>NW_006399824.1:1278136-1326079 GCF_000299155.1 Elephantulus edwardii | reverse complement strand
AGGATTCTGGGGCTTCATCTGACATACTTTGGACATGTTGTAAGGAGGGACAGGTCCTTGGAGAGGGACATCATTCTTGGGAGGGTGGAGGGACGGCGCAAGAGGGGAAGACCCTCTATGAGGTGGATTGATTCAGTGACTGAGGTAATTGGGATGGATGTAGGAGGCAGTGCGATTGGCACAGGATAGAGCAGGGTTTAGAGCTGTTGTACATAGGGTCGCTATGAGTCACAGGCGACTTGATGGCACGTAACAACAGCAACAGCGTTTTAGAGGTGTTAAATATAAAGGCATTGAAAAAATTAGAGAGCAAGCTAAAATGCAAACAGACAAACAAAAAGATTACGCTCAAGATTTAAAATTCATTTTGGCCCTGGGGGCTTCTGCGCTCCAGAGTCTTTTGAAATACAAATTCTCTCCTCTTCTGCCTTTAAAGACACATTGGGGGTTGTGGTGTTCAAAATGCCTTTCCTAAGCCATTGCCCTTGACTTTCCCACATAGCTGGGTTGTTGTTATGGCTTTCAAGTTGCCCACGAGTCATAGTGACATTATCTAAAATAGCTCTGAAGCCTGCCCTATCCTGAGCCAATCTCATCGCCTCCTACAGAATTAATCCCATTTCTCCAGTCACTGAGTCAATCCATCTCATCTTAGATTTTCCTCTCCTGCTCAGTCCCTCCACCCTCCCAAGTGTGATATCCTTCTTCAAGAAATGGACCCTCCTGGCCACATGCACAAAGTATGGGAGACAGAGCTCATGCAAAGAAAGTGGTGTTGGCTTATCCATGAGGGAATTGACCAATTTCACCATTCCTCCTGATTTAAATTGAGTGGGTTCAGCAGCAGAAATTTGGGAATCTCACTGCCTGCTAGGAAAGAGAAGCAGAGAAAGCAGTGTGTGTCCTTGGGGCCCGAGAGTCCTGTGACATTCAGACCAGGCCTGTCAGGAGAGCAACAGTAGCCACAGCAGAGAAGCAGAGATTGACATGAGATGGGACTGACCTGGCACTGCTGCCCATGGAACCTGAGCCAGAGACCTTTGTCCAAGCTTGCTTGAGGACTTGTGCAGGAAAATACCTTAAACGGTAGGACTAAGAGAGCTTTGTAACACAGTCTAAAGCTCTAACTTAAAGCTGAAGTGCCTGTGAGCACATTTCAGAAGTTGTCTTCACTAAGAAATGGTATCCTGTTGCCAACCTGAATTATAATCTGTTAACTTCCCTAATAAACCTCATAATAGTGAATATGGTTCTGTGAGGTTTTTGTAGCTACTGCAATGGGTTTTGGATCCAGGAAAGCAGTAGGATTGGTGTTGGAATTAGTAGAAGTAGATGCAGTAGCGTGGAGTACAGAGGGCATGTCTGGTCTCATGGGAATTAGTTCTGTGTTGTGGTTGTTCTTGATGGGGACACGTCTCCCTTGTGGAGTTAGTAGAAGTTAGGCTCAGCCATACCTTCTCTGTCCATGCTCCTTTTATAGTGGTGAGGTCCTAAACTAACATGTCTCGTGAATATTCCTGTGCTCTTAGGGTGTAGAGGATGCTGGGCCACCAGGAGTGGCTGCTGGGAGGAGAGGGGCTTTGAGTAATAACAGGGATGGGAGAAGGAGGAAGAATATTGATGATGGTCCAGAGGAGGGGAGAAGCATCATGTTTTTGCAGCTCTGGCTCCTGAGAGTAGGGTGTGGAGGGGAGGATCGTGATGGGATACAGGACAGGGTTTCAACTGCAAGTGATGTGAACGACCTCACTCTGTACTAAACTTCCCCATGTAGCATCTCACATTGGGTATCTGACAGAGGTAGCACAGATACTAAAGATAGAAATGGAGGCTTGGGCCATATCTGCAGTTACTAGTGTAGGGTGAGGTTGGCCTTGAACCTGGTCTATCAAGCTGGCCTTCTTGTGCTCTTAGACCATTCCTCATCAGCTTATGTTCCATAGAAACAGACTCTGAGATGGATGTGTGCCTAAGACATTTACTAAGGTGTGTGCAGGAGAGAGGTAGACAAGTTGGAAAGAAGTTAACTATGATGCAATTTTAACGAAAGTCTCAGCTGATCTGCCTTTAGGGTGATGCTGTTTGAGAGACCACCACCACGCCAGGTACCCTTCTGCTGGTTGTTCACTGGACACAGACTGCTCGTGGGAGAGGGTGTAACTCTGAGTAAGGTTAGACTTTGTACCCCCTTCCCTTGATGGCGGAAGGAGCCCCCTCCCTTATCTCCCCAAGCTGTGTCTGGAGCAAGATGTTCCCTCTGCCTAGAATGATCCTTTCTCGCCTTTTTGTTACACAGCTTCAAATTGTCTTCAAATCTTAAGATCACATGTCACTTCGTTTATCTTTAAAATCTGCTTTCATCTTTTAAATCTCTCTGTGTATTTGTTATATTACTCAAATCACAGTCAAATGACAGCTGACCCCCAAGCGGTTTTTGATAGGCTGTACATCATGTGGGAGGAGATTGTCCACCTTTCTCCTGTAGAGCAGCTGGTGGATTTGAACCATGTGACTTTGTGTTGCAGGGCAAGTTCTTACCCACTAGGCCAGTGCCAGATGAGCACAGATCATTTGTATATGGATGCACATGGCCTTTGCAATTGTTGTGATAAAGATGTGATTATTTAGTAAGAGACCATCTCTGCCTTAAATCATAAGCTTGAAAGGACACCTTCCTTGTTCCCTCAAGTAAGCCCCAGTCTGGCAAACCATCATAAACATTTGAGGATTTCAAGTCTTAACGTTGGGGTATCTACAGCTTTTCTGTCACCTCTCTCCTTTCCGCACCCCATGCATAAAAACAGCCTGCTTTCTTCCTGATTTTGCTTATTAATGCTCTTTGTGATCACTTATGCAACCAGCCTACAGGCTCTTTGCATAATATATGCACCCTGTACATTGGTGGAGAGCCACCGCATGCATAATGTGGAGGAACCTGCATTTTCCCCATGGTAATCCTTGCCTCTTTCTGGACCTTTCTGAATCCACTGTGCGCTTACCCTGGGCCCACAGAGGGAAGGTCTTTGCGCAGGGCCAGGCCTAGAGGACACAGGCAGGTGGACCATGGGCACATTATCTCTTGTGGCTGAGTGAGAGCTCTTGTTGCTGCAAGCTTGGGTAACTTTGAGTGGGCAAAGGAAGCTCTCAGATGTCTGGACTGAAATACAGAGAAGACATTTATTAGAAGAAAGATGGTGATGGGCCTTCTAGACAAAAATTTTTGTTCTGGCACCTTCTTCTATCGGATATAGGATGCTGTGAGTTTGGATATAGTTCTCAGAGAAAATGATGGGAACCCTCCTTCTATCCACCCAAGAGAGATGTGCATCAGTTCTCAGGCTTCTCTGATCTGTTGGACTTGTTAGTTGTTGTTGTTATTGCCATTGAGTCACTTGCAGCTCATAGTGACCCTACGATAGCTCTGAAGCCTTCCCTGTCCTGAGCCAGTCTCATTGACTCTGACAAACCTTCCTCCATTGCCCTAGTTACTGTATCAGTCCATCTCAGCCAGTCTTCCTCTCCTGCGCTGTCCTCCCACCCCTAAGAGCATGATGTCCTCCTCCAAGGATTGGCCCTTTCTGGCCACGTGCCCAAAGTATGTGAGATGGAGCTTCAAAATCCCAGCCTCCAAGGAGACACTTGGTTTCACCCTCTCTGAGATTTTTTGGTATTTGTTTTCTTGGCAGTCCATGGTATGTTCAAGACTATTCTTCAGCACCACAACTCAAAGGCATCTGTCTATTCTTCTTCTGTCATCCTTGGTCATTTTCTGCCTCTCTGATGCATAACAAGTAATTTTGAAGACTGTTGACTGGATCAGGTGCACCTTAGTCTCTAGACTGACATTGTTGCTTCTTAGTACTCTGGAGAGCTCTCTGACAGCAGATTTACTTAATGTAATTCGTCTTTTGATTTCCTGACTGCTGGTGCCAAAAGTATTTATTATGGAGCAGAGCAAGCTGTTAACAAAATCAGTCTCTTCTCCATCAATTGCCAGTTGGCCCAGTGGTGAGAATCTTTGTTTTATTGATGTTGAGCTTCAATCCCTATTGAAGACTGCAGTTCTTGACCTTCTGCAGCAAGAACTTCAGATCCTCCTCAGTTTAAGCAAGGAAGGTTGTGTCATCTGCATAACATAGGTTGGGACTTGTTTATAGAACCTTTTTCTAGAGCTTTTCTGCCAGCTTTGGCCAGTCTACAGGGTTCTACTTCTTCTTTGGATTTGTCCCCCCAAACTCAGTATTCTACAGCAGTGATTCATTTGCTGTATTTTGTTCTGAGGCTTGTTTTGTTGGGCCTACTCAGTAATTTTCTGTCAAAATATAAATGTCTAGCTTTTGTTGTATAATTGGCTTTAGCAACAGTCATTGAACCTGAGGAAGTTGCCCCATTTGGATGGTATGGTTCAACACAGTCCTCCCTGATCTTCTTTGCTCAACTGTGTTTCTTATCTGGCCCATGTCTGCATTGAGTGTGTGACTTCATTGATACCTGAAGAGACCAATTAAATAGCTAGGAAATGTCTTTGTCCCACTCTTGTTTTTGAAAGCTTCTGTCTGAACAGATTCTAGGTTGCTGTTTTCTTTCAGTGAATTAAAGATACCATTCTACTGACTCAGGCTTTTAATTGCTGTCATTAAGAAATTAGTACCCAGTTTAAATACTGATTCTTTGAAGGCAATCTGTTTTCCACCTCTGGTTTCTTTTAAGATCTCCTCTTTTCTTCTACAATAAACTGAGTGTGAATTTCTATTTATTTTTCCTACTTGGATTTGAATCTGTAAGTTGGTCAGTGGTCAGTTCTGGAACATTCTCAATCATTATCTTCAAATATTGCTTCTCATCCATTCTTATCATCTAGAATCTCAATGAGATGGTTTTTAGCCTTTTTGTTATATTTTCTCATTTTTAATCCTCTGAGTTGCATTCTGGAGAGTTTCTTCAGTTTTATTTTTAAATTCGCTAACTATCTTGTTAGCCATTCCTAGTCTCCTGTGAAACCAGGAAGATTTCAATTTTAGGTTCATATTTTTATTTCTGGGAGTTCTCTTTGGTGTATTGTTTCTATTTCCTGTTCTTTACCTGTATTCACAAGCTCTTTGTTAAGTCCTTGAAACATAGGTCAAATATTTTAAATTCTATGACTGATAATTAAAATAAGTGTCTGAGGGTTTGATTATGCTGTCTTCTTTCCTTAGGGTTTTTACTCCAGGTTTCTTGTTTGAGTGTGTGCATGTGTACGTACGTGTGTGTGAGCATGTGTGTATACATTTAACCTTGACTGTGAGTTACCATTATGTGTTTGGAGGTGTGCAAGAAAGGATTGGCAGAGGGTTTTTTGAGACCTGAGATAATGGTTCTAAAGAAGGTACTTGTTTTTGTTGAGCTTGTAGGTTCACGACTTGCCTGTAACCACTGTAAATTAAATTCTATATTTTGGGAATTTCTGTATTTCAGGCAGTCTCAGTATGAATCCGGGCTGGAAGTCCATATGTAGGCCATTTGTGTTTGTGAATCCTTATTTTCTCTACTCAGCATCACCCCTTTAGAGGTTGTGTTTTTAACCTTTTTATTTTTTTTTGTCATTGTTGTTTGTTTGCTTTGTGGTTTTGGAGTCTTTTTGAGTCCTGGTGTATGTGGGAGCACAGACTTTTCCCTAGTTTACTGCACACTAAGGGCATGGTGGTTTTGGCTCCTAATTTGGAAGGAGTGGTTTCCTGTTAGACTCCACACCTTGGTGGAACAGTGGTGGTCTCTGGGATTCCCCCTCCATTTTCTCTAAATTCTAAAGACTCTGAAAAGCAAAAGCTCAAATTACCTGTTTCAGAGAATAACCTCAAGACACGATCTTTACCTCTCTGCATGTCCTGCTTCATTAGTGTTTGGCCTGAATGTTTCTTACTTTTTGTTGACTCAGTGTTTTATGGTATGTTCACTTGTTTCTGTATTTGGCAGCTTAGTCCAGGCACCTGCACCATATCACCAGAATTAGAAACCAACACTAGTTAAACCATGACCTGTTTGAGGACAGGGACTTTTTTCCTTCTTATGACTGTCAGGATTACTGCTGATTCTCACGATCTACTTTGTGTCTGTTACACACACTCAAGCCACACGTTAGACTCACTGTAACATTAACCACGTAACTAATGTGGGGGCAGGTAAGGGAGTGAATGTGTGGACTAGTTGGTAGAAAAGATGATCATCAAATTACAGATGAGGAGACTTTCCAGAATTTCCCAGTGGTTGATAGCTGAGCCAAGACTACTTACATGAAGAGGCTCATTCAGAACAACCCAAAGCCTAGCTCTTTAAAAATTAATTTGGGAAATGATATTAATAACATATGTAAAATTGAAGAACCAGAGAAATGGATCCCAGAGAAAACCCAAACTCTTCCAAAGTTTCAGGAATTGTATCATCCTTAACATTCAGGCAATGGAGACCCCAACAAAACAGGCACAAGTACAGAGATGTGTAGGGGACCAATCTCTTGGCAGATCCCTGGCTAAATGCTGGCAAACTGCCCTCCATCCACTCTGCATGCTCACGCACCCGTCCTGGTCTCCAGTTTATCAACACCCACCAATAATCAGGCTCTGGGGACTGAGGGCATCCAGCTTGGTCTCCAGTGGGCTGGCAGGAAGAGTCTTGATGCCATAAAGAATAAAATCTCTGAGTATGCTTCCGGTTAATTTTTTCACCCTTTGCCTAATTAAAACATGCACTCAATTGAAGAACATCCACCCTGGTTGGACAGGTGGGGCAGTGGGGAAGCTGTGTGAAGCTTGTGCCCGCCTCTCTGCCCCTCAGGCTAAGAGAGCAAGAGATTCCTTGGAATCTTATAGAGACTGGGGCTGGGGTCCTCAGTGTGGGTTTTAGCGTTACAAGAACAGCACTCCTTAAATACTAACAGCAGTATCACCTATGGCTGCCAATATTCATCACTCATTCAGTCATTCATATATTTATTACCCATATATTCATTCAGTAGGGACACTGGAGATGTATGTAATAGAAACATGGACTGTATTTGCTGCCCTCAGTGTTCAGACCAGAGAATGAGTGTCTTAGTTACCTAGTGGCGTTCTAAAAGAAACCCCATGAACACATGGTTTTAACATGCAGAAAAGGGTTTGCTCCCAGTTTAGGAGGCTACAAGTGTGAGTTTGGGGTGCTGGCACTAGGGAATGGTTTCCTCTCTGTGTCCTCTGGGGGATGGCTCTTGTCACTGCAAATTGTTTCCTGCCTCAAAGGGAGGCTCCCCGTGGCTTAGCATCTCTCTTTCTTATACCTCTGCTTTCTTGTTTGCTTTTAATCTCTTTCATATCTCAGAAGAGATTAACTCAAGATATACCTTGCATTACTCCTGTCTCATTAACATAACAAAGACAACCTCCTCCCAGTGAGATTATAATCACAGGCATAGAGATTAGCACTTATAGCCCTCACTTTGGAGTGACACAGTTTCAATCCATAACCTTGAGCAAATGCAGAGTGTGAAGGGCTTTGATTGAGGTCTGTCACAGACCTCAGAGTGGAGGCTGCTTTGAGATGTCCTAGATTTATGCAGTGCTTCATCTAGTGATGACTGTCCTGACCTTTGCTGCAGGCTTCTGAGGCAGGAACTGGTTCCTGCAGACAATGGTGAGACTTGCTTAGGTTAAGGTCCACTGGTAGGGCCAGGCGTAGAATCCAAGGCTATGACACCAATTTCAGGCACGCACACTAGATAACTGTGACACCTCTTAAAAGTCTCTTTATCTTTTAATCGAGTAGGCGGTCTCTTTGCTTCAGGTGTGGTAAAGGACCTTAGCATCAATGACTTAAGAAAATGCTTCCTAAGTCTCAGATACCATGCACTTTTTAGAATTATAATTCTAGATGCTTGGGATTTGGCCAAGTAAAAGGCAGTTCAAAGTATTATCTCACTTTCCATGCAGCTAATGAGGCCCACATTCATTCTCTGCTCGTGAAGTGGTGTTTATACTTTGGCTGAGAGATGGAATCACCCTGGAGAACTTCTAGATGCCACACATCCTCGCATAGCAAGGGTTCTCATAAATTCCTTATTTGAAAATGGCTTATGCACTTATTTATTTGTTCTTTTAGTTATTTGGTTATTTACTCACCCACCCACCTATCCATCTACCCACTCATTCACCCGACCATCCACTCACACACCCATCCATCCATCCATCCATCCATCCATCCATCCATCCATCCATCCATCCATCTATCCATCCTATGCATCCATCCATCCATCCCATTCATTCATTTACTCACCCACCCACCAACTTTGCTATTCCTCTATCCACCAATGGCACAGGATAGAACAGAGTTCAGATCTTTTGTTCATAGCGTTGCTGTAAGTTGTACTCAACTCGATGGCACCTAACAACTACAACCATCAAAAAAAGATGCTTGAAATGTAAACAGCCAGAAAAGCTCCTGTCCCAGTGTTTCCTGAATTGCTCTTATCCCATGAACTACTAGTACCCTTTGATATATATATGTTGGTTGTTGTTGTTATGTGCCGTCAGTTGTAGATGACTCATAGAGACCCTGTGAACGAAAGACCTGAACACTTATATAACTTTCATAGTTTCTCCAAGTTAATAGGGTTTCTGGAGGCAAGCTTGGAGAAACAATGAAAGTTATACAAGTGTTTATTTAGGTCTTTCGTTCATAGGGTCTCTATGAGTCGTATACGAATAGATGGCATTTAACAACAACAACATCAACATCATCAACAACAACAATGAGATAGCTCAGTTGGCCTAGTGGGTAGAAAGTGATGCTACCAAGCCAAAGGTGGATGATTTTTACCTGTGGCCCTCAGGCCTGGTTTTCATTGTTTTTGGTCAAACATTCTTCTAAGTGGTATAGCCCTGCTCTATCCATTTGCTGTACAGAGGTAACTCACGGTTGCTGTGATGCTGAACACTGTGACACTGATGTGTCAGATGTGGTAATGGTCACCTATGGTGGACAGTGTTTGGTGGAGCTTCCCGATTAAAACAAGCTTGGAAGCAGGAGTGGCATCCACTTCTGAAATAGCTTGCCTCCAGAAACCTATGAACTTGAGAAATATATATATACATACACACACACACTTACTTCTGGAATTTTTTTTCTTGGCCCAATGATTTGGGGGGAAGGTCATATAGTCTCTACCACATTTTGGAGTCTCTCAGTGCATCTCAGTGCACTAAAGGCTCTGAGAAATCTGATAGGACTTTAAATAAACTAGTTTCACCTTTAAAAAAAATATAGATAAAAAGTTCTTTAGATCTTTTTGCCCAGGGAACACTTTTTCTTTGGAATATCCATTAGTCTCCTGGGGAATTAATGATTCGTGAAATACACTTTGGGAAGCATTCCTTTAAGCACAAAATCTTTTTTTAATTATAATGACTTGCATGGAATATTCATAAGATATATTATACATACCTGCCTCCTTATGTAGGGATGACGCATCACTTAGCACTTTCTTGGCACACCATTGGCACCTTGAACAGCAGAGCGAGAGTTAGTGAAGGGACCCACTTCACTCCGCATTCTCACTTTGCAGAGGGCTTCTGACCTTCCCCCTTTTGTGAACTGAAGCCACTGCTTGTTGTCTTCCAGTTACTGTCCGTACACCTGCTTTAGATTTCTAGTTGTTGAAAAACTGAAAGAATCGATAAAATTCTAGTAGGCAAGCCCTAAGGGAGGACCTGATTATATCTCTTTTTCATTTTACTGTGTTGTTGTTATGTGTCAAGTCTGAACTGACTCAGAGCTGGCCCTCTAGCTGGTTTTCAGAAGCTTTAAATCTCACAGGAGGAGATTACCCTTCTTTCTTCCATGGAGGAGCTGGTGGATTCAAACTGTCTGCTTTTGGGGCATCTGCACTTGTCCCTACCCACTAGGCCAGCGCAGCTACGAAGCTCAGAATGGGGCTTAAAATTTGGTGCATGTATTTTTGTGTTGACAGCTACTCCAGATGCCTTCATCCATATTCCCAGAACTTACCAATCTTATTTTACATAGTCAAAGGGATCTTTGAAGATGTGATGAAGTAAAGGATCTTGAAATGGAGGTTATTGTGCATTCTCCATATAGGTCCAAAGTCATAACAAAACTTTTTATAAGCGAGAAGGTTATATGGACCACAGAAGCTGTCAGAAGAGGAGATGGGACAATGGTAGCAGATGTTGGAGATGATAATAGGGTCGCACACCAAGTAAGGTGGACGGCTTTCAGAAGCTTGAAAAGAGGTAAGCGTTTTCTACTAGAACCTCTGGAAAGAATGCCACCCTGCTGATCCATTTTAGACTTCTGGCCCCCAAGATGAGAGAATGAATTGATGTATCTTGAAGCCACAAAGTTTGTGTAATTTGTTACAGCAGCCATTGGAAACGGACCGACTGTGTAACTGAGTGTATGGGATGTGACTCTTGGATATGGAAAGTGTTATTAAAACCCTAATAAAAGGAAAACCTTCTGTGAATCACTGGGGACGGTACTGGCTAAGAACATGGCCTTTGGGGTTGAATAGCAATTAGATTTGAATCCTGGCTACTCTTCCTCCCAGATTTGTGACCTTAGGCAAATTGCTGAACCTTTCTATGACTCAGTCTGTTCATTCGAGCATGGAAATCATTTCCTCACAGGTAAGGGCAAATCTTAAATGAGGGAGTACATCTCATGTGCTTAGTAGAGTGGCTGTAATCAGTAGATGCTCAGTATATGGTAGTTAGAGACCCACCATGAGATGGATTGACACAGTGACTGTAGCAATGGGTTTGAGTGTATCAGAGATGAGAAGGATGGACAGGATAGGACAGAATTCAGATCCATTGATCTTAGGGTCCATACGAGATGCAGTTGACTCTGTGGCGCATAACAGTAGCCACAAATGGCAAGGCTGAGAGTACTTATATTCCATCTTTTGGAACGTCAAAGGAACAGACAAAGCTGTCTTGGAGGTAGTGCAACCAGGGTGCTTCTTCAAGGCAAGGATGATGAAACTTCATCTCATACTCTGGGCATGTTGGCAGGCGAGCCCGTCCTTAGAAAAAGACATGATGCTGGGAATGGTTGATGAGAGGCAGCCTCTCAACAAGATGGATTGGAACAGTTATTATAGTAATGGGTTTGAGCACAACAGAGATCATGAGGATATGGTTCAGGCAGGATAGGGCAGGGTTCAGATCTGTTATTCAGAAGGTCTAGTCGACTTGACATCCCATTACCACAGGTAGCAAGGCTGAGAGTAGGGTGAGGCAAGGGAGGCCCCCACCCTAAGACTTGTGTACATGCAGGGTCAGCCCCTCCTGGGGGATGTCATTTGCCTCACCTAGTCCAGGCCCTGGCTGTGGGAATGCTGTCACCCCATAGCAGCTCTCCGGAACTGAGGGCTGGAAGACTTGTGACGGATGGGATGAGAGGCCTGCATTATAGAGCATGGGTGACTGGCCTGTGGCTGAGGCTGCTGGTGTGAGGATCCCTGTGAATGAACGGATGGCTGGACAGCAGTGGGGAAGGGCAGTGAGCCAAGAGAAGGCTGAAGGGCCCTAAGCATAGGACCCACCATGAGTCTCCCCAGAGCCTGTGAAGTGACAGGACTTCTCCAACTAAGCTGGCCCCCCACTTCTCTGTCAAAACTTTTAAAAACACAAACAGTGGCAAAAGAGGCATTTGCATAAATCTCATTAGAAAAAGTGCAAGTTTCATAAATCTTGTGATAAATTAGTATGATATCATTCTCAACGTGATGTATTAATTTTAGGGCAAAATGAATGGTGCTGTGATCATTGTGGGTAATTATGAGTCTCCTCAAAGGGGAAGTGATTTCTGGAGGGACTTTCTGCGCCTCCTCCGCGGTGGGGGATGGACAGGAAACTGCAGTGGAGCCCCCGTCTTTCTCACCTGCTTTTCTGGGTTGTACTTTTCTTAGTATCTTCTAATGCGGTTGAGAGGTGAAAAGTGACTGGCCCCGGAGAGGGGGGGGGGTTGGGCCTCCTGCTAAGTGCGGGGAGCAGGGTGCAGGGTGAAGTGGGGAAGCATTCTAATTCAAGACTTAAGGCCCTGATTCCCTACAGGTAAAACACCTGTTGTGTGGTAGTTTTGTTTCATTTTTTTAAAATTGTGGTTATGTATGTGTCTGTATATAAACATGTATACACACATGTACATATACATAGATATATAAATAACCACCAACTCAGCATCCTTGTATAAACATTCCAGAGACATTGATTCCATTAATTATGAGGTACAGCCATCACCTGTATACCGTATTTTCCAATACTGTTGACAGGTCTGCCTTTCATCAGAACCAATTCATAACTGACCCTCCAGCAAGTTTTTTGAGATTGTAATTCACATGGGAGGAGATTGCCCAATTTTCTCCCTTGAAATGGGTGGTGGATTTGAACCACCCGAATGGGGAAACCTTTAGGCCAGCAGTGCAACTCCCTGTAGACTGCACCACCAGTTGCTGTTAGGTGACATTCATGACTATGAATGTCTTTCTGAATGACGTATTGGAAACTTGCCCTATCCTGCCCTGTCTGCACAGTCTCTCCTATGCTCAGGGTTATTGTCACAGTCTGTGTGTCAGTCCATCCTGCTGAGGGTCTTCCTCTCCCTCTGCCTTTCCCTGCATGCTGTCTTTTCCATGGACTGCTCCCTCCTGACAACATGCCCAAAGTGTATGAGACTAAGTTTCACCTTCCTTGATGTGAAGGAACACCCTCGTTGCACTTCCTCCAAGACAGACCTGCTTGTTCTTTAGGCAGTCCATGGGATAGTCAGTACTCTCCTGCAGCACCACAACTCAAAACCAATGCTTCTTCTAGCATCCTTATTTATTGTCCAACTTTCAGATGTATGTGAAGCAATTGAAAGGACTGTGGTTTGAATCAGGTACACCTTAGTCTTTAACTGAAAACCTTGCTCTTTAGCACTGTAAAGAACTTGACGGCAGATCTTTCCAATGCTGTCTTTTGAGTTCTTGATTGCTGCTACAATGGTTGTTTGTGGGTCCAGTTGTGGACAACTTCAGTCTTTTTCTCCATCTACCATGATGTTCACTTGCTGTACAGAGGTAACTCGTGGTTGCTGAGAAGCTGAACACTGTGACACTGATGTGTCAAATGCGTTAATGGTCACCTATAGTGGACAGTGTTTGCTGGAGCTTCCTGATTACAACAAGCTTGAAAGCAGGAGTGGTATCCACTTCCCTAATAGCTTGCCTCTGGAAACACTTTGCACCTGGGGAAAGGATGAAAGTCACACAGTTGTTGAGGACTTTTGTTCATAGGGTCACTATAAGTCGCCTACGACTTGATGGCACTTAACAACAACAACCACAACAACCATTATGTTGTGAGCATCATGGTCCCACGGTGAGAATTTTTGTTTTCTTGATGTTGAGATGTAATTCTTGTTGAAGGCTGCCGTCTTTAATCCTCTGCAGTAAATGCTTTAAGTTTTCTTCACTTTCTACAAGCAAGATTGTGTCATCTGTATAACCAAGTGGTTTAACCAAGTGATTTAACCAAGTGGTTGACGAGTCTTCCTCCAACCTTGATGTCACTTTCTTCTTCACAGAGTTCAGCTTCTCAAATAACAAAACAAAGTGCGTGTATAAGGGTTATATTGTCTCCCTATGACCTTGATGTCACTTTCTTCTTCATAATATTCAGCTTCTTGAATTATTTGCTCAGCATGCATATTGAATATGTATGGAGATAGGGTGGAACCCTGATGCGTGTTCCCAGCTCTCTTATCATAGCTGTTTCAGTCTTTTCTTTCTTCTCTGGTTTTGTTTTCTTCATGGATGATGTCCTTGATGCCATCTCATAACTCATGTGATCATCAGAGCTCCTTCTATTCACAGATGTTGTTGTTCTGTGCTGTCGAATCCACTGCGACTCATAGCAACCCTGTGAACAATGGATCTGAACCCTCCCCAATCCTGTGCCATCGTCACCGTCTCCAAAACACTGAGCGCATTGCTACAGTCCCATGTGAGTCCACCTTGCTGAGGGTCTTCTCTCTTACATTGACTTTCTACCTTTTCAAGCATGATACTCTTCTCCGAGGACTTGCCCCTCCTAATGTGTCCACAGTGTGGTATGGAGCGTCATTACCCTTGCCTCTAAGGAACAGTCTGTTCATATGCTCCAGGATAGACCTGCTTGTGCTTTTGGCAGTCTGTAGGATCTTCAGTGCTCTTCTCCAACAACACAACTCAAAGGCATCTATTCTTTTTCTGTCATCCTTAATCTGACTTTCAGACGCTCTAGAAAGGAATTGAGAAGACCATGGCTTACACCAAGCACACTTCAGTAATGCATTCTTATCAACAATTACTCATGCCCTCTTCCCGCCCGACCCTGGTAAGCACTAAGAAACTTTGATTTGTATACATTTGCAGCCACATTACCTTTGGAAAGAATTATAAAAGACCGAGAATTGAACAGTACAAGCTCTAACTCCGTGGTTTCTGAAATCATGGTCCTAGACCATGTCCCCTGGGAACTTGTTAGATAGAAATGCTGGAGATCCTTAGACTCCTGCAGGGTCCCAGGAATCTGCATTTTAAACAAGTTTCCTGATTATTTTTGTCGTTTTTTAAATCTTGTATTGGTTTGCATACAAATTTCTATACCTCGTATTTCACACTTTCCCCCACTCACATTGTGTTTCTTGTGTTTCATTCATTCTCATGCATTGTGTTGAATAAAATTAATCATCATTGAGCTCTGCCTCCTGATGATTTTAACTAAGGATGATAGAGGAAGAATATATAACTTTGAGCTGTGGTGCTGGAGAAGAGTATTGAATATACCATGGACTGCTAGGAGAACAAACAGGTTCAACCTGGAGAAGGTGAAACCAGGCTGCTCCTTGGAGGCAAGGATTCTGAAGCTTCATCTGACATACTTTGGGCATGTTGCAAGGAGGGACCAGTCCTTGGAGAGGGACATCAAAGAGTGGAAGACCCAGAATGAGATATTTGATTTAGTAATTGGGATAGTGAGGATAGGTGTGTCAGAAATAATGAAATTGGCTCTGGGTAAACCATGGTTCAGAGCTGTTGTACACATGGTTGCTATGAGTCGGAGTCAACTCTACGGCATAAAATGGCAAGGCTGGAGGACTGCTGCTGTACCCCAGTGTTTCTCCCCTTGGCTTGCTGGAAGCCAGTGTTTTACCCTGAAGTCAGCTGAAGAGCTTTAACAAAATGCCCTACCCTAGACCACTCACCACAACCTGTGAGTGGCAAGAAGACCTGGGCATCGTTATTTTTAGAAGTTCCTCAGGTGATGCTAGCCTGAAATCAGGTCGAGATTTACTGTCTTAAAGTCATGGATTTGTATAATTGGGATTTGGAAATTTTTGAACATAAGCAAGAGAAACAGAGCATGTAATTTTCATTCCCTTTTCTGCCCTGTCTGTGGGGATTGGCCCAAGTCAGAGGTGTCCAGGGGGAACCCACTGTGGTTAGGGACCCTTGTGTTTAAGTGTGTGGAGACCCAGTAGGAGTCTGACTTTGCTGTTTTCTAGGTAAAAAATATGGCCTAATAAAGATAATTTCCCACCTTGTCTGCACATTATGTTCATTGTAATAGTGATGGAGTACTTAAAGATCTTCTAAAGCCCAGGCTGTGCACCAGATCAGTTAAACCCCAGCCTCAGATATGAGTTTATTGTTTTGGTTTTGTTTTTTTTTTTTAATCTCAGAGTGATTCCAGTGTGCTAGCAAGTTTAGGAACCCTGACGTATAGGTTTTTCTATATGAGTTAGTAGTTTCTTGGTTGAGTTCTAAACTTTATTCAAAGGCACCTTAGAAATCACCTAGACCCCGGTTGTAAGCCTCAGCGGCTCTCTGGACTCTGGGCAGTTAGACCTTGAAGCTTGAGTTTTGCTGGTTGGAATATGTCACAATCACTGTGGGAAAAGTGTTTTTTGTGTTTCTTTAATAACTTATTTCATTGGCTGGTTCTCAGATGCATAACAAGACCCTGGGCTGATTCAGGCACACCTTAGTCCTTACACTGACAACATTGTTCCTCAGTAATTTGGAGAGCTCTCTGGCTGAAGACTTTACTAATGCAATATGTATTTTGATTTCTTGACTGTTGGTGCCAAAGGTGTTGGTTGTGGATCCAAGTCAGATGAAATTGCTGACAATTTCAATCTTTCCCCATCTATCATGATACTGCCCACTGGTCTAGTGGTGAGAATTTTTGTTTTCCTGATATTGAAATGTAATCCATGTTGAAGGCTGTATGTAGCCTTTGATATTTGGCAGTAAGTGCTTCAAGTCTTCCTCACTTTCAGCAAGCAAGGTTGTTTTATCTGCATAATGTAGGTTGTAGATGTGTCTTCCTCTGCTCCTGAAGCTTCATTCTTCTTCATTGTATCCAGCTTCCTGAATGATTTGCCTAGGATGCAGATTGAATAAGTATGGAGAGAGGATACAGTCCTGATGCACAACTTTCTTAACTTGAAACTCTGGTGCCAGCCTGAGAGTACAGTTATAATCCATCAGCTGCACAGTAGGAGAAATATGAGCCTCTCCTCTCATGTGGTTCACTGCCTTGAAACCCACTGGAGGGTATGCTATGGGTGATAATACTCGATGATACATAACAACAACAGTGTTCCCTTGCTCTGTTTGCACTACAGCCAAACGGGTCTAGGTCTTGCTGTGTATCTGAGAGCTGGACAGTAAGTAAAGATGACAGAAGAATTGTGGTATTGGAGAAGAGTACCGAATATGTCATGGACTGCCAAAAGAGCAAATGAATACGTCTTGGAGAAAGACATATAGCCAGAGTGCTCTTTGGAAGCAAAAATGACAATACTTCATCTCATGTATATCATGCATGTTGTTAGGAGATGCTGTTCTTTGGAGGAGAACATTTTGCTTGGAAAGGTGGAGGATCAGTAAAAGAGAGGAAGACCTTCAGCCTGGTGGGTTGATACAGTGACTGCAGCAACAGGCTAAAGTAATGCCAGAAATAATGAAGGCGGCACACAATAGGACGGGGTTCAGATCTCTTTTTCAGAGGCTCACGATGAGTCATACTTGACAAGGCACCTAACAACAACAAAAACAATAAGAAGGTATACATCGAGTTATCATAGGACCTAGAAAGTCCATTCTTATGTATGTACCCCAAATAATTCAGAGCAGAGACTCTCAACAGTTTTGTGTTCACCAATGTTTCTTTGCAGTATCAGTGTCACCAGATCGTAGAGCTTGTAACAGATGAAGGCATGTGCAAAATACGGTACACCTATACAATGAGAAATTGTACAGATAAGGAGAGATTATTTCCTCATACTGACCGCCACATAGGGGAATCCTGAGAATTGTTTTGCTTGATGTCATGGTGTCAGTTCTGACTCACAGCCACCCTGTCACGTACAACAGGATGTCACACTGCCCTTTCCTGTGTCATCCTCACAAGCCTTGCTATCTTTTAACCCATTGTTATAGCCACTGCACTGGTCCATCTCACTGAGCGTCTTCCTTCCCCCCCCCCCCCCGACCCTCTGCATTTACACACATATCTTTCTCCAGGAACTGGTCCCTCCTGTTAATTTGTCCAAAGTGGTGTTGTTGTTAAGTGCTGTCAAGTCATAAACGACTCATAGCGACCCCATGAAGAAAAGACTGGAACACTTCCATCCTTTCTCCAGGTTCATAGGGTTTCCGGAGGCAAGCTGTTCTGGAAGTGGATGCCACTCCTGCTCATTTTAATCAGGGAGCTCCACCAAACACTGTCCACCATGGGTAACCATTATCGCATTTGACACATCAAAAAACAAATAAACAAAGCCCCAAACAAATCCACCCAAACATTCCACAGTGACCCTCCATCAAAACAAGAGAGCCTATCTTACAAAGTCTCCACCCAGTTTCCAAAATGGAGACAAGGCCTTGGCCTTAACTTCAAGTGTCCTCCTGGAGGTCTTATTGACTCTAAACATGAGGCTTAAATAAAGAAAACAATCTACCCAGACCCTTCACCAAACAAGATCGCCATCATACAGCGCCAAGCCAACGGAAGTCCAAAATGGAAGGCAAGGGCTTTGCAATATATATTGTTATTGTTAAGTGGGAGACAAAAATTTCAGCCACCTTGCTTCCTAGAAGCATTCTATCTTCCAAAACAGTTCTGTGTGCTTTTTGGCATCTCCTGCTGTATTCCGTATTCTTTACCATCATAGTTCAGGTCCACAAATTAGGCTTCACTCTTCTTTATCTGTAATCCAACTTTCAAATGCATGTGAGGCTATTGAAAATGCCATGACTTGTGCTCGCTTCAGCAGCACATATACTAAAATTGAAAATATTGCACCTTAGATAACTTTAGTCCTCGAAGTTAAAGTAAAAAAAAAGTCTTTACTTTTTAACGTTTTAAAGAGGTTTTTGCAGCATATTTGCTCAGTGTGATGTTAATGCAGGCACTGGGCTGAGTGAAGTAAGCCAGGCACTAAAGGAGCCATAATATGAGGCACTGAAATGGAGCAGCTAGAAGAGGCCAATTCAGAAAGAGAAGGGGAATCTCACGTCAGCAGGCCCGAGGCCACTACCCCTGTCAGTTTGTTGTACTGTGATATTTTGTGCGCTTCCATGATACACGAAGCTATACCCCCTGTATGTTAAGTACCAGCAGGTTTATCCATGAAGGACACTTGTAAGCAGCATTTATAGATGAAGACAGACTGGGAATATAGGCCTGGCAATCTCCTTTCTAAAAATAGGCAATAAAAACCTTCTTGATCACAACAGAATATTGTCCAGTGGAGTACAGGAAGGTGAGCTCTGTAGGTGCAAAGACACCACATGACAGACATGAAGACATTCCTGACCATGGAGATGGCGTGTAAGCGGATGGTCATTCATCTTGAGTTAGAGCCAACTCAACAATAACTAATAGGGACAGCTAGGGACACCTCACCCCAGTGAGAAGAGCAATGTTCAGTAAGACATTAAACACCAAATGCTGGTGAGGATGTGGAGAGATTGGCACTCTCCTACACTGTTGGCGGAAGCACACAATGGAAAGCAGTTGGACAATTCCTTAGAAAGTTGGGAATAGGAATACCGTTTGATCCAACAATCCCACTACTAGGTATAGAGCCTAGCGAAATAAGGGCTGTGGCACTAAGAGACCAATCTACACCCGTGGTTTTGGTGGCTTAGTGGCAAGGAATTGCACTGCCAACACAAAGGTTTGCAGCTCGAATCCACCAGCTCCTCCTTGCAGAAAAGATGGACAGTCAACTCCATGTGATTGACTGCCTCTGAAACCCCTCAGGAAGGGCAGCTATGAATTGGTTCTGACTTTAAGGTACACAACAACAACAACAACTGGTGGCCAAGGGGTAAAAAGCTGCGCCGGAATCCCAAAGGCTTGTGGTGTGGTGAAGCCACCAGCTGCTCTGTGGGATAATGAAGAAGAGTCTCCATTTACTGCCTGTGAGAACCGGGTGGCAGGTCAGTTCCAACTCGAGGGTACACAACAACATGATAGCGAAGAGCTGCAAACAACCCAAGGGCCCATCACCTATCAACAGATGAATGGCTAAAGAAACTGCTCCATTCATACTGTGGAGTATTACACATCACTGAAAAGCCCTTGAGAATTGACAAAATACTGCTCAGTGTGAATGAAATTTGAACAAATTCTGCTGAGTGACAGAAATCAGTCACAGAAAGACAGTTATGACATAAGATCGCTAATATAAAAATGCAAGAAACGGTTTGCTCACAGAAAGAATCAGTCTTGGAAGACTAACAGAGATGGGAATCAAAGGAGGAGGGGACAAAAAGTGAAAATAAGAAATAGAAATTTTTTTTGGCAAATTACAGAAAAATAGGTGATACATATTTTTAAGAAAGAAACATATTTTTAAGAAAGAATGAGGGCTAAGGAAAAGGAGAATGGGGAGTTACTGCTTAAGTGTTTCTGGTTCCTATTTGGTGAAAATATTTTTGAAAATAGGGGGTGGGGGTGGGATGGGCAGGGAGAAAAGTGCAACAATGAATGAATGAAATTCCAAAATCTCTGTAGATGTCCATTGAAATTAATAATAATAAAAAAAATAGATTTTAGTGGGGTTGTAAGACATGTGAATTGATATCTCCGAATGCATAGCTTATGGTGGTTAAAATGACAAATTTTATGATACATGTATGTTGTTGTTGTTGTTGTGTAACATCAAGTCGTAACTGACCCATAGCAGGTTTTCAGAGGCAGTTAGTCACACAGGAGGAGATAACCCGTCCTTCACCCGTGGAACAGCTGGTGGCCTTGAACTGTGTGCCTTAGGGATTGCATCACAGCTTCTTGCAACTAGGCTATCAGAGCACTCTATATGTACTATATGACAATAAAAATTTTAAAATAAATGAAAACTTAACTCTTGATGCTTACAGGCCCTCCTCCCAGGGGTCAGATGTACCTGGTGTCAGGTGCAGCCTGGTACCTGGGATTCAGAGGTGCTGCAGGTACCTGGGATTCAGAGGTGCTGCAGGTGATCTGACGTGCAGCCAGACTGAGACTGTGGGAGCCACAACACAAGTGTATGGAGGGGCCAGAGTGGGAGGGACAGCGTAAAGATCACACCTGTCAGTGGAGAGCCATCTGCAGACCCCCGCCTCCTGGCAGGGGTCCTTACCTCCTGCCACGTCCCCATCAGAGGCTGCCAGCACGGCCCCTTTTCCTGAGCTCAGGGAGGGTGACTGGTGACCCTGCCCGCCAGCTCAGGGCAAGAGGGGAGCTCTGGGTCCCTTCTGAGTGGGAAGGAGGGAGCGTGGGCCTCAGAGTGTTTGGATAATCTCTTCCTGAGCCTTTTAAGGCCTGCAGTGCTCTGTTTATTTTAATGATAATGTCAAGTTCAATTTGCCGTCATTTTTCCACATTTCCTTTTGTAAAGTTAATTGAACAGTTCAATGAATTGAAAAGTTTCAGGAGAGGGGGCGAGAAAACCACCCCACTATTATCACTGTTATTAAATCTGGTAACTACCACTTGGCTCCGGCGGCCCCTGTGACAGGGCTTCAGGCCCGCGTGCTGGGCTGGGCGACAAGGACTCTGAAGGTCAGGTGTTCCCAGGCCCCCATTCCTCTGGCCCATTTCATGCTCAGGCCACTGCTTCTGGGCAGAAAACAATATCTGGAGATGCTGACTCCTGGGCCTCTGGATCAAGCCCCTTCCCTACAAATTTGCTTCTGTGTCTCAACCGGATTGCAAACTCTTGAGAACCAGACTGTTGTACATACCCTTCCTTATACCTTACATCTGTTATAAAACAAAAGATACAGAAAGACACCCAGTTACCACTGAGTTGATTTTGAGGCATGGTGACACCCTGTGTGTAGAACAGAGTTGTGTTCCCTGGGGCTGTCAGTGCCTGATTCTTCAGAAGTAGATCACCAGGCCTTTGTGCCGAGGTGCTTGGGAGTCGACTCCAACCTTTGGGTTAGCAGTCAGCTGCACTGTCAGTCTCTACCACTCGATTTGAAACCCAGGTACCAGGCTGCACCTGAGACATTGAACCGTTTGAGGGTGGGCCATGAGCATCAAGAGTTAACTTTAGTTTAAAAAGTTGGGTTCATTGTTGTTGTTGTTGTTCGGAGCCCGGCAGTTCTGTGGGACTCACCCCATCCCTGTGAACGACAGATCTGAACCTGGCCCTGGCCCGCACCGGCCTCACATCTCCACCTGTACAAGGTCTTTGTTACGGTCACTGTCCTGGTCCGTCTTGTTGACGGGTATCCTCTTTTTTGCTGACCCTCACCGGTATTATGTCCTTTTGCAAAGACAAAGACTGACCCCTTCTGACAGTATGTCCAAAGTATGTGAGATGAAGTTTCACCATCCTTGCCTCTAAGGACCATCCTTGTTGCGTTTCCTCCAAGGTTCTTTTGGCACTGCATATAATTCAAAGGCACTGGCTCTTCTTAAGACTTCCTTATTTTGTCCATAGGAAGTAGCAAACAGAATAATAACACTGTAACTGTTTTCACTGGGTGAGACTTCTCATGGTAACAAGCTGCATTGCAGTCCCAAGGGCATGCTGTTTGAATCCACCAGCTGCTGCACAGAGGAAGATGGGCATTATTCTCTCATGTGATTTATTTCCCCATAAAACTCACTAGAGGGTCAGCTATGGGTCATTTTCCCCACTTAATGGCAAACAACAACAACACCACTAACAGTTGTGTAGCAGGTTAAGTGTTAGGTGCTAACTGAAAGAGTGGCAGTTGGAATCCAGCAGCCGCTCTGAGGGAGAGAGAGGACCCAGTCCCTGCTGGCTGAGGTTTATAGCCAAGGAATTCTGGTGGTGAGCTGGGCTCAGCGCCACGCAGGGGCCCTAGTTGGACCTGGGACCTTAATGTGTAATGACAAGAGCACAGGATCAAGACCCTGTGTCTCAACTCTGCCACCTGTTAGCTGTCAGCTGGGTGCCCGGGACAGTCTCCCAGCCCTTTTACTCCTTTGAAAGATGGGCTTGTTGGCCACACCGAGAATGATGGCAAGTGTCTGTCACCCGAGCCATTCTCCTTGCACGTCCACTCAGGTCAGATGTCACCAGTGGTGCACACTCCTCTTTCTTGTTAAGCTCAGAGCCAGCTTGGTAATCTTGCTCCTCACCTGCCCTCAGGAGCAGGAGCCAGGCTGACATTGGGCATCGACACATGAACTGTAGTCCATTTGCCAAGCTTGGATCTGGCCATTTCCGCAGAACCCTGAGCCGTTGGCATTAATTCCAACCTACGCAGCTCCAGAGGGAGAGACGGGAGCTGCTTCCTCCCACGTGCAGCCCAGCCGCACTCACGCTGGCTCTGCTGGGTCCCTCTGGGTCTCTCCGTCTTAATAAAGGATGTCACTGACTCACTTACTCCTCAGCCTCCTTTCTGTCCTCTGATCCTGTGTCTGTGTCCTTAAGTCCCTGAACTAGGACTTGAAGGAACAGCACTCATCCTATAAATCATTGCCTGTGAACCAGGGCCATGGACAGGAAGGGAACACAGCCCTGCAGGTGCCTAGCCCGCAATAAACCCCAAACCCCTGCAAATTCTTTCCACGTGACCCCGGGAAGGGCCAGGACAACACCCTGGTTTATAGACTTGTCCACTGGAACGTCAGCTCTGGCAGGGCGGGCACTTGACTCAGTTTTGTTCATTGATGTGTCGGGTGCCTGGAACTGCGTCGGGCACAGAGCAGAGCTCAGGAGCTGTTTAATGAATGAATGAATGAATGGGCATAGTGGAGGGATGGGGATTAGAAGGCTCAGTGAGCAATGTCACTGCTGCCACACACTAGCTTTGTGCCTTCAGACAACTTAACCCATGACTGCCTTGGTCTTCCAGAGCCACTGTAACAAAGTAACACAGCATGGGGAGCTTTGAGGAATAGTTTCTTTTCTCCTCACTCTGAAGGCTGGAGGTCTGAATGAAGACCTCTGCAGGTCTCAGCTCTTTGCCGGCTGGAAGGGAAACCCTTTCCTCCTTGTCTCCTTCGGTGTCTGTAGATCTGGGCATTTCTTGTCACTTGTTGGCTTATAGGACACTCAGGTGCTGTCCTCCCCAGGTCACCAGAGCTCCTGGTAGTCCTCAGGAGACAGTCTAGGAGAGTCAGGGAGAAACAGGAAGACCCTCACCGAGGTGGATTGACAGCAGCTGCTCCGTGGAGCAGTTGTGAGGATAGTGCAGTACCAGACACTGTTTCACTGGTTGGTTGTACTCAGGATCACTGTGAGTTAGAGCCAGCTTCCTAGCATCTAACAACAACAACTTCATGTACTATGTTGTGCCAGAGTAGAACAGCTCCTGAGTCCTGAGACTGAGGGCCAAGCTCCTGAAATATTAGACTTGAATGTCTCTGATCGTGGCCTCGTCCATAGGGTGTTATGCTGCCAATCCGAGCTAGGTTTATAGCTTTGTATATAGAGGGACATCACGTTTGGCAGAGGGGAGGAGCAGCGAAGGAGAGGAAGACCTTCGATGAGATGGATCGATTCTGTGACTGGAGTGGTGGAAATAAGTGCATTTGGGATGGCTAGGTTGGCACAGTATAGAATGGCGTTTAGAGCTCTTGTACATAGGGTCACTATGAGTCGCAAGCGAATCGATGGCACATAACAACGACATATATTGCCAGAGGTTGAGTCTCTCTCATGGTTTTAATCCATCAGCAGCGCAGTGAGAAGACGATGGGCAGTCTCCTCCAGTGAGATTTCCTGCCTCTGAAAACCCAGCAGAAGATCAGCTGTGAGTTGATTCCACCTCAGCAGCGATGAGTTTGAGCTTTGGTTATTTTGGCCTTTCCCCTCCTGCTTCTCTGCCACCAGGACTTCAGGGTTCACATTGTTCTGCCCTGTCTGATGGCTCCTTCTTCGCTGGTTAACTGGCATGTACCCTTGGCAGGAAGCTGGTCACTGTGTTGGATTCTCAGGAGGGAATGAGTGTTGTTCGCAGGCATGTGTTAACTGGGAAGTCAAAGTAGAGTGGCTGTGAGGCCCTTTCCCCAGTCTCTGCCTCAGGAGGGCTCACTTCAGGCCAGCCAGGTAACCCCAGAACCCAGAATAGCCTGAAGTGTCAGAGGCTCTGCACAGCTCCAGGCATCCTGAGGGCCAGTCTCTGTAAGGCAAGGAGGAGGCAGCATTCATTTGGGAAACAGCCGGATTTGAGAGAAAAGCCATGAGGTGGTGGGGGTGCTGAGGTGTCGTCACTGAGGCACAGCAGCACCTTGGACAGCATATCAAAACCCAGTCCTGCGCCCTCCTCACATGGCGGCTGTGTTTACGCCCAGTGTGGCGGTCACTCTCCCCTCGTCTCATTGAGGACCTTCCTCCCTTTTGCTGCTCCGCCACCTTTCCAGGCCTGATGCTCTTTTCCAGCGACTGGCCTCTCCTGACAGCATGTCCCAAATCTGTGAGGCCCAGTCTCTCAGTCTTTGCTTCGAAGGAGCATGCTGGCAGCAATACTTTCAAGACAGACTTGCTCACTCCTTTGACTGTCTGTGGTATGTGGTTTATTTGTACTCTTTGCTAAGACTGCAGTCCAGAATGGGATGTTTTGACAGATGAGTTTGAATCCTGACTCTGCCACCTCTCCCTTTGTGACCTTGGGAAGACCACTTTACTACTCTGCGTCCAAGTCTCCTAATCTGTGTGGTGAAAATGCTAGGTGATTCCTGTAGAAACATAGAGAAACATGTAAAGAGGTTCATGGTACCTGAAAACAGGTGTAGTTGTTGTTGTGTGTCATTGAATCAGAATCAACTCACAGCTGACCCTCCAGCAGGTTTTCAGAGACAGTTAATTGCATGGGAGGTGACCGTGCATCCTTCTTCCATGGAGCAGCTGATGGAGTTGAACCACGTGCCTTTGCAGCTCAAGTTCTTAAGAGTAGGCCATGAGAGTTCCCTAGGTGCTTAATAATTGTCAGTTCCTTTTTCTCGGTGAGGTTTGTGCTTTCTGCTCTGAGTGTGGTGAGCTGCAGGAAAGAGAGGGGTGAGGATAGCCCCCCTGGAGACAAAGATGTTATCCCTTTTCCAGGTCAAGGTTTCCCTGGTGACTGTGAAGGCATTGGTCAGTGCAGGGAGGCTTGGTGGTCGGCCCCTCAAGAGAGTGGGGACTACATCACATCTTCCTCTTCCCCCTTTTGCCCCTCAAGCTCAAAACCAAATCCCAGCCCACCTGAGGTCAGAACAAGGTTAGGACCAAAGGGATTGGAGAGAAGATGAATTGATGGAGTACAGGGAGCGGTGAGGGAAACCCAAGACGAATGAGAGTATCCCCAGGAATCAAGGCACTTAACAGGACTGTCTGAGCCCTGTGGGGAGACAAATGAGGTTTCTGGGCTCCAAGGCCAGTCCTGGCCCCAGGGCTGCTCCCAAAGGAGAGGGGAGGGCAGGAGCCCAGGGCACTGGTGGAGACCTCGCAGGGGTCTTTCCTCACCCGGAGGAGGGTGAGTTTTTCTCCAATGGGGATGGAGAAGGTGCGCAGATGGCCTGATGCCCATGAGGCTGGAGGGCATAGCTACCCACAAAGGTCATAACCCCTTAACCTTGGAGTTGGGGTTTGAGGCCTGCTATCTGCATCTGTTGGCTGGCTGTGTCGCCCACTGGTGCACAGCCCTCTCCCACCATGACCTCTGCACCCCAGACTGCAGGAGGCGAATGTGCTTTGTTTGGTTCTCATTTCAGAAGCTACTCAGCTTCTGCAGACAGTCCTACTTGTTCTTTTTTGCCCACCTTGAGATGCCAAGGTTATCCCTGTAGCTCCTGACTGCCATGTCAGTGGCCTCTGGACAAGAAGGGACAGCAGATCCGGGCCATTGTGAAGGCCTTTTAGCTCACACATGGCATAAGCTTGGCTCTTCCATGTCCTCTGAGATTGATTAGCAGTGACTTCCTGGAGCCCAGGCTTACCAGGAATTCTGGAGTTGAATACAAACTCAACAGGAATGGTGATTGTTTAGCAATGTCTGCCTGGGCAAGGGCATAGCACTGGTTAGCTCCTTGATCCCAGCAGAACAATAGTTAATTGTGGAAGAGTAGGAAAGGAGAGAGGAAATATTTACCAAGTATGTCCCAGAACATCAATCTATACCTTCACGAGCAGAAGAGAGACTATGTCTCTGGCAGGGGGAACTTTATAGCAGAGATAGTGTGGGAGGGGGGCCCTTTAGGAATGAAAGGATCTGAGAGGCAATGAGAGAAGAGAGAGAGAAAGGACTTCCAAGGCTGAGGGAGCGGCAGGCAGGATGTGGAGCTGTGCAAGGCTGCAGCTCCCTGGTGGACTGAGCCCAGGGCTGCAGTGGGACATGGTAAGATGTGATTGGACGTGATGGTAGGAATTGGTTTGAGTTCTAAGGAAACCCTGGTAGGTGTTTGTGTATGATGCGGCATGATCGGAGATGCACTTTAAGAAGACCCACCACCCTGAGGAAGCATGGCGCATGCTGGCTGGCTCTTTATTCTTCCCTGTGGCATCCTCTTCATGCTTTGGAAGCAAACCTAGCATTTACCCTTCTCTTTTCCAGAAGAAAATGAAAAGCTTTGCACGCTGCCCTGCCCTGCCCATGGCTGAAGAGCCAGAGCTCCCCGGGAGCAGCCTTCCCAGGCCTGGCCCCTCAGTGCAGATAACAACAATAACAGTAATGACAGTCATCTCTGTGATCAGCATGGGCCCAGCAGGACTGCGAGAAAGGCTGTCATTGTTTGTCCCTTACCTGGAAGGTGGATGTGGCCTGCTGCGGAGGCTACCAGGGAGAGAGTGTCACCAGCCCTGAGCCTCCTGTCCACCTAATGGGGCTTCCCTAAAGCCCCCAAATGGGATACCTGACCCCAGGACAGAATACACACCATGTAGCCCCAAGATATATACCCTAGGCTGGGATACCTAGATCCTAGCATGGATCACAGACCCCAAAATGAGATTCATAGCCTCCACGGTGAGGTACATGCCCCAGGATGGGTTGCCAGCTCCCAGGATGAGGTACCTTAGGGTGAGAAACACTGCCCCCCAGGATGATGAATGTGGCCCCACAGGTGAGGTGCCCAGTCCCCAGGATAGAAGACCTGGTCAGTTCTGAAAGCCTGGACCCCCAGCCAGTGCCCAGCTTTGATTCTGCCTTCATCCCAAGCCATGTGCTACTGTTTGGCTGTTGTTAGATTTCTATTAGCCACACTCTTTCCTGTCCATTAGTGTGCATAATTAAGAACCTCGTCTCCGCCTGGCACAGCTCAGAGCTCTTCAGGGACTATCTTCTCCGAACATCTGCAGGAAGTTGGTGGGATCCATTTATTTGTCCAGAGACTATTTTTTTTTTTTTGCATCTATGGATGCCAAGCCCCTGTGTTAGGCTTAGGGACACCCTAGGGAGCAGATAACACAGTCGGTGAGGTCAGGGGTCTCATTAGAGAGTGGGTTGTCATGTAAGACCCATGGGCAGACAGTCAACAAGTCAAGTGAAAAAAAGAAGACAGATTCAGAGGGATGAGGGCTGTGAAGACAGAAATAGACTTTACAGCCTCCAGCCTTTTGATTGAACATTTGAGGAATCTTTCTCTGGAAGTAGCTTTGGACCTGAGAAGTGAATGAGGAAACTGGCAGAGCTCCATCTTGACCAGGACCATTCTTGGCAGAAGATGCCACTGAGGCAAAGGCCCTGTCTTCATTTCCTACAGGTATTTTGATAGGTATCTCCTAATCAAATACCACAACCTGGGTGGTTATGAAAAGATACGTGTTGTCTGAGAGCCCTAGAAGCAGGGAACCCCAGATCCAGGTGTCTTCTCGGTTCCCTCAAAGGTACTGAGGGCGTATCTAGTGTGCTCCTGGGAGCTCCAGGTGTTCCTTGGCTTCTACAGCCTCACATAAATACCTTTCCTCTGTCTCCCGTCTCTGTGTCCCTTCTCTGTAATTAGCACAACACACAGACTGGAATAGGACCCCTTCTGCTCCATTGTAAGGAGCCCTGGTAATGTCGTGGGTTATGTGTGGGGCTGCCAACTCAAAGTTTGGCAGTTTGAACCCAGCAGAAGCTCCTAGGAGAAAGATGGGTGATTTTCTCCCAGAAAGATGTACAGCCTTGGAGACAGCACAGGGTGACTTGAGTCAGAATCAGCCGGACGACGGTGGGTTTGGATTTGAGGCTTGCTCCCCTGTGACCTTACATTAAACTAACTGATATCTTCAAAGCCTTATTTCCTAAAAGGGTCACATTTACAGGTCCAGGGGTTAGAACTTAAAACACAGAGTGTTTTGGAAGTGATTGTTGTTGGTGCCATCCAGTCAATGAAGACTCATAGTGAGCCTGTGAACAGCAGACCTGAACTGTCTATCCTGCATCTTCCTCACCATCGCTGATACCTTGGCGCCCATTATTACAGTCACAGTGTCAGTGCATCTCGTTCACGGTCTTCCTCTCTTTCACCGACCCTCCACCTTTCCAACCATGTCCCTTTCCCAAGGGCCAGCATCTCCTCACAACATGCCCAAAGTCTGTGAGACAAAGCTTCACCATCTTTCCCTCTAAGGACCACCTTGGTTGCATTTCTTCCAAGACAGACTTGTTTATTCTTTTGGCAGTCCATGGGATATTCAGTATTCTTCTCCAACACCACAGTTCGAAGGAATCACTTGTTCTTCTGATATCCTTAGTCATTGTCCAGCTTTCAGATGCATAGGAAGCGATTGGAAAGACGGTGACTTTGGGTCAGGTGCACCTTTAAATGGATTTTTTTTAAGGGAATGCCATAGTTCAGCCTGTAACAGGTTGTGATGTAATAACAAACATGGCTTGTTCATGAACATAAGGAAGTCCAGTGGGGCCAGCATGAGGGGGCTCGGGAAGCTTGGTGTTTGATGGTGTGAGGTCAGAACATAAGAACCTTGGTCTTGGTCTGACTTAAGCCATTATTTAAGTGCTCTAAAATTTGATGGTACACAACCACCTCCCCCCTCCCCACGGGTTAGGGCCCTAGTCTGGGTGGGTTGTCATAAATGGCAGGACCCCCAGCCTCCCTGGATTACCCTTCTCGGTAGGGTAGGGGAGAACAGATGTACAGAGGACGTCCAGCTGCGTTGATTGAACCTGGAGCCAGAAGACCGGGCCTTTAAATCATCCTGGGACCCGAGGAGGTTTTCTCGGCATCTAAAATGTGTGCCATAAACTAGGCTGACTTATAGTCAGACCTCACCGGCCCATTGTTTATGGCCGGCATCCTTTCTGATTGGCTGATGTGTGTACTATGGCCATTGCTAAATATTTGAATATCATCCTGCTATAAACGAGCCAGGATTTCCCAGTCAGGCCATGCATCAGTATCTCCTGTCAGCAGAGTGGGGGAAGCTCTTCAAGAGTGGACGCTGGCTGTAGCCCAGCCCACCGAGTCCAGAGAGCCAGGGCATCCGTGCTGGAACAAGCCTTCCCTTTTTCAGGGGTTTTATTTGGGTTCCCTGGGAGCAGATGCTGTGATGAAGATTCAAGTGCAAAGAGTTCACTGGGGAGACGATTCTAGGAGACACAGGTCAGGGAATGAGGATACGAGAGAGGGGAGGGAATGAAGACATAAGTCAGCACCTGGGCAACAGGAGAATCCTCTTGGGGAACCACGGGAGTCCATGTGGAACAGGAGCCTCGGAGTTCCCCCTGGAAGGGGCAGGAAGGGAACTGGGCATCTGCCTCCCAGCTCTCATCTTTATCCATTCATCTTCCATTAGTCATTTACTGAGTGCTCCTATCAGGGAGCTCTGTTTGTCTAGTGGTAAGGAATTGCACTGCCAAGCCTAAGGCGTGTGGTTCGAATCCATCAGTTTCTCTGTGGGAGAAAGAGAAGCAGTCTCCTCCCATGTGATTTACTGTCTGAAAGCCCACTGGAGGGTCAGCTGTGAGTTGGTTCTGACTTGAAGGCACACATTAGCAACAGCTCTGCCAGTGGCTTTTACCTTGGCATATGGCCTGTCCTGTGAGCAGAGAGAGTAGACTCTGATGGCCGGACACCCTCAGGCGAGTCAGAGGGGCTGGCAGTCAGAAGTCAGGCTGGTGTGTGCAGGGTGGTACTTAGATGCCCAGAACGTTTGCTACAGAGAGCACCCTAACCGCTCCTGTCCCCCAGGCCCTGTGAGTATTTAAGGGTCCTTACACCAGAAAGAGCTGCAGGGATTCCATAGCTCTGAGATGCCAGCATATTCTCTGTGTTCTGAGGGCAAGACTCCGCGGGTGATTCCCATGAACAGAGGCTGGAGGTGGCCTGCAGGCTGAGGTCTCTGGAAGCCTCCCCGGGTGAAGATGAGCTTTACTCTCCAGAGAAGCAAGGGCTGGAAAATGCCAGAATGGAGCTGGGCGGGGGAGTGTGCTTCCCAGCTGGAAAATTGTGGGGCGTCTTGTCTTAAATATAATATTAAATCGGCACCTTTAATTAGTACACTTAGAAAAGGTCACTAGCAATTACCTGGGACACAAAGAAGGCGTGAGCAGGCAAAAGCGCGTGAGGAAGCCGAAAAGGACCATTTTGAGCAGCACATAATTGAGGGGAAAATGGATAAAAGTCCAGGAAATTACAGGGTGGGTGACAGCAGCTGATGGCCCCATCCTTGCCCTGCCCAGGGCCCCCCTGCTCAGGATGGCCTGTGCATTGGGCCTGAGAGAGCCATTTTGGGGTATTGACCGAGTTGTTCGACCTTGGCTGGAGGGCCGGTCTCCCTTCCCAGAATCCCTTTGGCCAGCTTGGAGCTTGGAAGGAGGTTGGCAGGGGAGACTTGCCTTTTGGGGGAACTTCACATAGCTGTGGACACATTGTCACATCACAACCAGCAAGGATCTTCAGTTTCCTCATGTAAAGTCTCCCTGAAACCCACTCTTTCTAAAAGTTTGCCACAAAAGGATCCAGGAGGGCAAAGGAGAGGGGAACTGTGTCCTGGAAGTCTAGGGGGAGGCTGGAAATAGCTGTCTTTTAAAAAAGAAATTTTACATTCTGCTCCTGTAGGGGAGCTCTGGTGGCTTAGCGGTAGGGAGTTGCCCTGCTAAACCCTGGCTCATGGTTTGAATCCACCAGCTGCTCCATGGGAGAAGGATGGACAACCTCCTGGTGCAGTTCATAGCCTCTGAAAACTCCAAGTTGATTCAGATTTGATGATACACAACCACCACAGCTCCTAATATATTCCTGTCCTGTTTCTGTTATGAAATAATTGTTTGTCATTAAGCAACATGGACACTTTGAGAAGATGTGGTTGGCTTATGTGGAGATACTGCGTGTATGTCCATCTTGAAGCGGCACTAAACTGTGAGTCTGGAACCTGAGTTCAACTCCTGACTTTGTTATTCGCATTTGACTGTGGGCACCTCGATTAAGTCTTGCCTCTTCTATATCAGAAGTGGAAGGATGGGCTTCCCTGAGTTCTCTGAGGGTTTCTATGATTTCACTCCCCCTCCGACTGGGGACTAGTGGATAAAGACCTGCACTGCCAACCCACAAGCAGCTGGTTGCAATCTTCCAACTGCTCCTTGGGAGAACAATGGGTGTCAATCTCCTTCCGTGCAATTCACTTCCTCTGAAAACCAGGGCAGGTCAGCGAGGAGTGCATTCCGACTTGACAGAAATACATTTGAGTTTGGTTTGAGTTTCCCCTCTCCCAATTACCACCTCCTCCCATTGTCTCAGATGCTGCTATATCCAACTCTACTATTCTGTTGTATGACTTTGGCAAAGCTGTTGTACCTCTCTGGCCCTTGACTTTCTGACAGTGCAAAGTACAAGGATTACAAGGCAGAGATACCTTGATTTAAGGAGAGAATACGTGTGAATGGGCCTGCCTTGGTATCTGGAGTGTCGTAAATGCTCCTCAGATGAGCAGCATCTTCCTTTCTACATGTTTGGCGTCCAGGTGGGGCCTGACAGGGTCCTGCTTATCGACGTCCTAAGTCCTGAGTCTACACATCAGATGTTGACATGGGTAAGACTCTGGAAACATGTGAGGGCTCCAGCCAGGAATACCCAAGTTCAAGCCCTCCTACCCTTTGTGTGGTCTTGGTGAAGTTAATCTCCCTGTGTTGTGTTGACTTTCATGGCATAGCGTGTAGAGAGTTGTGCTGCTAACCCCAAAGGCAGCGCTTCTCTGGCAGTTCGAATCCACCAGCTGCTTGGAGGAAGATGGACAGTCTTCTTCCTACAGTTTAGTCTTGGAATCCTAATGGGCGGTGGGGGGTGGGCGGTTTGAAGCAGTCAGCTATGAGTCAGAATAAACTCAGCGGCAAAAAGTTTGAGTTTGAATAGCAAGAACCAAATGTAATACTAGGGATGTCTGGTGGCCTAGGGATGAGAATCTGTGCAGCAGTCCCGAAGGCACGCAGATGGGCGATCTCCTCACGTGTGATTAACTGCCTCTGAGAACCCACTGGAGGGTCACCTATGGGTCGGTTCTGACCCAATGGAACACAACAATAACAACAACAAACCAAAGCAGCTGCCATCACGTCAATCCCAACACAGAGTGACCTCTAGGACTCAGTGGTCCCACAGGGTTTGCATGGCTGTAAGTCAGTCCGCCACTTCTGTCTCCCATGGGCCGGCTGGTTCAAACAGCCAGCCTTTCAGTGAGCAGCCAGCCACAGTCACCATCCTGCCACCAGGGTTCCTAAATGAGAGAACAGTAGAGATTAAATGAGAAATTGCTTAGCCTCCTTTCGGGCATGTGATTGAGCCTCAGAAATGGCACCTATCATTGTCATGTTAAAACAGAACTGTCCTTTTCAAGGTTCACTTGGAAAAATGCTCATGAGGTTCTTTTCCAGATAAAGGTCTCAGTTTGCAATCCTTGTATAACTTGATCTTAAAAACTGTTGGGTAAGTACGAGAGTCAGTATTTAGTGATAAGAGAGTGTCCATCCCGCTTACAAGGTAAACTAAAGTTTTAAAATTAAGTGATTGGCCCAAGGGCGTGATTTCTAATCTAATCTACACTTTGAGAAGCAGACGGAGTCCACAGACAAGTCCGTAAACTCACAGACAAGTCCACAGACCCACAGACAAGTCCACAGACCCTCGGCGCAGAAAATGACACAGTGAACACTCCTCACATTTTGCAAATGGTCCCTAGGGGCTCAGTGACTTCCTGAAGCTAAGGTGGTCAGCTGTCCTGGTCTGGATGACTTTTCTGGTTTTCACGCATGTCCCAGCAGAAGCCTCGGTCTTGGGCACTTGCTCACCCTACTTGAAGGCTACCTGGAGGGGCTGTGAACCTGAGGAGATGTGCTTGAGCCTTTTGGGCAGGGTTGCAGGCCAAGCCTCCTGGTGCCCAGAGGCCTCTGATCTGGACTTTGCAGCGTGACATGCACCACTTTATTCCTATTTTGAGGGTAGGCATATGATGATAATTTTCAGTTAAAGGTACATGCACTGTGACAAGTGACCCAGAGTGGAGAGTCTTGGTGACATACAATGGTTTCTGACCAGATAGAGGTTTGCGGGGTAACAGCACCCTGAGCAAGGTACTGAAGAATGGACCTGACCTTCCATTTCTGTCTACTGTTCTCTCCCTCTTATACTCCAGGCTCCTCTGTGACCCAGCTGCTGGCTCGAGACATGGACAATGACCCCCTGGTGTTTGGGGTGTCTGGGGAGGAGGCATCCCGCTTCTTTGCCGTAGAGCCTGACACAGGGGTGGTGTGGCTCCGGCAGCCACTGGATAGAGAGGTAAGGGGGACTTGCCTAGGCCCTTTGGGAAAGAATGGCTCACCATCATGTTAAGGCCCTGTCCCTGGACACCAGGCTGCCCCTGAAGTGATGTTTTGCTGTCTTGATGGGGCCCCTCTTCAGTGGCCAGTGCCTTGGACCTAGAATGGAGGAGGTTGGTTCAGTGTATCACCACTAAGCCTCACGATTCAGTTGATGACAAAGGGGCCAGTATCCCTGGACTCATCCCCTGTAGAACAGGCCTCTGTGAGGCATAGATATCTATCTCTACCAAACAAATGTCCCTCAAAGAGTATTTTCCAGAAAAGGGTGAGTAGCTAATAAAACCAAGTCTTTAACCAATAAAACCAAGTCTTTTGCCATCATGTCAAATCCAACTCATCACAGCCCAAGTATGTCAGAGGAGAACTATGCTCCATTCTATTTCAGTGGCTCCAAGTCTCCTCTGGGTGAACTTGAACCATCAGCCTTTTGATCAGCAGTCATTTGCATAATCATGTGTTCCCCCAGGGCACTAATGATACAGTAGACCTTAGAAAATGAAGATAAGTGTTTGAACAAAACCTCAATCCCACCCTCTTCTTATATTTGAAGAGGTGGCTTCAGAGATGTCTAGAGACTTGTTTAGGGTTGCACAGCAATTTTGATGTAGAGACAAGACTAGAACCCAAGATCGCTGACTTCATATTTATTGTTCTTTTTGCCTGCATCAGCTACGCAAAGGTCAATGTTTATTTTTTTTTTAGGAGAGTTTGTAGAGTTCTAAGCCCAGAAAAACCCCTGGGGTGATGCTGAGGCGCTCCTGTGCTCCTGTCCCATTTCGGGACCTCAGCAGCCCTCCCTAACTCTCTCTTTCATTCCTTTCAGACCAAGTCAGAATTCACTGTGGAGTTCTCTGTCAGCGACCACCAGGGGGTGAGTGTCCCCAAGGTTCCTGCTGCCAGGGGAGGCATGTTTGTGGGCTTGGCAGGGTCCCTGGACTGCTGGGAGTGCGGGGAGGCCAGAGGCTGATGCCAATACTAACTCTCTGTCCTGCTGTGCCAGGTGATCACACGGAAGGTGAACATCCAGGTCGGGGATGTGAATGACAACGCGCCTACATTTCACAACCAGCCCTACAGCGTCCGCATCCCTGAGGTAGGAGCCCAAGGGGGTACCCCACTCAGAAGGGTTCCCTGAGGATGCTGCTCCTCAGTCGTCTGGGGTTGAACTGAAGAGCTTGCTGGGACAGCATGCAGCTCTTGTTTTCCTGTTCGTGCCTCTGGACAAGCTGGGACACGTGCCAGCACCTCTGAGGACAGGGACTTGGTTGACAGTTTCAAAGAGTGGCTGGGCCAGGGGGTCACTGGACCCTCAAGCCCAAGATAGATCTGCTTTGGTTGAGCCCCAGGCGGAGTCGTGGATGGGACAGGAGTTGGGTGGGAAGGATTGTGCCCTCCCTTTTCCTCCATTCTTTGCCAAGTGTGGGCTGTGGCAGGATAGGCTGGCAGACATCATTACAGGCCTTTGCTTTGCCCAGAACCAGGTCCTCCAGGACACAGAGTGGCCCTGGTTCCAGGAGGTGGCTCTCCCCAGTCCCGCACTTCCCTGCCCACTGCTCCCCATCTCCTCGGCCTTGGCTCCTTTGGGTCGTCTGTGTACTCTGAGCATGTTTGCATGAGTGCATGCGTGTAAAATCAAGCCTTTCCTGGTAATTGAGAAGTACAAATTATTGCATTACAAACGGTTCGTTAATAAGCTGGCTACTGGCTCCCAGTGGCACCAGGGTTCTCGTCGCTGCTGTCCTTCTCCCAGGTGGCTGTTAGCAGCCTTCAGGGTTGGCTTATGTGAGTCACAGACCCTGCGGGGGTGGATGATGAGAGTCTGTTCAGGTTGGGTGTGAAGAATTGGATTGGGAACCGTGAGAGATGGAGGCCATCTAAGAGGCGAGTCCGCACGTGGCTTATGTGTTCTGGCTCCTTTAAGTTGCAAATCATTGGATAAGGGAACTAACAGAGCCTTCAGAGAGCATCCTTTTGAGTTTATAGAGTGAATACTTGAGTCTCAACATGGGAGAGTGACTTGCTCAAGGTCACACAGGCTTGACTTGGAGCCTCTTTACTCCAGGGCAGGTTCAGATTGTCTCGAGGATACAGACCTCGTCTTCTACTCAGCTGTGAACTGAGGGTCCTGTACCAAGTGGTGGGAGGTAGGGCAGATGTATGGGGGGTGGGGGCAGAGGTTGGCTCGCCTTTCCCCCTCCTGGAGCAGAGATGCAAGAGGGACGCCGCAGTCCTCAGTTTGGGGGCACTGTGCCCTGCATGGTGGCCAGTGTGCCCAGGGACTGCAGCTTGGCTCTGGGCTGCCTCTCATTTGGAAGTCTCCCTAATTTAATTAAGGGTCTCTACGTGCCAGCCTGCACTCTGGGCCCGGGCTCAGAAACCAAGGGCAGTGCTTGGAGTTAATGAGCCTTGGGCCCATTGCTCAGCTGCCATCCTGGCAGGCATGGCTGCCCTGTCTTCCATGCAGGGGGCAGCAGGGATGCCAAGGAGACAAGGGGTCACATTGCTCCTGTCCAGCCCTTAGGCCAGGGGCCAGCCTCTCCCTCTCCTACCAGGAGATGAAGCCTCCAACACCCAGGCGTTGGAATCCCCTGGGATTCTCCAAAGGTCCCTGTCTCCAAGGAGAGAGCCTCTTCAATCAGTCATTGATTTAACAAATATTTATTGAGTGTCTGCAGTGCACGTGGCTTCAGGCCAGGCTCTCACTTTGCAGAGACCTGGGCAGCTGTAGCAGTAGAGAGTGACAGGACCAGAACTCTAAGGCAGTGACTCCCAGCCTGAATCTCCTGCTCTGCTCCTAAATTGCTCAATCCATCCGGGTAGGTCACTTCACCACTCTGGGCCATAATCCTTATCTCATAAAAGAAAATGAAGTGTAGGTGAGATAAAGTGACCTGCCCCCTGCCCATCTGATCAGGAGAGAGTGGAGAGCAAGGGCTGGTGCAGAGGACACACTGTCCTTGGAAGAAGGCCCGTGTGATTTACTTGTTCACGTGTAAACAACTGTGGTCACTTCAGTGGCCTGACACTTGATGCCCGACTCAGGTCGCTCAGCATGGCCAGAAGGGATGTGATATCAGCTGGCCAGGGGTCAGGCTACTCTGGACCCACAGTGGCTTGGTAATGTCTCTCCCTAGGCAATGGTCACCTGGCTGGAACTTAGCTGGTTGGCTTAATAAAGAGCCTGCCGGCCCCCCGCCTGGATTTGAGCCTCGAAGTCTCTAACTAGCTTTTATGACCACCCTGAAAACTCCAGGTCCCATCCTTGAGAAGTGTGATTTCTTAGTTAAGGTGTGAACAGGGTGGAAATGCAAACCAGAGAAATGGAGTGTTGTGGTTCGTGGGGTATGTGAGTGCAGAAAGACCCAAGAAATCCCAGCATCCTGCTTGGAAGAGGTGGGTTTCTAACCGGCTCTTGTCAGAGTGAAAAGTAGATGCTATGTATTGGTTTGTGGGAAGAGATAGGTGACGATCACATACCTGAGTGCTAACACCTGAATAAATGAAACTCTAACCCTCTCACTGCCTGGGCCCCTTCAAGGACTGGCATCTATGATGTAAGAATTAAAGTGGTGGAAGTAGCCCCTTCTGGTCATTAGTATGCTGTCTGTTGTTCCTCGAAGGCTGGTGGGGTGCTGGGGTGGCCACCTCCTTCCACTCAGCTCCTCTTCTCATCATCCTCAGCACTTACTCCTGTCCTCTACCCTTTACCTTCTTCCCTCCACTTCCCAGTCCTGTTGTTGTATGTACCATCAAGTCAGCCCTTCAATGGGTTTTTGGAGGCAGTAAATCGCACTGGGGGAGATCTCCCATCTTTCTCTCGTGGAGCTGCTTGAGTATTTGAACTGCATGCCTTTGGGTTGGTGGTACAGCTACCTTGCCACTAGACCACCAGAGCTCCCTAAGAACTCTTAAAATATGTGGGTGTGCTGAGCCCAGAATCTGGGGTGAGAAGTTATCGGGAAGTAAAATCCAGGTCTGCATAAAGAAGAACTTTTGAACAGTGAGATCGACCCCCTCAACTCTTCTCAGTCCACAGAGGTTCTACTGAGCTCCCCATCCCTGGAGTTATGCAAGCTGAACCCAGCTTCTTGTCTTAGAAGCCATGCAGCACTGAGTGTCAGGGAAGGAGGACTCTGGGGGCCCTAAACAGGCCTCGTCGGAAGTTCCTGGGGGAAGCTGGTCAGAATGCACATTCCCCGGCCTCTGCAGCCATTCTGATTCAGTGTAGAGGGAAGAGACTCGGGACACCGCCTTGTAAACACATTTCCTCTGTGACTTGCTTTGGGAAGGTCTAGAGCCCGTGTTCTGTGGTCCTCGGAGTTGGAGGGTTCTGGGTGGTGCTAGAAGGCAGCTTTACTTGGAGAAAAACTTGCTACTGGAGATGTGATTCCCCCAGCCCAGGACAGCAGGGCAGGGAGCACCTTCCAGGGCACACAGGGTCCCTTTAGGATGATCTCCTGCCTGCGCCCTCCGCCCTCTCTCTCTGAAGGCCTTGGCATGACCTGCCCCTGCTCGGGAAGATCCAGGCAGGTGCATGTTTGGGTTTGTTTGTTCTCCTTCGCCTCCCGCCCACCCCCTCCCCTGTTCTACATGTAATTATCCATTTTATCGGGGTGAAAGGCCCTGCAATTCACTTGTCGAAGCCCTAACGAGGCAGCGTGGATGCTTTCAAGTCCGTAAAGAAAAGGGAAATCCTGCTAGAATTGGCAACTTAATTCACCAAGCCAGCCTCGACAGACCTCATTAAGTCCCCGTGTATTCATTTCAGGCTAATGGCTGTCACGCTGACTGCTGTTTGATTTGCTGTAATAGACTTTTATGGCGTTCCAATTTGCTCAAACGTGTTTGCCTGTGTCTGTGCCCAGCAGTGCCGCTCCAGCACGTCCAAGAGCGCCGCGTGCCTGCCTCGATGACCTTCACTGTGGCCCCTGCCCAGCCCGCCCCTCCAGCCCCCAGACCACCCCCACTTTGACCCTCCAGGTGGCCCTGAGGAGGGACCCCTGGACTCCAGTGGCGGAGAGGGTGGGTGGACCTGAGGGTAGGAGTCAGATGGTACCAGGCAGCTTGTTACCCTTTGGAGTCTCAGGGACATCGGTGTCCTTGAACATCTAATGGTGGGTCCAGCATCCTTAGTGGGCACTCAAGGCTCTTACTTATCTCTCCTGATCCTTGTTCTCCAGTGGATCTCTTGCTATTTCTCAGCACGTGAATCCTCCCTGTCATCCTGAAGGACCAGCTCTTTGCCTCTGAATGTGCCTGTGTCTCCCGCTTTCCCACCTTCATCTACATCCTCCAACATCTACACGTCATACCTTTCTAACTGCTCCTGGAATCCCTTCCACCTTCCCTCAGCCTCACTCACCCTTCTCTGTCTTTCAGGTCTGCTCTGACCCACTGTGTTGTGATCCACTAATTTTTCCCCCCAATGAACACAGCAAACATTTGTTGGACCACTAGTTACAAGCTGACTAGGTTTCCACAGCTGCTGGCTGCCTCGGTCAGTGACTTAGCTTATCTGGACCTCAGTCTTATTATCTGTAAGATGGGCAATATTGTATATCTGTTGTAAGAACCATAAGAATGCAGGTAAAAGCCCTCTGCTGTTTGTGGCTCAGTATATTCAGTTAGTGGTGGTGATTAAGACCAGGGTCTTTGCTTTCAGGAGAAGAATTTTACTGAAAGACACACGCATGTTAGATTACATCCAAATGTATTAAATACTCTATACCATGGTCTCTTAGTCTGTGCAGAGGCAGGGGCTATGCTGTCATCGGTTCTGTATAGGGCGGCTATTTGTTTGGGACCTCCTAGAATGTATAAATGTTTGTTATGTGGAGAAAAAGGTTATGAGGTCTTTGAAAGCATTACTTATTTTAGAGATTCTCTGGTCTTTTTTCATGTGTTGGAATTTCTCAAAGTGCTCAGACTAATCCCTGCCAGTGGTCCTGGAGAGGAGAGACAGTGGCTGTGTGGGTCTGCATGTCTCTTGCAGGCTCCCCACTGGTACCTCATGGAAACAACACCAAGTTGGAAGTGGGCCCTTTGGGTTCCTGCCCAGGTCTCTGTGCCAGATAGGCCCTGCTAGATCCTTGTCACCTGAGGCTTCAGGTGACTAGCTGTGAGGTTGAGAGTAGCCTGGTTATGGGGAAGGGCTGAAGTTAGGATGATGATGTGTTACTTTTGTGTACGGTCAAGTCAGAACCGACCCATAGCTGACCCTCTAGTGGGTTTTCAGAGGCAGTAAATTGCACAGGAGGAGATTGCCCATCTTTCTTCCTTGGAAAAGCTGGAAGATTTCAACCACACACCTTTGAGTTAGCTGTACAACTCCTTACCACTGGGCTGCTAGAGCTCCCTGGGATGAAATTGGGGTGGCTGGGGGCATGAGGCATGGAGGGCCCTTTCCTGAGGCTCAGAGCTGGCTAGGAGCTGGGTCAGAGCTGGAACCCAGGCCTCTGGGCCTCAGGTCCCATAGACACACATGTACCATGTGCGTGTGCTAGTTAGTGAGGAAGACACAGACTTCCTCACTCTCCGACCTCCTTCTAGAGAGAGAAAAACAAGGAGGAAAGGGCTATTTCATGAGATCAGTCTGTCAAAGAAAGAAAATAATTTATTTTTCTTATAATGTTAAAAAAAAGAAGATACAAACCCATTACAGTTGAGTTGATGTCTACTGCCTGTAACCAGTAGCACCGTGTTGAACCGCCTCGTGGGGTTTCCAAGGCTGAAATCTTGATGGATGCAAACTGCCATGTCTTCGTCCCACAGAGCAGTTGTGCGTTCCAGCTGTGGGCTGACCTGTGGGTTCGCAGCCATATACTTAACTCCTGCAGCACCAGGATGGCCCAAAGCCACGTGCACTGCTGTCAGGTTGGTTCCGACTCACAGTGATCCTGTGGGACAGCGCAGAATTGCCTTAAACAGGCTCCCAGGCTGATATCTTTATGGAAGCAGACTGCCACATCTGTCTCCTAGAGACCGGCTGGAGGCTTCAGACCATCCTGACCTTTAGGTTAGCAGCCGAACATTTAACCATGGGCCTTCCGGGGCTCCTTGATAATGGCAAGTGGTTTACAGGTGCTATTGTTATTTAGCGTGGGAGACGGCCCATCTTTCTCCTGGTGGATTTGAACCACGTGCCTTTGAGTTGGCAGCTCAACTCCTTACCACTAAACTACCAACACAATAGTCGTCGTCATCATTGTCATCATCATCATGGTTGTTATTGTGTACTGTCAAGTTGGAACCAACTTAGTTGACCTTCCAGTGGGTTCTCAGAGGCAGTAAATCAAACAGGAGGAGATTGCAAATTTTCTCCCATGGGGCAGTTGGATTCGAGCCACGTGCCTTTGGGTTAGCAGCACAGCTCCTTTCCACTAGGCCACCAGAGGTCCCTTCTTCGTAGTAGTATTGATAATTTCCAATGTTCCTAACACTGTGCTTTATATACACACAACTCCCCTGGGCTCTCACTACCACCTTGTGGGGTAAGTACTATCATTATTTCCATTCTACAGATGTAGATATTGAGGCCAACTGTGACTCCTTCCAAACTAGTCAGAGGATGGAACCAAGACTAGAATACAAGTCTGGTGACTTTTGACAACCACCTTCAACTTCTACCTGAAAAATGGTCTGTCTGTCTTGCAAAATTGTCATGAAGACAAAACTCAGGGAGGTCAAGTATGTGGAGTTCTTGGTACTCTGCACCTCATAGTTGTTGAGTGGGAACCGATTCCTAGCTGATCCTCCCACGAATTCCCAAGGCTGCAGATCGCATGGGAGGAAATGACTCGTCCTTCTCCAGTGCAGTTGCTGGTGGATTCGAACTGCCAGAGAGGCACCACCTCTGGGTTAGCAGCACAATTCCCTGTGGACTGCACCATGCGGAAGTGCCCAGTAAATGGTGGCGGTGGCTGTTTTCTCTACGTTGTCTTCTCCCACCAGCCAGAGTAAAGGGCTGAGCTTGTTGTTTTCAGTCTTCACCTTCCAGCTGCCTGCACGCGGAAGGTGTGTTCAGTGGATGGTAGAAGTATGTTGCTCCCTGTCTCTTTGTGCTTGTGTGGGCAAAGCAAGCATTTACGTGCTTGCCCAGCCACTTCCTGTACAGGGTGGTGGTGTTAAGTGCTGTTGCATAGGCTCGGCTCATAGTGGCTGCAGGAGATCCTGGCCTCGCCAGTCCTGCACCATCCTCGCTGCCATTTCTATGCCGAGTCTTTCTGTGTCAGTCCACCCCTGTGCGCATCTTCCTCTTATTTTTGCAAGCCTTCTGACATGCAAGATGTCTTCCCCCAGGGACCAGCCCCTCCTGATAATAGCATGCTCATTGCATGTGAGACAAAGTCTTTCTGTCCTTACATCTTGCCTGCACTTCTACTAAGATAGTCTTCAGCAATGCCGTAATTCAAAGGCATCAATTCTTCAGGCTTACTTACTCATTGTCCAACTTCCATGTGAATGTGAGGTGATTGGAAATACCATGGCTTGTGTCCGGCACACCTTAGTCCTCAAAGTGACGTCTTTACTCTATAGCACTGTAAAGAGGTCCTCTTCCACAGATTTGTCCGGTGTGATACGCTGTTTGACTTCCTGACTGCTGCTTCCATGGGTGCTGCTTGTGGATTGAAATAAAAAAGAAATCCTTGACCTCTTCAGTCTTTTCTCCATCTCTAGCCATGTTGCCTGCTGGTCCAGTGCTTGAGGATTTTTTTTTCTGTGTGATGTCCCTACTGAAGGCTGTAGTCTTTGATCTTCTTTAGTAAGTGCTTTTAAGTCCTCTTCGTTTTCTGGAAGCAAGGTCAACATCTGCATATTACAGGTTGTTAATGGAGCACCGGTGACCTAGTGATAAGAAGATTAGCTGCAATCCTGGTACGTGGTTCAAATCTCATCAGCTGCTCCACGGGAGAAGGATGAATAGTCTCCTCCCATGGGATTTACTGCCTCTGAAAACCCACCGGAGGCTCAGCTATGGTTGGTTCCGATTCGATAGTACACAACAACAGCAGTGGTTCTTACAATTCTTTTGTCTAGTTTTCTTGCTTAAATCCACCAGAGGTGAGGGGGGTCCCCTTATTACAGTCAGAAGGGGTATTGGGTTGTCAAGAGTCCTCACATAGCCCCACACCTCACTGCCCTCTCGGGTCACTTGAGAGCCTCACTTCTCTGAGCTGGTACTTCCTGGTGCCCTCTGTTACCGGCCAGTTCCTGAATCATGATATGGTTCTACCAGCGCCTGTACTGTGAGCATGAGGGAGCCAGGCACAGCCTAGAGCAGACTGAGGTGGACTTTGCCACAGAGCCTGTATTCTTAGCCTCCGCAGCCAGGAGCAGCACCTCAGCTGCCCTCCCACGCGGCGTGCCCATCAGACACTGAATGATTTATAAACCATGTCCTCAGGTTGCAGGGGGACATGGGGGCTCCCACTGGTCCGTGCACATGGTTCTCCCTGAGGTGTCAGCTCCACTCACGAGAGTGTCATCTCCCACACCAGGGGAGGCGACCCCTTGACAGGCCATATTAATTTATACCTCAGGGCCGTGGGGCCCAGCGACTCCTCTACATGTATAACAACCCACCTATTGATCTGTGAGAGGGAGGCCAATAAATCATCATGGGGCTCTGGACACGTGCTGGCCGGACCACCACAGCTGGTTCTGGCGGGAAGTGGCCTGGACAGTGTCTCTGTGCACTCGGTGAGCTCCTCAGGTGGTGGCTCCTTGCCTGGCCCCCTCCCTGCAGCGTGGTGTCCACCTTGCAGCACAGCTCCTCACTCAAGCAGGCGGTGTAACGATGTATGGTGACATGCATGTGGCCAGGACAGTGGGGGAGCCTGCTTCTGCACAGCCCTGCGGCGCTGGGTGTGTGTGTACGCGTGCGCACACACACCATCTAAATAATACTGTCTTCTATACCACCAAGTGCTATCACTGTTTTTCATTTGTCCTCAAGACAATTCTGTGGGTTAGAAGAGAATTATTCTTCCCATTTCACAGATGAGAAAAACTGAGGCTCAAATGCATTTGCTGACTTCTCCAAGTCACGTAGAGTCAGCCAAATCTAGCAGCTCTCACCAGTCTTCCATCCTGCCTACTACAGAAACACTTTTGGGTCTTATTTTCAGCACCTTTGCAATTACCTTTTTGCAGGACTTTGCTGTGCCTGCTTAAATCTGCAAAAGTTGCAAGGATGAGACCAGATTCCCTCAGGGTGGGGGAAGACTTGGCGAGAACTCAGAGGGTTCAGGCATGGGCTGAGGGGAGGAACTTTGCTTAGAGCCCACTGCCGGCTCTCTGGACTAGGGACCTGATGGAACCAGATCTGGTGTAATTCCCCTGCTTCATACCTGCAGGGCTAGTGTGCCCACAGCTGCAGCCTGCAGGATTTTTTGTCACCAGTTATAGACACAACATTGTGAGAGGAGACAGTGACCACAATTTAACCTCAGCCTCAGCCCCAGGCAGTGAAGACTCAACAGCTCCGGTGCCCTTCAGGGATATGTGGTGTCCCACCAAACCTCAGGCCCAGTCACAAGCTCCAGTGCTCCCAGCTCCCTCCCCTACCTCGTGAGGTGAGGCTGAGGACTCTGGGTTCCTTGATTCGCAGCGCCACCTCCTTCCATGCCCATGGAAGTATGGTCAGTGCTCACTCCAAGCCAGCATGGGAGCAGGAGATGGAAGGAGCCGACGTGTAATTAAGATTATTATTTTGTTTTAATGGTAATAATGTTCTTAATTACACCGATTTCCTCGCCAGTCCGGGCTGGGAGTCTTTGGGGGCTCATATAATTCTATGGCGGTGACTCTGGGACAGTCTGTCATGAATATGAAGCAGAAGGTCTATGCCTGGAGCCTAGCTCACATGCCTAAGGATTCTCTGGCTTGTGTGGGACACCTTTTATTGCACCCAAGCCTTTAAATAAAGAACTCCAAGTGGCAGGTGATGATGCGGCCCACAGGTGCTGTCCCTGCAGCATTGCTGGCTAGCAGCCTCCCTCACACCGTGGAGTCCAGCTGCCATCTGTCATTGCCCTTACTTCAAAGGGTCTCCTCTGCCCCAGTGTGACATCTATTGGAGAAAGGACAGTGACCTACAGCCTCTCTCCTTCTGTAGATAGTGGAGTCTCGTTGGACCCGCAGATTAGGACATGGACATCACTGAGTCCATTAGCCCACCCACAGAGAGCTCTAGTGATACAGTCTGTAGCCAGCGATGCTTTAACCCAAAGGCCTTACATCTCTAGTGATTCAAATCCACCAGACTCCTCAGGAAAATGATGGCTAGTCTCCTCCCATTGTGATTTACTGTATTGGAAACCCAGTAGAGGGTTACTGTGAGACAGAATGAACGTGATGGCAGTGAGTGCGTGAACTGATCTCATCTACTACAGATGTTAATGATCAAGAAGCTTCCAGTCCAGAGGGAGACAAGACCCACAACTGGAAATGTGAAACAGCAACATGAGAGAGGGAGGATACAGCCACCGAGAATAGCTTTCAAGTTAAGAGCTTCAAAAAACACTTCTTCATTCATTGTCATCTAATTCCAACCAATGCATAGCTGACCCTCCAGTGGGTTTTGTGAGGATGGAAATTGTGTGGGAGGAGATTGCCCATCATGCTTCCTCAGCACAGCTGTTGGATTTCAACTGCCCACCTTTGAGTTGACAGCACAACTCCTTACCCACTAAGCCACCAGCACTTCCAGTAGACCCCCTTGAAACCAAGGGACCATCCTGATGACTTAGTCCAGTCATACGTGCTGTAGATGGTCACCAAATCTAGAAGCAGAAAGTCATGTGCCCCAGGTCGCCTGCCAAAGGGACCCAGGGCAGATCCTGGACGCAGGAGTGCAGTTGCCGGAAGCCATGAGTGGGCTAATCTCCATTTCCACACCTGGTTTCCAGGTGAGCCTGAGTGTTCAGACTAAGGTGAGGGAAGGGCGCCTCCCAGCCCCTAGAGCAATAGTGGGAGGACTGCAGGGGAAGGGACACATTCCAGATACAGGTCTCAGTGCTCCTGTGACAAAGTACCAGTGCTCCATTGTTATTGCTTCTGTTTGTGGGGACGCTGTATTTAGATTCTGTCACAGCAGCAAGGGGCAGGCCAGAAACTCTCTGTGGCACCGGAGATGCTCACACAATGTATTTGTTGGAATTGGATTTTTAACTTTTTATAGTAGTTTGGGCAAGAGCTTGTAGAGCAAATTAATCTTCCATTCAGTAGTTCACGCCCATTTTGCTTAGTGACACTGGCTGCTGTCCCCTCCAGGTAATAGTACTCTACCATGTCCTCCCTGGGTCCCCTTGTCTCCGTCTGCCTTTCTTTCCTGCCCCTTCTTACCTTCTGAGCTGGTTTTTGGGCACATGCTGCACTCTGTTCACCTGTGATAGGCTTGTTTTGATGTGTTTGCAGGCTGCCCGCCCCTCCTTGTTTTCCCCCAGGAGGGGAAAGTGAGGGAGTGAGAGCTTTCAGCTGACGGAATTATTATAATTTCTCTGATTCCTTAGCAGCCTTTAATTACTTTGCAACTTTGTGGCTGGAAGCCATGAGGGGCTGGGCTCCCCCTCTTCATAATAACCTTAAGTGGAAGCCTCTTGTCCTCTGTTTAAAAGGCCACTCCTCTCTAGAGGAGATCAAGCCTCCCGCCAGGAGATGTGACCCGGGGTAGTCACTAGGTATGGGGTCGGCTTCCCTGTTCAGTCTTCACCATCCGTCAGGCCGGCTACCACCCGTGTCCACTGGCTCAGAAGAGCTGACTGCCAGGCCACGTCCTTGTCCAAGAGGGTCACAGGCTCAGGCAGGCCCCCTACCAGGGAAGGGGCATGCCAGCTGTTTTGCACTGACTCCATCCCATCTCTGCCACACCTGACACATGGAATTTAGTACCTGCACAGAGAAGTGAACAATACCTAGTGTTCAGGTCTATGAATGATCAGAAGATGAGCACACTTGTACAAGTGCCCTCCGTTACCTCTCCAGCACCTAAAGCTGCCTCATGCAGCCTACAGTCCCCTGGCCCTCGTGAAGTACCTGCTGTTGGCTTCTAGCCCCCTGATTGCTTTTACCCATTATCATGGTATTGCATGCATTATTTTATCAGGGTTTTGTTTTGGTATATGACGTATATGCAAAATGTAAAATTTAGCTGATTTAACCATTTTCAGATGTACAGTCCAGCAGCATTAATGACTAGCACAGTGTTCACTGGGCTTTTCTTACTTCACAACAGCAGCAGGCCCTTGGGGGCCTAGAAGCCAGCTTCCTCTTGAAGGTAACTTCTCACTGGAGAAGCACCTTATTTAAGGATTTCTGCAGACCTGAGTTCGAATACTGAACTCACCACTTACCTATGTCTTTGGTGAAATGACCTTGATGCCAACACAGGATTGGCACTGTATGGCGCATTTATGAGGTCAGGGGTCACACCTCTGGGGAGATATGTTATTGTTGTTATGTGCTGTTGAGTTGTTTGCGACTCATAGCGACCCTATGTATAACAGCCCTAAACGCTGCTCTATCCTGTGCCAATCACATTGCCTCTGACACACCCATCCAGATTACCTCAGTCACTGAATCAATCCACCTCATGGAGGGTCTTCCCCTCCTGCGCCAAGCATGATGTCCCACTCCAAGGACCTGTCTCTCCTTACAACATGTCCAAA
>NW_006399824.1:1245598-1276956 GCF_000299155.1 Elephantulus edwardii | reverse complement strand
AAATATGTCAATTGGTATACCATCTATTCCTGGGGCCTTATTTTTTGCTATTTCCTTCAAAGTAGCTTGAACTTCTTCCTTCATCACCATAGGCTTTTGCTGAAATGTTATTTCATTAAATTCTTCTGTATCTGCCAATTACTTTCGATCCTGGGGAGAATAGAGGAGCTGCTAGATGCTGGGATAGGAAGCTGGATGTTGTTGTGTTGTTGTTAGGTGTTGTTGAGTCAGGATTGACTCAGCAACCCTATAAACAGTGGATCTGAACTTCGTCCTATCCTGTGCCATCCTCATCATCTCTGACACACCTTAGTCTACTGTGTCACTTAGTCACTACTGTGTCAATCCACCTCATTGAAGTTCTTCTCTCTTGCTGACTCCCTACCTTTCTGAGCAGGATATCTTTTTCCAAGGACTAGCTTTTCCTGAGAATATGACCGTAGTATGTGAAATGAAGTTTCACCATCCTTGCCTCTAAGGAGAACCCTGGTTGCACTTTTTCCAAGACAGACTTGTTTATCATTTTGGAAATCCATGAGATACTCAGCATTTTTCTCCAACACTACAGCTCAAAGATACTGATTTTTCTTCTGTCATCCTTATTGTTGTCCAACGCTCAGATGTATAGCAAGTGATTGAATAGACCATGACTTGAGTCAGACACACCTTAATCTTTAGACTGACACCATTGCTCCTTTACTCTTTGGAGTTGCTTTTGCTGGATGGGACAGTGGAATTCATAGGGAACTATTCAAGGTGTGAGGTGAAACCTGAATTGAAAGAAAGTGGAGAGGGAAGAAGGAAGGTCCATTTCGCTGGTCCTTAAAGCAGCCTATTGTATAGTTAAGGTGTCTCAGTTATCTAGGGCTGCTATAGCAGAAACATCACCAGTGAGTGACTTTAACAAACTCATCTTCTCCTGGTTTAGGAGACTGATCGTGTTATTAATGTACTGTAGAATAAAGATCAATTCATAACTGATCCTTCAGGTTTTCAGAGGCAGTAAATTGCACAGGAGGAGATTGCCCGTCCTTCTGAGGAGCAGTTGGTGGGTTTAGCCTGCCTGCCTCTGGCCTGACAGGGCAACTGTTCATCCCCTAGGCACCCAGAGCTCCCAGTTCAGGGCGCCAGTACGAGGGGAAAGCTTTCTTTCCATTCTGCAGGAAGATCCTTGTCCCTTCAAGTGTCTGCTCCCAGGTGCTCTTCACGTGACTTGTTATCTCCCTTGCCTCAACTCTGTCACTTGTTGAGTCTCTTTTGTGTTTCCAAAGAGGTTGATGCAAAACACCTCAGACTAATCCTGTCTGGTTAACATAAGCCTCTTCCCACATGGGATTATAACCACAGGAATAGAGGTTAGGATTCGCAGCACACGTTTTGGGAGGAGGAGGAGGAGGAGGAGGAGGAGGGGGGACCTAATTCAATCCGTAATGGAAAGTTAGGTTGATTCTTGATGCTATTCGGCTGGGGAAAGGAGCCCAGAGAGGTTGCCTCACTTGTCTAAGATCGCACAGCAAGGCCATGGTCTTGTTCTCTTTGTTCTCCCTGCCTGCAAAGCATGTCCAGTAGCGTTTAATGCCCAGGATACTGCACTTGGACTTTGGGGTTTTCTGGGAGGCTGCCACCTTCAAATAAGCAGGCCTGTGGGTCTGGAGGTAGAAAGGGAGGGTTGTGTGATGGGGGAAGAATTCGTTCAGGGCGACCTTTATCTTGTTCTATTGCACCTTCAGCCTCACACGGAGCGGCTGTTCTTATCAGCAGCCCAATCTCAGGCCTGCACAGGGAAACACAAAAAATCTTTAAAGGCTCTTAGCAGCTTCCAGTGATTGTTTTTTCCCATTCTTGGTCAGGGCTGGGGCAGAGTTGGGGGGGCTGGGGTGGAGGAGAAGAATAATGAATTCTTCTAAGAAAAGGCCTGACTCTCACCTCCCCCACACCATCAGATCTCCTGAATCCAGGGGCCACCAGACCTTAAAAAATAACAGAAAGAAAAAAAATCCACCCAACACAGCCGAAAAGATGGAGCTGGAGGGAGAGGCAACAGCAGCTATTGGGGCGGAAAGCCCTAAATGGTGTGGAAGTAATGCCTAAAGTGTGCGCGCGATTACTGCCACTTCCACAGAGCCACCCTGGGCTGCGCGGGTCGCGCTGGCGCTGAGGGGAACGAAGTAAGTGCGTGCAGGCCGCCAGAGCCCGCTTGACTGTTGCTGAACAGAAAGGATGGGCGGTCACTGGTGAGGGGTGAGGGGGTGGGGGGGAGGCGATGAAAAGACTCATTCATTTTTCCATCCATCCATTCACTGGACAGCGTCTCCGTGACTTTCCTAAAAGCTACCTGTGGTGCTTCAAGGTTGATGAACAAAATCCCACAAAGCTGGGCACTATCCGGCCTCACTGTCCACCCTTTGTCCCCTTCCCGGCCTTCTGAGGCTGCAGCCCTCTTGCCACAGGCCCTTTGCACCTGCTGCTATTTGTTCCCTAGAACCCCTTCCTGGCTGCCTGATCCCTTCACTCAGTCGAGAACACCTCCGCATGTTCTGTGCCAGCAGAGCACCAGCGCTTCTATCTTGTAGTAATTCGTTTGTCTGCAGGGCTGTTTGACCACGTGCCCTTGCCCAGCTGTGAGCTCCCTGCATCTCTCTTGCCATCTTCTCACTATGAATCTCTTAGGACCTGGCACCCTGTGGGGGCGTCAGCAAAAATTTGATGTATATGTGCCCCATTTTCAGGGAGTTTTCCTTTTCCCCCATAACCTATAGCCTGTGTCCTCTAAGAGAGAAATTCCACCAAGGAATGCTTAGTGCGTGGTCTTCTGAGACAGTTCTGCAGGCAGCTCCAAGCACTGTGGGAGCTCCCTGAGGCACTTATCTCACCAGAGCTTCCACATGGGAAAAGGGGTGCCTTTCCCAGAGTTGTTTGAAGGAAGAACGTCATCTCTTGAAGCTGCTTTAAGAGGAATGTTGTTGTGTGCCAAGTTGGAACTGACTCATAGCTGATCTTCCTGTGGGTTTTCAGAGATGGTAATTGCACAGGAGTAGATTGCCCATCTTTCTCCTGCAGAGCATTTTGCAGATTCGAACCGTGCACTTTTGGTTTAGCAGTGCAATTCCTTAGCACTTGGCCACCAGAGCTCCCTCGGAAGGAGGAATAGCGCCCCCCAAAGAGGCCCACATTCAAATCCCTGGAGCCTGTGAATATGTTGCCTTACACAGCAAAGGAGACTTTACAGATGTGATTAAACAGAAGTGATCTTGAATTATCTGAGTAAACCCAATGTATTCCCAGGAGCTTTATAAAAAAGAGGCCAGAGTGTCACAGAGGAGGTATGGTGACAAAATAGAGGCCAGACTGGGGGAAGAGAACGATTTGAAGAGGCTGTCTCTGGCTTTGAAGACAGAGGAAGAGCCAGGAGACAAGGAACCCAGGTGACCTCTAGAAACTGGAAAAGACAAGGAAATGGATCCTTCGTAGCACCTTCAGAAGGGGTGCAGACCTACTAATACCTTGATTTTAGTTCAGAAAGACCTGTGGTGGCCTTCTGGACACCCACACGGTAAGAATACATTTATGTTGCTTTTAAGGAATTAAGTTTGTTGTGTTTTGTGCAGCCATAAGAACTTAAGACAGGGCTGCTTTGAGGACAAAGCGGTAGGTTCATTGACCCTGAAGTTCATGTCCCCTTTCAGCTCTCCCCAGCTCTAGTCCATTTGCCTCCTGGAGCCCTTCAGGAAAGAAGGTGGTGATACTAGAGGTGTGTTGTCAGGTGGTGGCTGTGAGGTTCATGGTGGTAGGGAAGAACCACTAGGACCAGCTATGGTCAGGGACAGCCAGCTCCAAGGAGGGGCAAACCAAAGGAGCAAAGTGGGAGAAGCTAAGAGCCCAGAGCTGCCCAAGGCCACGCTTGAGGCTGAAGAGAGGGAGAGCTGGTGAAGGAGAGGATGGAGAGCGGGTGCTGAAGACGCTGTACCCCAGATGTGCAGCCATGCTGCTGAGACACGTGGGAGGCCTATCTAGTCCTCAGAGGAGGGCTCAGCTGGGGTGTGGCTCTGGTGACCTAGGAAGCCTGGTCCTGGAGAGAAGAGCTCTGACTGTTGCTGCAGCAGATGCAGCAGTATTAATTCTATGCACCTGACTCTACTCTCTCTTACCCATTCAACCTTCTGTTCATTCATTTTTTCAGCGGGTACTGCCTGGGTGCCAGCTGGGTGTCTGGACCATGTTGGATTCTGGGGATACAGGCAAAGAGCTTGGTTCACCCCTACTCACCCACAGGTGTTGTTGAGTCAACTGTGATTCATAGCAACCCCGTGAACAGTGAATGACCCCTGCCCTGTCCTGTGCCATCCTAACCACTTCTTACATACTCAAGCCCAGTTAGAGTAATGGTATAAAGTCATCTCATTTAGAATCTTCCTCTCTTTAGCTCACAGGGGTTGTTGTTGTTAAGTGCCATCGAGTTGCAGGTTAGCTCACAGTAGCACCCTTAAAAATGGGATGAGAAGCCCAGGGTTTAAGACATGTGCATACGCCCCCAAAACTTGGCTCTGTATGTGCCTGCACTTCAAGGCTGTAGGAAGGCCAGCTCCTCGCCCTACCCTGTTTTGCCCAGCTACTGGGCTGTTGTCCTTCTGCAGTGAGTTGAGTATTCATATCAAGCTTGACCTCCGTCTATGCAGCAGAGTTAGACAAATGAGCCCTAAATGAGTGTGGCAAATTGATTCTCTCTACACTGTGCCATCCTCCACGGGCCTGCCCTACAGGATACCACATCTGCCCCAGGTCCTTCTGGGCTAGAAGGACGAGCAGAGAGGACTCCCCGTCTCGGAAACCTCAGCATGCTTCCCACCTGCTTCTTTATATCTGGGGTGGTGGAGACCCAGGAGGACATAGGGAGCATATTCCTAGAAGGACTTCCACCAGCCTGGCTGGTTTGAATTGGGTACTGCAGGGATAAGAGCACAAGAGGAGAGGCGCAGGAACTGACATATGGTGCTCTGAGTAACTGCCCTTACATTCTGGCTTACATTCAAGTCCTGTTTATACCACTTATCTATGAGAGCCCTGGTGACATAGAGGGTAAGGAGTTGTGCTGCCAGCCCAAAGGCAGGTAGTTCAAATTCACCAACTACTCCAAGGAACAAAGTTTAATAGTCTACTCCTAAATGATTTACAGCCTCTGAAAACCCACTGGAGGGTCAGCTGTGAATCCATTCTGACTTGATGGAAATGAGTGAGTGAGTGAAAAGTGTCTTGTAAAGCTCGTGACGATTTGTATATAGTCTCAGAAAATCTGCTAGAGGGTCATCTCTGAGTCAGTTTTCACCCAATGACAAGGGGAGGGCCTAGTCCTTGGGAAAAGGACGTCACGCTTGGAAAGGTGGAGGGTCAGTGAAGGAGAGGAAGACCCTCAAGGAGATGGATTGACAGTGACTGTAACTGTGGGCTCGAGTGTGTCAGAGATGATAGGATGACACGGGCTAAGACAGGGTTTAGATCCATTGTTTGTAGGGTCACCATGTGTCTAGTCTGCTTGACAGCACTTAACAACAGCAGACTGTAAGTTCTGATATTGATGACCTCGTTAAGATTGGACGTGTGTCTTCTAATTTTCTTGTCCCTCTTATATACAGAGATACTGGGAGTGAGGAAGGCAGTGACGACTAATAATAGCAACATCAGACTGCATGCCATGCACCCATGTACTTTTCATAGCCAACCTATAACATGGGTAATGGGATTGTCTGGCTTTTAGGATGGGAATGAGGACCAGTGAGATTAAGTCATGTCAGGGGAGAGCTGGATCCGAGCCCTGTGTACGCACTGTACCACACCCCAGCTGCCCAGCACGAGTGGGCTGGGTAGGAGGACTTCATGTCCTGCATATCCAGCACATGTGCCTCAGCGACCTATCCAGGTGGCCATTTTTGAGGGGCATGCCAGGCTCCTTCTGATAGGCTGTGGCTTCATCCCAGGATCTCCTCTAGTTCCTGTCGGGTGCCATCAGCTGGCGAAGAGGGGACAGCAGCCACTCCCCTCAGGGACAGGCCTGGCAGCATGTTCCTGGAGAGCCAGCCTCCCAGCCCCGCACCAGTGCACACATGCGTGTGCACACCTCCACCACTTTGTCCGCCCTGCCTCCTCCTGTCCCGTGTGTCTCCCTCACGGGTCAGTGCCCTGAAGTGCTAAATCAGGAGCAAATTGGCCACAGCCAGCAGGAGGCCAGGAGGACACAGGGAGGGGACACTACCATCAAGGCCATTAGCACAGAGCTGGCCAGGCGGACAAAGCACAAGTGATTGGGAGAGAGCAGCCCACTTCCTCCTTGTCAGTGCAGTGTGGGACAGGTGCACGGGTGGAATGCAGGTGCCCACCCAGGGTCCTCTGACCAGTGACAGATGGGTGGCATGGACTCTTGGCTGAGTCTTTCCCATGAGTATAGTTTTCACATGGGGACCATTTCTTTCCTATCTTAAAGGTGAATAAACAGGATAAGGACAGCAGGAGTCAGTAGACCTCAGTACGAATACCGATCTGGGCCCTGACCATGGAGAAGTGATTTTGCCTTTCCAAACCTCAGTTTTCTCATCTGTAAAATTGACACTATCCCAAAATCTCTTTTGTAGGGCTGCTGGGATAAACATAGATTTAGCATAAGATTTACTTGAACCCTGTGGGTGCTTCATAAATTAACACAGGTCCAGGAGACCCCTGTGCATCACTTTGCATGTAGATGAGTAAAGGGAAGCTGTTTCTACCTAAAATTAGAGATGATTCGGACTGTAAGGAGCATGACCGAAAAGCCTGTTAGGTAAGCGTGACTGTAGCGGCATGTGTCCTAAAGGAACATGCACTTGGATTCGTCCTCTCTTCTCCCTGGGTCTCAGTTTACACATCTGTGCAGTGCGCTAGTAGCTTTGGCTTTGGCAATCTACCTGTTATAAGAAATAGATGAGCCAATGGGTATGAAGTGACCCATAAACTATGAGCCCAGCTCTCAGCTCATAACCAGCCGTATAGACCATCATACCTTGGTGCTATGTAAAGAGGGGTCTGGGTGGCACCGGGAAGGATGTCCTGGGACATGTCTCTCCATGGTGGCTCTTGAGACTTGGGTCTCCATGTTCTCTCCAAGTTCATGGTCAAAGAAGCAATAGCTGAAGAGGAGAGGAAGGCATGTTCTGGTTAAGGAGGCCCAGGACCTCAGAGCCCTCTCTGCCCAGTGGCCTAACTTGACTTGAGCCAGGTGTCCCCATAGTCTTACCTGGTGACCTGGGAGGGACCACTAGTGGGCAGGTCCATCCGTTCTGCACGGCTGGCCTTGCAGCTGGCCTGCGGCAGACACGGCTTTTTTGTTTTTGGTTAAAAAGCCTCATTGGAGCGTTATGATATTGGAATGTGAAGGGTAATTGAGCTGAAAGCTATTCTCTTCCTGCGACCGGCGTGATAGGAGTGATTGAGGCGCCGGGCCTCTGCACCAGCCTGGGAATCCTGATGAAATGACTGTGCCGAGATGGGGCAGCCAGCAGGGAGCATGGCCGGGGCCTAAGGACTCTCGTGCTCCCTCTTCGGGGTGCACCGGCCTGCGGTGTGTTTCCCGGGGACTCCTAGCTGCTGGGTCAGCCTCCCGCCCTCCTGGAGCAGAGTGGCATGCAGTGGACAGATGGGGTCTCCCGTAACAGATGTTTGATGAGGGGGGGCCAGGCTCCAGACTAATTGTGCAGAACTCTCTTACCTGTGCCCCACACATCTCTCCTCACTGTGTGGTTCTCCCTAGTAGGACAGGACCCATGGTCCTGCTATACTGAGGGCCTCTTTTAATACCTTCTGGGTCTCTCCCTCTGCCGTGCCAGTGTTTGGACACCCCCAATGTTTACCAGTGCTCTTTGAATCTCATTACACACGGGCGTCACCCGAGGGCCTTGTATGAATGCAGATCCCAATTCAGCAGGTCTGGAGTGAGACCTGAGATTGCATTCTGTCACACTCACAGGTGAGACTGGGCTAGCTGACATTGTGGGTCAAACAAGACGGTCCATTTCATGGTGGCTACGAGTGAGCCATCCAGGGTGTCGTCGTCAGGCCCAGCATGGCCTCTCTCTGCGGTTGTGCGGGCGGCGCACTGTGCAAGGAGGAAGGCAGGGAGATCGAGCCCAAGCACCTCTCACTGGGGTCACGCCTCCTGGAGAAAGGAGCGTTCTTCACAGTGATCTGCTGTTGCTGAGCTGGGCACTCACATAGCAGCATCCCTTCTGGGGCCTTTCTAAAGGTGTGTTTTTTTCTAATTTGCACAAAACCCACATTCTAAACCTCATCCCCAGGTTAGAAGCTGTTGCACAGGGGCTGCTCCTGGAGCGTCCTGTTCCTTCCTCCATGGCCTCCACCCCATCTCCTGACTCTCCTGGTGGAATGTGGAGTTTGAGGAAAAGCATCATATTCACCATCATATTCACCTTACACAAGATACAGTTTTCTCCTTTGTCAACTCCAGCACCCACCTACCGTGGGGTGGATTCAGAACCACCCAAACCTGCAAGACAGGCGCAGCAGGGATGGGCTGCTCACACACACACACATGCGCACACACACACACACACACACTCCCCCTAGCCAGCACGTGTGGACATGCGGATACACACACATACATTCACACGCATGAACGAACTCCAGCCCGTTCTCAGCCTCTCTGCCTGGACCGTTATTAATTGCCATGTAGCCTGAGCTGAATGGGCTCCATTAATATGGGCTCCAGCAGCTCCGTAGAGCCCAGCCTGTGCTGGGATGCCGTGGCTTATCTCTCCCAGCCAGGCTTCCCCACACAGGGCTCCACTGGCATATGACGAGCCCTCCTCGGGGACTTCTGGGCCCATGTGCCAAGCTCAGAGAGAAGAGTAAGGCCCCCTTCTGGCTTTGTCTCCCCTGCTCCCAGCCCGGCACAGGCACAAGCCTTCCTCCTACCCTGCTAATGCCCAGAGACTGGTGGGGGGCTCCAAGCAGCTAGAGCCACAGCCCCAGGACAGGTGGGCAGGCCTCTGCAGGTGATGAAGCCTATTTTCCACCTGCTTCCCCGACACATCAAGTTCCCCTTCCCCATTTTAGATCTGACTTCCCTCATCCCTCAGTGTTTCCACCCCAAGGACTCTGCGTGGCTGTGCATGTCATTTTTCCCATCTGGTTGGTGTGTCACCGATGGGCAGATGTGTAAGGCTGGGACTCTGGTGGTGGGTTTTCAGGTGGGCAGAGACATTGCATCCTCTTTCTCTTGCCTGCCCAAGCGCATTCCACTGGGAGAGCCTCTCATCTTGCAGCTCCTTGACCAGAGCGGACAGTCCATACCCACGGGACCATCAGAAGAGGGCGGAGTCTGAATAGTTGCCCCACCAATAATCATCCTGGCACTGAGTGGAGTCATAGGCACAGGGATACTGACTGGTCACTTCCTGTGTGCCAAGAGCTGTGCTCAGCACAGTCCAGACACCATCTCACTCTAAGACTGTCTCATCTTCCCATTCCAGAGATGAGTAGGCTGGAACTCAGAGAGATTTGGGACTGTCCAGGGCCACATACCGTCAGACATCAAACCACAACATGACTGATGTTAGACCTCTCTTTGGATGTTTTCCTGTGGCCTGGAGTGCTTGGCTTCCTCGGGTCATCCTAGACAAACCCAGGTATCCCAGCAACTCAGTTCAGTGACGTCAAGTCAGAACTGACTCATAGCTGACCTTTCCCAGGTATCTCCAGAAGGTGAAAATCCTTCCCTGGTTGAGTTGGAAAGTGTTTGTTTTCCTGCCTCTTGTACCTGTTGGTCCAGGTGTGCCGGCTGGGCTCAGGGTCAGTGAGGTCACAGCCTGGAACCCACCTTCCTGGGTGCGTTGTTGTGGGGGTACCATCAAGTAAGAACCAGCTCATAGCTGACCCTTCAGCAGGGTTTCAGAGGCAGTAAATATCACAGGAGACTGCCTCACTTTCTCCCGTGGAGCAACTTGTGAATTCAAACCATTTGCCTCTGGGTTGGTAGCACAGGTCTTTATAATAAGCAGTCAGAGGTCCCTCCTGAGCTCTTTAGCACCAGCCTAGGAGATCTAACCCCTTACAGGTGACTAAGCTCTGCTTAAACCCAGCAGGAGGCCTCAGCTTACCTTCTGCTCCAGGATATCACAGCTCTACACCCTGGGCTTCATTGCCTCTTCTCTGTGTTCTACAATATCAGCTTTCTACCAGAGACTGAAATCTGTGTCCTCCGCAACCAGTACTTAATCTCTGAAAATATAGCACCAGTGTCTCTGCCACACCTCAGGAGTCTCACCTTTGCTGGAAGTGCCCGGACTTCATTCACATTAATACAAAATCTAACAAAAATTCATTCTGACTCATGGGAACCCTCTCCTGGGTCTCTAAGACTGTCAGTCTTTACAGAACGAGGCTATGTTATCTTCTGCAAAGCAGCTGGTGGATTTGAACTGCGGACTCTTGGGTTAGCAGCCCAACATAGTGTAACACAATATGCTACCAGAACTCCTTTGATACTAATATTTACCTCCCAAATGACTGCATTTCATTAGTCTTAACATGCTTATTTGCTCCTCTTTTTAACATTTATGGACATGGAATTTGTTGACCTGTGGTCTTTGCCTGCGTACTGACTGATCACTTGGCCAAGTATGACTTGGTTTTTGTTCTTCAGCCCTGGAAAAGTGCAGCCAGATGCTTCTTGAAGACAAGGATGATGAAGCTTCATCTCACATCCTTCGGACATGTTTTTAGGAGGGACTATTCCTTGGAAAAGGACTTGGAAAGGTAGAGGATCAGTGAAACAAAGGAACATCCTCAACAGGCTGGCCTTACACAGTCAATGGGCTCAAGTATATCAGAGACGATGACGATGGCACAGGATAGGATAGAATTCAGATTTGTTGTTCATAGTGTTGCTGTGAGTCATGCTTAATTTGATAGCACATAACAGCGACTGTAACCTGCCTTTATGTTGTTGTTGTTAACACCCTTGAGCCTGTTGCTGCAGTCACGGTGTTAATCCACCTGGTTGAGGGTCTTTGTCTCCTTTGTTGGCCATCCACCTTCCCAAGTACGACATATCCCTCCAAGGAATGAAATATAATCATTGTCTTGAAGGAGCACTCTCGCTACACCTTCTCCAAGATATATCTGTTTGGGTTGGTTGGTTTTTGGTTTGGGTTTGGTTTGGGCTTTTGTTTTGTTGTGGGTTGTTGTTGTTTTTTTTTTTTCCAGTCCATGCTTCTGTCATTCTTAGTTATTGTCCAGTTCTCATATGCATAACAAGTGACTGAAAATACTATGGCCTGAATAAACTACACCTTAGTCTTCAAACTGACATCATTGCTCCTCACTAATTTAGAGATTCCCTGACTGCAGACTTTCCCAGTGCCATCTATAGGTCTCTTGACCTCCTGACTGCTGGTACCGAGTGTACTGACTGTGGATCCAAGGAAGATGAAGGCATTGACAGTTTAAATATTCATCTGTCATGATGTGTTGCCTATTGGTCCAGCAGTGAGAATTTTTGTTTTCTTGAAGTTGAGATGAAATCCTCATTGAAGGCTGCAGTTTTTTATTTTCTGCAGCAAGTGCTTCAAGTCCTCACTTTCAGCAAGCAAGGTCATGTCATCTACATAACGAAGGTTATTGATGTGTCTCCCTCCAATCCTGATGCCACATTCTTCTTCATATAGTCCAGCTTCTTGAATAATCTGCTCAGCATACAGATTAAATAGATCTGGAGAAAGGCTACAAGCAGCCTTTAGAAGTGTGGATATAGTTCAGCTCCCACCCAACACTAGGGAGAAGGCCAGATTGGATGGCAAAGAGGACAAGGCAGGGAGTGAGGACCTTGGTAGGACTTCACTGCTTTGATCCACCAAGTTTTAGACAACACCAACATTTGTCACTTCCTGTGCAGACAGGAAATCCAGACTTTAATGGCATTGTCCACTCTGAGGGAGAAAGATGAGACTATCTGCTCTTTTTAAGATTACAGCCTTAAGAGACCCAGTGGATGGTCACCAGGGTCCAGGTTAACTCGGTGGCTGTAGGAGGTGAATGATATTTGGTCTAGGAGTCCTGGTGGCACACAGTAAAGCTCTCAGCTGCTCACCTGAAGGCTGGTTGTTAGAGCCCACCCATAGCCACTCTGTGAGAGAAGACGCGACAGTCTGTTCCCATAAAGATTATAGCCTAGAAAAGCCTAGTGCCTCTGTCATATGGGGTCACTATGAAGAAAGGGATGAGGGGACAAATTTGGCAGCTGTTAGTAAGAACAACGAATTTGGTCTGGAGCTCCTGAGTAGTGCAAAAGGAGTCAATGCTTGTCTGCTAGTAGAAAAGTTGGAGATCTGAGCTCATCCAGAGATAACCCAGGAGAAAGGTCCATTTCTGAAAAAATCAGCTTCTGAAATACCCCTGGAGTACAGTTCTGTTATGACACATGGGAATCACCTGGTTACATTGGGGCTGATTCTGCAGTAGCATTGTATATCAGTGTCAGCCCCTTTGGACCAGGATTTCCCTCATCCTGACCTCTATGGGCATGGTTTGGCACTAGGAAGAAGAAGAAGAGAAGGGTCTACTCCACTTTAGTCCCCAGGGAAATCACCAGGCCTGATCTCCCAGGAAGTAGGAGCCCCTGAGAGAGACCCTGATAGCCAGAGTAAAAGGCAGAGCAAACTGCTTCAGAGCCTGGAATAGGGGCTGAGACCTCTCCTGGGTGGGAGATGCGAGGGACTGAGTCAGTTGGTGTGTTAGATAGAACCTCTGGGAGGGAAGCCAGTGGGCCTCCCCCCTCCCTCGCCCCAGCCTTTCCCAGAAGCCTGTGGGCCAGAAAGCTCTAATTGATGGACTTGTTCCTCGGTAGCTGTCACACGTCTTCAGTTCATTACAGGCCCATCTGCCTCTCACTGAGGCTGCTCTCCTGCCAGCCTCCCGCCTGCATCCGAGGAAGAGAGCACACGCAACAAGAGCAGCTGGGATCCAAGACCCCGGCGATTATCCTGGAGAGTCCAATCAGGGTAATGGCAGACCTTTCTTTAGAAAACTGAAGGACAGAGATGGGAGATGGAACCAGAGGAGGCAGCTTAACCCTTGGTATTCCAGATCCACGTGTTGGATCACACTCAGGCATACCCAGCCCAGACAGTTGGCCCATCCTGCCTGAGGTCCACCAGTCACACCCCATGGGGCTGGACTGAGACTCCAAAGGGCCAGCCTTTTGAACCCCCAACTTTTATTCTGTCCCCTCAGGAGTACAGCTTCCAGACGAGTGGTATCAAGTTACTCTTCAGTGAGTGTTTGTCACTGTCTGCTGTGTGATATTCTGGTACCTTCCAGGGATGGGGATGGGGCCTGCCTGCAACATAAACAACACTCACTGGGTGTTCCCTTAGCAAGTGACTGGAGCATCAGCAGCTGTGCCCCAGAATCACAAGGCCCCGTTACATGCGTCCTGTCCCTGTCACCAGCCAGGTGACTCAGATGTCATTCTATATCTTCATGATGAGGATGCCTACATCTCCCTGCCCACCTTGTGAGGTTATCTTGATGGGAACTTGCTTTGGAGACCATAAAGGGCATTTTGTTGTTGATGTGAACATCACTTCTGGACTCCTAAGCTTCTAGGAGGGCAAGGCTGGTGCTTAATGCAAGAGCTGATAGCTGAAGACCGAGGTGCCTGATGCCTAAGCTGAGCAGAGAGGGAAGAAGGTCAGAGGCCTTGAGAATGGGCAGGGAAGGAAAGGGAGGCCCTGGAGGCTGCCAGGTGCTTGGTGGTGGTGGGTGGATTGGTGACTCTGATTCACAGAGAACCCAGGTGTAGCAATGAGTGTTACGTGCATCATCTTTACATCATTAGTACTCACGGGTCCCATGTTGCTACCACTGTGTATTAAAAGTGCCTTCCAGCCTAGGAGCCTCGATGTTCACATGCCTCTTTTTCTTGATTGTTCCTTGTTTACTGGAGAATTGATTTCTCTAGAGTAGATTTCTCAAAATAGTCAGTCTGAGTCAAAAGATATATACTTATTTAAAAAATGCATCAAGTCAGATTTACTGAGGTATAATTGACATTAAATAGTAATTATTTTGACAAGTGTACATAGTTGTACCACTAGCGTAAAAATATCGATTTCTGTCACTCTGAAACATTTTCTCATGCCCCTTTTTGCTGTTTCCTCCCTTTTAATAGTAATGATATTAGTTGTTGTTGTTGTTGTTGTGTATTGCTGAGTCAGAATCGACTCATCAATGATCCTCCAGCGGGTTTTCAGAGGTTGCAAGTTGCATGGGAGGAGACTGCTCGTCTTTCTCCCATGGAGCAGCTGATGGACTCAAACTACATGCTTTGGGGTTTGCAGCTCAGCTTTTTATCACTAAGCCACCAGAGTGTAGAATAATACTAACTGATGCCTATACTACACCAGGCACTTTCGTGTATTCCTTCTATTAGATACAAGGTAGTCCTTGTACCTTATTAACCGACGTGGAAACTGACCGTCAGATTGATTAGCAATACATGGGTGACTTGAGATTCTAATGGGATTTGGTCTCTGCATGTAGCCTGACACAAGCTGATGTTGTTCAGTGCCATCAAGTCACCTGTGACTCACAGTGACCCCTTGCCCTACGTTGTACCATCCTCACATTCTTCAACATGCCTGTTGGTAAAGTCACTGTGTCAGTCAGTCTTGTTGAGGGCTTTTCTCTCTTTCACTGACCCTGCACCTTTCCCCAGCATAGTAGCTTTTCCAAGGACTGGCCCCCCAGGGAGCATGCCCAAAGTATGTGAAACGAAGTTTTCCCTCTAAGGAGCAGTACCCTGACTGTACTCTTTCAAGACAGACTTTATGTGTACTTGGTCTTGCTGTTGTTAGGTGCTGTTGAGTCTCGTGCAACTCAGCGACCCTGTGAACAACAGGCCTGACTCTCATCCTAGACTCTGCTGTCCGCACCATCTCTGACACACTTGAGTCCATTGCTGCATTCACTGTGTTAGTCCATCTCGATGGAGATCTTCCTCTCTTTCACGAGCTTTCCTCTCTTCTAAACATAATATGGTTTTCCAAGGAGTACCCTCTCCTAGCAACATGTCCAGAATATGAGAGACTAATTTTTACATTGTTGCCTCCAAGAAGCACTCTGGTTACCCTTTTTCCAAGACAAACCTGTTTGTTCTTTTGGCAGTTCATGAACTATTCCACACTCTTCACTAACACCATAACTTAAAGGCCGTCCATCCTCCTGTCATCCTTACTCATTGTCCAGCTCTCAGATGAATAGCAAGTAATTGAAAAGACGATGGCCTGAATCAGATGCACCTTAGTCTTCAAACTGACATCATTGCTCTTCAGTATTTTGGAGAGGTCCCTGACAGTTGGATTTGCCTAAAGCAATATATTCCCTGATCTAACTACTGATAACAAGGGCACTGATTGCTGATCAAGATGAAATCACTAACAGTTTCCAGTCCTTTCTCCATCTGTCATGATGTTGCTCACTGACCCAGTGTTAAGGACTTTTGTCTTCTTGGTGTTGTAATGTAATCTGTATTGAAGGCTGTTGTCTTTGATCCTCTGCAACAAGTGTTTCAGGTCCACCTTGCTTTCGGCAATCAAGGTTGTGTCATCTTCATAGCCTGGGTTGTTGATGAGTCTTTCTTTGATCCTGATGCCACATTCATCTTCATAGAGTCCAGCTTCATGAATGATTTGCTTAAGAAACAGTTTAAAATAGATATGGAGAAAGGGTACAACCTGATACAGCCCCTTCCTAACTTTAAGCCATGCAGCGTTCACGTGTTCTATTTGGGCAACAGTTTCTTGATCTAGATTAGGTCTACATTTCACATGAGCCCAGTTAAGTGTTCTGGGATTCTCATTCTTCCCAGTATTAGCTATAGTTTGTTGTGGGAGCTCTGATGATAAGGAATTGCAATGCCAATGCAAAGGCATGTGGTTCGAGGCCACCAGCTGCTCCATGGGAAAAAGATAGGCAGTCTCCTCCTGTGAGATTTACTGCCTCTGAAAACCCACTGGAGGGCCATTTATGGGTCAGTTCTGACTTGGTGGTACACAACAACAACAACTTGTGTTTGGTCTTAGAACCCTGAAAATGCCAAATCTCCTCTAGTTTTCTTCTCTGGATGGGCAGCACTGGTCATGGGTTCAGGCAGGTGAAAGTGCCTTACTGGGCTGTGGACACCCTGTCACTGGGACCTTGGGACAATGGCCTAGACCACAGTAGTCCTCTTGGGTTGACAAGGAACACAGGTCCACAGAATCCCATCAGTTGGGACTCTGTCCAGTCTGAGAAGGGTGCAGATTTATCTCTCAGCTGCCAGCCACACAGAACCCCAGAATCTTGGTTTAAATGCAGCAACATGGGATTTAAGAATTTGGGACAGTCATGAACTCCTCTTTGAACAGAGTCCTGAAAAGACAGTCAGTCTTTGCTCTTAGAAAGACCCTCTGCCTTGATCATTCCAGAAGGACAGGAAAACCGCCCTGCTTTTGAAGAGCTGACAATACTATCTCATCCTCCTCTTTCTGCTCCCTTCTTACTCTCCTTTCTTTCTCTGCCACTCTCACTTTCACCCCAAGATGAGATGGTCCTTTCCCTGAGCTCACTTAGCGTCACCCCTCAGTGGAAATCTCATTTCTGTGTTCCGGTTTCTGCAGAGATGGTTCCCACATAAACTAGAGAAGCATGAAGCCAAAAAGAAGGGCAGAGCTCAGGTTAGTCTTAGAAGCTTGGCCAGAGCAGGTTTTCATCAAATATTTATTGGGTGTTTATTGTATCCACCTCCCTCGCTGCAGAGTCAGACACCCTTCTAGCGAGTGCACCAGCCTGTCCATATGTGGGAAAGAGACTCCAATCCCCAAAATGATCCAGTGTTCAGATTTCAAGCTTCAGTACCTGCCTTTACTATTTAGAATCTAGGAGTCTCAGGATATTTTTTTTAAAAAACCCTATAATTTTAACTCCTGTCTTGTTATAAAAAAAATAATAGAAATTTAGTACTAGAAAAGCCTTAAAGAATTGAATCATCCTATCCACTCATTCAAGAGAAGAGGCAGCAGGGGTCTTTCTCGTTCAGGGGTATCTGTTAGGCTCCACCAACCTGCATTTGATCGTGAGCAATAGAGTCAGCAGATCCTGGCTCCTGTGATAAGGATGACAACAGTGAAATACAGTCCTCTCTTCCAGAAGCTTCCAGTCAAATGATAGAGATGCATATAACTCAGATGATGTGAGCCCTGGTGGCTTCTCAGGGCAAATGGAATGCCAGTGATGAGCCCAAGAGACCAGAGGCACTGAATGGGGAGGTAGCCTTCATGCTCTGCCAAGTGGAGATGGGGAGCTCTGGTGATGATCATGATGATGGTGGGTACCGTCGACTCATATATGATTCATAGTGACCCTGTGACCAACAGACCTGAACCAGGTTCCATCCTGCACTGTCCTCCCTGTCTCTGACACACTTAGCCCATTGCTGCAGTCATTGGGTCAGTCCAACGCATTGAAGGTCTTCCTCTCTTTTGCTGACCCTCCATCTTTCCAAGCAAGATGTTCCTTTCCAAGAAATAGCCTCTCCTAAAGAGTCCAAAAAGCAAAAGGGATGAACTCGCTCAACATTTCTTGAACTAAAGGAACTAAAGAAAGAAATTCAAGCCTTGAGTGATAATGCTTAAGGATGGTATGGGCATAATACTGAATGATCCAGGAAGCATCAAAAGAAGATGGAAAGAGGACACAGAGTCACTGTACCAAAAAGAAATGGCTGACACAGAAGAATTTAATCAAACAACATATGTTCATGAGGCAATGGTGATGAAAGAGGAAGTTTAAGCAGCTCTGAAGGAATTGGCAAGAAACAAAGCCCTGGAATTGATGGAATACCAATTGACATATTTCAGCGGACAGATGCTGCCTGGACATGCTCACCAGGCTGTGCCAGGCAGTCTGAGGACAGCTGCCTGGCTAACTGACTGGAAAAGATCCATATTTATTTTTATACCAAAAAAGATGATCCATTAGAATTTGAAAATTATTGAACAATATCACTAATATCACATGCAAGCAAAATCTTGCTGAAGATTGATCAAAATCAGTTGGAACAGTACATTGAGAGAGAATCACCAGAAAGACAAGTTGGGTTTAGAGGAGGCCGTAGCATTAGGGACATCATAGCCGATGTCAAATTTTGGCTGAGAGCAGATAATACCAGAAGAATGTCTACCTGTGTTTCATTGACTATGCAAAGGCATTTCACTGTGTGACAGATTTTAGTTAACTTTGAGAAAAATGAGAATTTCAGAACACCTGGTGTGCTCATATGAAACCTATACTTGGACCAGGAATCAGTCCTCAGAACAGAGTAAGGAAACATTGCATGGTTCAAATTTGGGAAAAGAGTACATCCGGGATGTGTCCTATCTCCATACCTTTACAATCAATGTACAAAACAGGTCATCCAGGAAGCTGAGCTTTATGAGGAGAAGTGTGGCATAAAAATTGGAGGAAGACTCATCAACAACCTGCATTACAGATGACACAACCTTGCTTTCCGAAACTAATGAGTGCCTGAAGTGTTTGCTGCAGAAGGTCAAGGACTGCAGTCTTCAGTATGGATTGAAGCTCAACATCAAGAAAACAAAGATTCTCACCACTCAGTCAATTGACAGAATCATGATAGACAGAGAGGATTTGAGATTGGGAACAGTTTCAGCTTACTTGGTTCCACAGTCAACACTCTTGGCACCAGTAGCCAGGAAATCAAAAGATGAATTGCATTGGGAAAACCTGCTGTCAGGGCTAAAGAGCAACTATGTCAGTTGGAGACTAAGGTACACCTAATCCAGGTCATCCATGGTCTTTGCAGTTATTTGCTTTGTGTCAGAGAGCTGGACAGTGACTAAGGATGAAAGAAGGAGGAGCGATGTCTTTGAGTTGTGGTACTGGAGAAGAATGTTGAATATTTCATGGACTGAAGGAAAACAGATTTGTCCTGGAGAACCGGGTGAAACTAAGTTGCTCTGTTGTTATGAGGATTTTGAAGCTCTGTCTCACATACTTCAGGCACGTTGCTAGGAGGGACCAGTCCTTGAAGAAGAACATCCTACTTGGAAGGGTGGAGGACAGTGCAGGAGAGGAAGGCCCTAGATGAGGTGGATTGACACAGCAACCAAGATAATGGGATTAGTGTGTCAGAGACAGACTGTCTCAGGATAGGGCGAGGCTCAGAGCTGTTGTACATAAGGTTACTGTGAGTTGCAGGTGGCTTGGTGGCACACAGCAGCAACAACAACAACATGCCCAAAGGATGTGAGTGAGGTGAAGCCTCGCCGTCTTTGCCTCCAAGCAGCACTCTGGTGTAGGCCCCAGCAAATTGCACTGCTTACACAAAGGCTGCACGCGTCTGGTGATTCAAATCCATGAGTGGATCCTCAAGAGAAAGACGGGCAGATTCCTCCTGATATAATTTGCAGCCTGGGAGGCTCAGTGGTCAGAATGGATTTGATGGCAGCAAGTTTGTTTTCAGCAAATGAGAATGGAGTGCCCATGGGTGGTACAAATAGTTGACTACTTAACCAAAAGTTTAAAGATTCGAATCCACACAGGGGTGCCTTAGAAGAGGGGTCTAGTGATTTGTTTTCAGAAAGTCAGCCATTAGTAATCACGTGGAGTGAGTTCCCCTCTGGTAGAAGAGAGGTCACCAGGAGTCGGAGTTGGCACAAGAGCGGCTGGTTGTGGTTGTTGTTGTTATTTGCCTTTTTTAGCTTTAAACGGGATGGCTGTGATGGGGTTTAGGGCTACTCAGACAGGAGCCACATGAGAAGGAAGGCTCAGAGTCTGGAGAATGTCCTTCTGTTTGAGGTGGGAGCAGCTAGAAGGGAATGGAATAGGCCCTGTGGACATGAGTGAAAAACTTAAGGGGCTAGGGGAACCCTGAAAACATTCTACTCTAATGAAATAAATCTGTCACAAAAATACAAATATTGAATGATCTCAGTTAAATAAAATATCTAGGATGTTCTAGTGGCTTCGTGGTAAGAAGCTGTATTGCAGTCCCAAGGGCTTAGTGTTCAAATCCACCAGCTGCTCCATGCGAGAAAGATGAGCAATCTCCCTTATGCAGTTAACTGACTCTGAAAACCTACTGGCGTTTCAGCTATGGGTTTATTTCAACTCGATGGCACACAACAACAAGAGTAGTCAGATGTGTAGGCACCGTAGTCTATCAGTGGCCAATAGGGGCAGGAGAAAGAGGAACACCAAATTTCAGGAACACCAAATTTCTTTTACGGGTGATGGAAAATTTTTGAATGAATAGTGGTAATGGCTGCCCAAGACGATGAACAGAATCAGGGTCACTGAATTGTCCGTGTCCAAGCGTCTAACAGGCAAATATTTTGTTACATTAAAAAACAAAATAAACCTCTCCCCAAGTTTCTGTTGAGTCATTGCCAACACAAAGAAAGAGACTTTGATCCCTGAAAGATCAGATGACCAGGAGTTAGAATAGAGCTGGGCTCCATCTTGACAGAAGCAGATTACCTGTATAAATGCTTCTCTGTGAGGTTGCTGGGCTTGTTTGAACCACCAACCTTTCAATTAGTAGTTGAGTCACCTAGGGACCTTGTGATGTGGTTACTTAACAAATGAAGAAAAGATTACAATTTTAAAACAAAGTGAGGTGATTTGGACAGTACTAAAGGACTCACAAGACTCCCATCACCGGTTTGCCCTTCCCTTCTCTGTGCCAGTGGACAGTGTTGAGGGGGGCTTTGAGAGGAAAGGATGCAATCACAGTTAAGCTGTGGGGAAGACTCTCTGGTGGTTGCAAAGGATGGATGAGGTGAGCATGTGGTGGTGGGGCAAGCGTGCTCTGCCCTGCCGCGCTCGTCACAAACTGTCTAAATCCATAACTCCCTGTTTTAGAGAAGGCATCTTGCCCTATTTCCCATTGCCATGCATTATTTTTTTTTCCCTGAGGTTTCAGAAAGCATCTCTTTTGAGCCTCCTGCTGTCCCCTCCTTGTTCCTAGGACAGGGTCTGAATTTTAACCATCCTATTTTCTTTACTGATTTTATGATAAACAGCCCAGTGTTTCCCGATGCCTCTCCTAAGTGTGTCAGGCTGTCCCTTGAGGCATTGCCACGTCCTTCCACTCCAGGACGCCCAGTCTCATCCCCACTCCAGGTCTGTGGGCGCCCCCGGATCCCATTCGTTCCTTCCAAATGGCTGGCATAGTTCTAGCCCACCCCAGATCCATAAAATTTGGGGGCGTGTGTCCATCATCTCAGGCTGAATCTGGGTCATGCTGGTGCACAAACTATCGGTGCAACAGGCCCCCTCAAGTTGACCAAGGGACTTTTGTCCTGATTTTTTTTTCCTGCCACTTTTACATCTGGAAGGACTAGCTGCCTCTGGCAACCACTAACAGGCCATCAACTTTCTTGACTCAGTCTTTTACCACAGTCCTAACCCAGTTCAGCCTTTTGTGGCTGATCTAGAAAGTAAATGTTTTTATAGTATAGATAGTGTGTGGGGATCTAAGGGGGGGGGGGCGAGCAGAGGGGGCAGTGGGCAGGGGAATAATCATGGGATTGCAGTTTGATGGGTGGAGGGCCGGGCTTGGGGAGGTGGGTAGGATCTGGTGTAAGGGGCAATGTATACAAACTTTACAGGTAAACCAGTGTAATATTTTTTTAAAAAAAAATGGATTTCAAGAAATAAAAAAAGAGAGGAGAAACCTAAAAAAATCCAAAACTCTCTGATCCTATTACTTCCCTGAACTACCTGCCATTCATAGGTTTCCGTGATTCTAACCATCTTGATAAGCATTCTTATTTCATCCCCCCTGAAATTCTGCCACCATCCCCACCCACATTAGAACCATAATGAAATACATGCCATTGCCAGAACAGCTTGCCTGGGACACTTGACCCCACTGACAGGTTGGTGGTCTCCTCTCTGCCCTGAGTGGTACTGTCACTGACTGCCTAACTAGTGATGTTAGCTGCCACCAGGTTAACTCCAACTCCTGGTGACCCCAGGCACAACAGGACAAAATACTGTACAGTCCTGCACCATTCCCCTGATCACTCGCCGATTAGATCATTGAGATCCAAAGGAGTCTCCTTGAAAGAACATCGCCAGGCCTTTCTTCCTAGTCCTTTTAGTCTGGAAGCTCCACTGAATCGTTCGGCGTGCTAGCAGCCTGCGTCCACTGACAGACAGATGGTGGTGACTCATGCAGAAACTTGGCCAGGAAGTACCCTAAGCTCACGCACAGAGGTGGTGAGTCTACTGTTGAGGGTAGAGCAGATATCATAAAAACTGCTACACACTCATTTTCTTGGGCAGAGAGTGAAGCTTAGGGATCTATGAGATTTGCACTCATTCTTACTCAAGGATCCTGGAGGTCAGTTTGTTTGGAGGCCCTGCCTGGCTCCTGTCATCTCTGGACAAGCAGAGGAAAGAGGTCCTTCCAGCTGAGGAAGGCACTTGGCCCCCATCACCCTCCCTTAGTGGGAGGCCAGCAGAGAACCCTCTGGACCAGGCTCACTCTGCTGCCATCGTCTGTGTCCTCCGTTCTCTCCAGGGAAGCATGGCTGACTGCCTGTTCCATGCTCAGTCTCTTCCATCCAAGCTGCCCATTGCACTGTTTATGGCTTAGAGCCGGTGGTTTATGGAGCAGGAGAAAGACAGCAGTACAGCTGGAGGAAGGGCAGACTGGCTGGAGGTGGGGTAGATGGTGCTTATAACCTCTGGTTAAATCCAAAGACACTGTATAAATTATGGTGCGTGTCTCTCTTCCCTCCCCACTTGCATTCTTGATAAAATCTCCCCTCTCTGCCCAAGGCAGGATGTGCTCAGATCCCCTCCCTCAGGGCACAGGCCTTACCTGCTTCCTGGGCTTTGTTCCACGTTATGAGGGGTCATTAGAACCATGGTCACAAAGACCTTGCTCATTTTCAGGCTCAACCAAACTCATCAACACGGTAGGTTTGTGGCATCATGAAAGGCTCTGGTAGCCAAGAAAATGACCCTATTTTGAGATGTCCTCAAAGGGTCTAAAAAAATGAGAAGAAAGCTTAGGTTGATGAAGTGACATCCGCCATGGTGGGCTTTTGCCTTACATGACTGTATGAGGAAGGACTTGACCTTTGCCCTGCCAGGGTCGTGCAGTTTTGAGCGTTGTTCTCTGAGCCCAAGGAGCCCTGGGGGTGTTGTCTGCAGGAATGCACTGCTAACCAGAGGCCACACACCTCTCTAGTGGTTTGAGGTGACCAGCGACTCCATGGGGTACAGATGGGCTCTCTCCTCCTGTGTGACTTACAGCCTCTGAAATCCAGTGGAGGCCAATTACAGATTGGTTCTGACTTGACAGTGATGGGCTTTGACTTCTGCCCAATAGCATTTGCCCTGGATCAATTAGCTGACTGCTGCTGGGACTACCCAGGACAGGGCCCTGGATAATGGCGCCAGAGTGCAGCGGGGCCCACACCTCACTCATGTGCCCTGGGGACATGGTGATTCATGTTGGGCAGGTGGCATTTCATGTCCACTTGGTTATCACCCAGAACTGCTAACCAGGCAGCTCTCCGCGGGTGGCATTGAGTTTGGACCACAGAGGTAGTTCTTATAACTGAAAAAAGCCTGAGACAGATGGCATGTAATAACGGAGGAGAGGACTCGTGTTCCAGTGGAAGTCCTCAGTCTGCAACTTGAGGGACTGGTTGGGTCCCATAGGGTCTGAGTGTCGGGGGACAAGTAGAAGCTGTGTGCTCCTCAACCTCAGTGTGGCCCCACCAGGTGATTCTTCTCATCAGGAGAGAGAACCAGAAACAGCAGCGAGCAGGACTTGATGGGGAAATGTTCCTCTTTGGGTTCATGCTGTGGGTGCTATTGGGGAGACAGAAAAGGGGAGGTGTTTGAGAGCTGGTAGGGACAGAGAGGTATCACCTTGGACTAGCAGAGGGAAGACCTTGAACATGAGAGGAAGTCCAGGTAGACTGAGGCACTGATGAGGCACATTTTCAGGAAGTGGGCAGAGGGGGATGGTGAGGATGAGTGTGGTGTGACTGAGGCTGGTCAGGAGGAGACTGGCGTCCCTCCGTCAGACAAGACCTGGAGCGGGGGAGGGGCGGGGGAAGGCCTGCCTTAAGGACCAGACTGGGGAGGACTTTGCAAGGCCGGCAGAAAGGGACAGATTAGGACGCTCTGCAATATTTGTGAGTGATGTCATAATGTAACAAAGTGTCGCAAGGAGGATTATTCACAGAAACGGGGAGCAATAGGAGAGGGTGTGAGGATTTGGCATGAGGCGTGAGTTTGGAGCAGTGCTGTACACTGCGTTTGGGAGGGAGAGACCTGAACAGTGTGTATTACAGAAACTCACCACCCATGTTCAGACCACAATCCTTTCCCCCCTTCTCAGAAGGGGTAGGTGGGGTGGAGGATACCCACACGGATGAGGCAGGGTGTTGGGGACAAGCCTACAGGAGTGAATGTCAGAAAGAGATGAAAAGTTGGGGAGCCCAGGGGGCTGAGTATTAGAGAACTACTTAGCACATTGTGAGGTGACTGGGCGAGGGGACCATTGGGCATAGGGAGTAAGGGTGTTAGCCCGGCTCCTCATGGGACAGGACACGTCTGTTGTCCTGGACAGTGGACAGCTGGCCTCTAGTAGTGCCAGGACAAGAGTCAGATTTAATTTGCATAGCTGTTTTTCGGGTGCTCTTGAAGGTTCCACGTTGCCTTTGACGCCGTCCATTAACAGAACGACTGCGGGAGCTGGTGCTGCCCAGTGAACTGCTCCCACCTTCCAGCCCTCCTTCCCGCTTCCCCAGGTCCCAGCTCTTCCCACGCCAGAGTCCCTCCCGCTGAGCGCCTTGAGTGGGAGCAAGAGGTAACTGGGCACCTTTCCACCTTTGGGGACCAGCAGCCCCTGCTCCCCAAGCACAAACACAGCTTGGTGCTCTAATTGAATAATGTGTAGAAATAATGGGATTTCTCCCAGAACCATCGGTTATGTTTCGGAGCCAAATCATAACGAGAAAGTCATTAGTAGTAATAAACACAGCAGAGCGCCAGGGACGCGATCCGTCAGGAGGCTGCTGGAACCGCTGGGGAGGGGAGGGCCACTGCATTTGCATTTTCGTTAGCTAGCAGAATGGCCCCTCCCCCGACCCTCCAGCACACGCACGCACACGCGTCAGGATGCAAGAAAGCACATTAAGACGAAGGATTTTTCTCTGGTGTCGTTGATACCGAGGACAATGCAGCCGCTAATAGCTTTGCCTCTTCCAAGTGGCTCTTTATATTTCCTTAAAAACAGAGTGTTATCAAGGTAATTTCCACATCCCATCCCTCTTCACTCTACATGACCCAGAGGAGCCGGATAATGAATGAGCTGAGACGCCTCTCCTGGGCTCTGCGGAGTCTCTGCTTCTTACCATGCCATCCTCAGGCTCTTCATCCCTCCCCAACCCACCTCTTACCCAAAAAAAAAATTCCAGCTGAAAGTGGCCTGTCATTTATTTACCCACAATTAACAGAGTTGGCGGCCACCTGATAACAGTAGCAAGCCCTGTGCTATCAAGTCTACCCCAGCTCATGGTGACCAGTGACCATGTGGAGAACGGCCTGGGCCTTGCTGTGGCTGCAAGGAGTTTGCCATCAGCTACTCACTTAATGGTTGGCAGCTCGAACTCACCCAGTGGTTTCTTGGGAGAAGGGCCTGGCAATGGGCTTCCATAAGAGACCACAGGCTGCAAACCCCTGAGGAGCACCGATCTGCTCACACGGAGTAGCCAGAAGTTAGTGCTGACTTGATAACAACTCTTTTTTTTTCCAAGTGTATTGATTTATTTCAAGCATCTTTTCATTTGCTCCCTCAGACCCATATGAAATGATATTGTCATTACTCTAACAGATGAGAACACTGAGGCTAAGAAAAAGTTGTTAGCTATATACTCACTCGCCTGATAGAGGGATTCAAACCACAGTGTGCCTGCTCCCTCAGGTGGAGAGCCTTGCACACACATTGATGCCAAATAAAGGTTCTGGCCAGTTTCTCTTTAAGCCCCAGAAGCCAGCATCATCTGTATCATGGGGTCCATTTTACAGATGGGAGTAACTGAGGTCTCAAATCTCAAATCAGGGCTAATATTGAATAGCAAGGCAAGGAAAAAGATTAACAAGGCTGCATTTCTGCCTTCGTTCCCCATCCCCACAAGGTCTCCATTGGCTCATCTTGCCCAGGGAAGAACAACTAAGAAAGTGATAAAGAAGTTCATTTCTAAGTACACTAGAGGTTAACCTGGAGCTGTGAACTTCTCACACGCTCCAGCGTGCACTAATAACTTGCCAAACGGTCCTCAAGGTGCAGTGACAGTAAAGGAAGATATATCATCTTGATGCCTGGCTGTTCTGCTGATTTAGCACCCACACAGTCCATCCCCTGTGTCCAGGGCCCTGGTGTTCAGAGTTGAGGGCACCCTTCCAAGCCTATCTGAGCCCACCCCCTCCTTTGCCATTGGAGAAACTGAGGCCCGTACACAAGAAAGGAGTTGTTTCAGGACACATAACTGGAGAAGCCAGGCCCCCTTCCAGCACATCATTTCTCTTCCTGCTGCCCTGACATGTCCAACATAATTTTTTCCTGCTTCCCAGATTAATCTGATTTTAACAATACAGAATACAAGGCGAGTTCTTCAAGACTGTCTGAAGCGAGGTGAATATATCCTGGCAAGTGACAGGTGGCCACGAGCGCTGCCTTCTTGTTGGATACAGCCAGCGATAAGCTCCAGGAGTTAGTGATCAATCATAGCTGGTGGTGTTTCCCCAGCTTTCAATGACCACTTTGGGGTTCTGGAAGTGTCCCAGGTGCTGTGTGGCATGCCCCGCTTTATTAAAGCATCATGGAAAACCCGGCGAGGTGGGGGAAGGGCAGGAGCTCTTCCTTCTATGGGTCAGGTAGGGAAACTGAGACTAGAAGTGGGGATTTGGCTGAATTCACAAGGCTGATTGAGCAGAATTCGGAACTCCAGAGCTGTGTGTAAGATCCAAGAGAGCAAGCTTCGCTCCGTAGCAGTTCTCCTCGCTTGCTTTGTCGTCATGTGCTGCTGAGTCCGAACCAACTCTTAACCGATCATCCAGCGGGTTTTCAAAGGCGGTAAATCACAAGGGAGGAGATTGCCTATCTTCCTCCTGTGAGCAGCTGGTAGGTTCGAACTGTGTGCCTTTGGGATTGCAGTGCAGCTTCTTAGCACTTGGCCACTAGAATTCCTTGGAGAAGAGGTTCAGACTCCTGGTAAACCAGAGGACTTTTCACCTCCTGTCTAGACATGAAGTCCTAGGGAGAATGTGTGGGTGGTGTCCCCATGCTGAACCCCTATCCGTTCCCTGTCTCTCCCTTCCCCACGGGAGGGCGAGAAGGTGACTATGACCCCTAGAAGGCGGAAGTCTGGTCTCTACCTCCCTGGGTCATCCTCGCCAGAGTGAGCCCCTGGTCTTGTGCTCCCTGGCCAGGCCCAGCTCCTCTCCTCTCTGTCCAGATCAGACCTGGGGTTTGACTGAGCCCTCATGAAGCCTGGCCCTTCACAGCTGCTCCAGTGCACCCCCATGTTCACATGTGTGGGGAATCAGTGCTCAGCATGAACGTCAGGACAGCACAACGCGGCCTCTCCCGGGCTCCCACCCTCTTCGCCTCCCTCTTCAGTGTCTTTCTTTTCCCTGCATGTGGCTTTGTTTGTTAGACATATGTCAAGCCTGATGAACTAAATGATGCAAAACTGGAGATATAGCTCCTTTTATCTCCCATTTCAAAACCAATTTGTTCCCGCTGTCTCTGGAGGGCTGCACTACAAACCCGGCGTCTCCTCTCCGATTTGGAGAACTGTGTATATGCTCGTCCCTCTCCAGCCTCTTCTCTGGTTCGTTCCTTTCTCCTCTTTCCCCATCTGTGTCTCTCCTCTTTTCGATGTCTTTCCTTGCGTCTTCCCCTCTCCCAGTTATCCACTCCCATCTTCCCCTTCTCTTTCCTTAGGGACAGGCTGTGTGTGGGATTGTCTTCCTGTTAAAGAGCGAAGAAGCAGGTGTGCTCGACTGGTGGAGCTGAGGCAGGAAGCAAGTGGCTGCCTCACCCTGTGTTTGCTACCTAGATCCTGGTTGGGGACTGGAGAATGTTTCTATTTTAACAAGAACCCTCGTGGTTCTGCATAAAGTCGGGGAGCTGACCCCCAGGCAGGTTAGGGCTCTCTCTCTCTGCTCGTTAAAGTTGTGGAGCATCAGTCCATTTCATATGTTAAGTGTTTGGGGTGGTGGCATCTCCCCACTTCCAGAGCCCTGGGTGGTGAGATGTGAGGAGGGAACTGAGGTTCGCCTGTAGACCAGAATGAGTGACCTTGCTGGGTTTGCTAACATTCTACCCCTTAACTAGCTTGACCTGGACCAGAAAGCAACTGGTTTGCTCATTTGGCCCTGTCAGCCTGAATGGGTTATTCAGCCCACAGTGCCTGTGTGTGCCAGTCCGTGGACTGTGGTCACAGAATGTTCTACCCACTCTAGCCTCCCAGGCCCATTGCTGTCAGCAATGGTGTGATCAAGCAGTGCAGCTCTTCTGTCTGTACCTCCAGTCCAGCCACACACACAAGTCAGGACAATTTTGTCTTCAGTAGGCCTATTGGCAAGAAGCTTCACTAAAATCCTGAAGGCCCATGGTTCAAGGTCACCAGCTGCTCTGTGGGAGAAGGATGGGCATTCATTCTCCTCCTGTGCGATTAACTGTCTCTAAAAACTTGCTGGAGGGTCAGCTATGGATCGCTTCCGCCTCAACAGTACACATCAACAACCACCACCCTAAGAACATGCCCCCTGCATTTCCCCTCGGGGACCTGTGTTGCTGGGTGTTGTCAGGTTGAAGGTGACTCCTAGTAACCCCATGTGACAGAGTAGAGCCACCCTTAGGGTTTTCTAGGCCACAGTTCGTGGGAGCACATCTCTGATGGAGCTGGTTTGTGGATTTGAACCAAAACTTTTCAGTTAGCTGAGTGCTCAGCCGTTGCACCACCGGGGCTGCTTTATTGTCTAAACCCAACACAAGTGGCTGGGCAGGAGAAGGAGGAAGGCTTTGCGGTGAGGTGGAGGAAACGCTGTTTAGAAGGAGCGACTCTCCAACCCTCGCTGAGCAGTGCTGACCAGGTCCATCTTAGGGATTCCGAGCAGCCCAGCTCTGTGCCAACCCCAGGTTCCAGTGCCTTCCCACCCCTGGGGTCTTAAGGAGACCACATGTCCCTGAAAGGACTCACCTAGTGTGACCCAGCAGGGCAGACTGGGGCTAGGCCTGAGATCTGGTGTACCATTGGATAAATGTCTCCCACAGCCTCCTGCTGTTTTCTTACCACCTCCCTGCTACACACACACACGCACACACACACACACACACACACACACACACGCGCACACGCACTCACACTCTGTGTGGCCTAGCTTTTGGGATTGTGATTTCCTCCTGAGGAAGTCCTGTCCCACCTCCTGGCCCAGCTCTCTATACAGCCCGCCTTCCCTCTCCCAGGCTGCCAGAGCTCAGCTCCTCAGCACACAATTCTCATGCAGCTGATGGCCCCCTTGGAAATAGACAGTCATCAGGCTCTTATGGATCTTCCAAACCCCCTTCTCTCCCTAATAATCCCTCCTCTTGGGGCGGTATTGATTCCCAGCCGCCGGCTGCCTCTTGGTATGCCGAGGCCCAGTTTGGGGCGGATAAATCGCTGTGCTGTCATTTTCACGCAGCAATTACCCGCTCTGATTCCTCTCCTCCGGCCCCCGCGCCTGCCACTGTGCCAACCGCATATTGACAACACTCTCAAGGCCCGGCCAGCTGGCCGGGCAGGGAACCTGCGGCCCCTGTGAACTGTGAGGAGTTGGCAAGCATGGAGACTTCAGGAGAACTGCAAGGTGCTGTGGCGCTTGGGCCTGGAGGGCAGGCAGGAGGTTGGTCTCAGAGCTGCAGGCCTGGGAGGAAACTTCCGGGCTCCAGGCCCTGAGTGTGTGGCAGTAGAAGTCTGCGTGTGGTCTGCACAGTGTTTTCACATGCGCTGGTGAATAGAGATCTTCCAGAAGGAGCTTCTTCACCCAGCTTCACCCTCCGCCACTTCAGGGGTTTGGACTCCAGACCAGCTCAGTCGTCTGTGTCCCATTGAACTTGTTGCCATTGAGTTGAATCGGATTCACAATAACCTATAGGGCAGGGTTGTTACTGAGTTAGAACCGACTCATAGCTGACCCTCCAGTGGGTTTTCATAGGTTGGAAATCATATAGGTGTCTATTATCCATCACTCTGTCATGGAGCAGCTGGTGGGTTTGAACCACGTACCTTTGATGGACAGTGCAAACTCCACCAGAGCCCCCTATAGGACAGAGTAGAACTGCCCAAAGGATTTCCAGGGCTGTGATCGTGGAAACTGTCCTATCTTTCTCAAGTGCAGGCTGAAGGTTTGAACTACTGACCCTATCATTAGCAACCAAGAGAATGTTAGCCCCTTGGGGGTCTGCAAAACTTGTGAAGGACCAGCTAATAAATACTTTTGGCATTGAGGGTTATACAGTCTCCACTGCAGCTACTCAGTTTTATTGTTACGGTCTACAAGCAACCACAGACAATAATATCTACCCATGGTGGACAGAGTTTGGTGGAGCTTCCTGATTAAAACAAGCTTGAAAGCAGGAGTGGCATCCACTTCTGAAATAGCTTGCCTTCAGAAACTATGAACTTGGAGGAGCGATGAAAGTTATACAGGTATTCAGGTCTTTCATTCATAGGGTCACTATGAGTCTATGACTCCACAGCACTTAACAATATAACAACAACAATATGACTGTGTTCCAGCAAAACTTTATTAGTACCTAGAGGATATTATGCAGTAGTAAAATACCTTATTACAAAAGGACAAATATTGCATAACTCCACTGTTATAAATAGGACAGACATGGAGGGGATTGGGGAGAGAACGGAAAAAGAGTGGAGAGGTAATGCATTATATCAGATGAGGGAAGTAACTGTTCAAAAGGAATATATGGTAGGCATTAATTACATGTATGACAACAGTCTGGAATAAAGGGTGCCTTGTGGGGAAGGTTGGGGAGGAGAAGGGGAGGAAGGAAGAAAGTGTGCAAAATATTTTTGATGTTTAGAAAAAACCAATAAAACTTTTATTAAGATACTATTGAACTATTCTCTCCCCCATAGACTTCAATGCCGTAAACATATTTCATCCAGTTTTTCTCAGTCTTACCCCCACCCCAATGCCAGCCTCATTCTACA
>NW_006399824.1:1214238-1241488 GCF_000299155.1 Elephantulus edwardii | reverse complement strand
GAGGGACATCATGGTGGGTAGAGTAGAGGGACAGCGCAGGAGGGGAAGACCCTCTATGAGGTGGATTGATTCAGTGACTGGGGCAATCGGGATGGGTGTGTCAGAGGCAATGAGATTGGCACGGGATAGAGCACGGTTTAGGGCTGTTGTACATGGGGTCGCTATGAGTCACAAACGACTCGACAGCACATAACAACAACAACAATCAACACTCTTGGTACCAGGTTTTAGGAAGTCAAAAGATGAATTGCATTGGGGAAGTCTGCTGTCAGAGACCTCTCCTAGGTACTGAGGAGCAACGATGTCAGTCTAGGTACTTAGGTGCACCTGATCCAGGCAATGGTCTTTGCCATTAATTGCTATGGTTCAGAGAGCTGGACAGTGACTAAGGATGATAGAAGGAAGGTTGATGCCTTTGAGCTGTGGTGCTGGAGAAGAGTATTGAATATACCATGGACTGCCAGGGGAACAATTTCGTCCTGGAGAGCGTGAAGCCAGGCTACTCCTTGGAGGCAAGGATTCTGAAGCTCCATCTGACATACTTTGGACATGTTGCAAGGTGGGACCAGTCCTTAGAGAGGGACATCATGCTTAGGAGGGTGGAGGGACGGCACAAGAGAGTAAGACCGTTGGTGAGATGGATTGATTCCATCTCTGGGGTAATGGGGATAGGTGTGTCGAGACAGTGAGATTGGCAAGAGATAGAGCAGGGTTTAGGGCTGTTGTACATAGATAAGGTCACTGTGAGTTGCAAGCGACTTGATGGCACATAACAACAACAAACAATAGACACTTAAATTTGAATTTCCTATAATGTTCACAAAACAGCCCAGAACCCTGCTTTCTCCTGTGCTGACCTTATTGCCTCTGACACACCTACCTCCATTATTTCAGTCACTGAATCAGTCCATATCATCAAAGGTCTTCATCTCTTGCACTGTCCCTCCACCCTTCCAAGCATGACGTCCCTCTCCAAGGACTAGTGCCTCCTTGCAACATGCCCAAACTATGTGAGATTAAGCCTCAGAATCTTTGCCTCCAAGGAGCAGCCTGGTTTCATCATCTCTAGGATGAACCTGTTTGTTCTCCTGGCAGTCCATGGTATATTCAATACTCTTCTCCAGCATCACAGCATAAAGTCATCAACTCTCCTATCATCCCTAGTCATTGTCCAGCTTTCTGAAGCATAGTAATTGTGAAGACCATTGCCTGAATCAGGTGCACCTTAGTCTCTAGACTGATATCGTTGTTCTCCCATACTCTGGAGAGGTCCCTGCCAGCAGACTTCCCCAATGCAATTCATCTTTTGATGCTGGTACCAAGAGTGTTGATTGTAGAGCCAAGCAAACTAAAGCTGTTAACAATCTCAATCTTTTTATCATCTATCATGATGCTGTCAGTTGGCCTAGTGGTGAGAATCTTTTTGTTTTCTTGATGTTGAGCTTCAGTCCATATTGAAGGCTGCAGTCCTTGACCTTCTGCAACAAGTGCTTCTGATACTCCTCAGTTTCAGCAAGCAGGCTGTGTCATCTTCATAATGCAGATTGTTGATGAGTCTTCCTCCAGTTCTCCAGTCCTGATGCCACACTCGTCCTCCTAGATAATCCTCCTGGATAATCTGTTCTGCATATAGATTGAAAAGGCAATGTTCACATACCATGGCATATTACACTTCTTTGGCCATGAGGTAAGAAGCTGCTGAGAATCCCAAAAGCATGGAGTTCAAAATTCACCAGCTGCTCGGCAGGATTAAGGATGAGCAGTCTCTTCCCGTGTGATTACTGCCTCTGAAAACCTGCTGGAGAGTCAGCTAGGAGTCAGTTCTGACTCAATGGCACACAACAACAGTTAAAAAAACCTAACATCATTTTTATCTGGTGGGCTGTATTAGGACAGTGGGTGGGCTGGATTTCGATCTGAGGGTGAGCATAAAGACATTGTATCCCCTTGTCCCCATTTTCAAGATGAAGATGAGATTCTGAGAGGAACTGTCTTGACCACATGAAGGAAGAAATTATTTCTAATTAAAAGCTTATAATGAAATCTGTCAGCTTATTAAGAGTTTCTTCCAAGCATTTTTTAGATCACTTCCCCATAGAAAGTTGTCATCTAAGGATTAACAACAGGGCTCTGAGCTGCATGACCTGGGCCTCAGTCCCGGGTCTGTCAGCTTCATGTGATCTTGTGCAAGTTATTTCATCTCCCAGAGCCTTGCTTTTCCCATCAGGGAAGTGGAGAAGGGTGGGATTAAAGCTCAGAATCCCTTCCATTGTGTGGGTGCCTGCTCACAGCGACCCTCCCCCTCCGTTGGGCTCCTGAGGCTCTAACTCTCGGAGGAAGGAGATGACTCCTCTTTCTCCTGCTGAGATCCTGGTGGATTCAAACCCCCAGCGACTCAGAACCTCTTGGTTAGCATTGCACCGGATCATGGACGATGACATCAGAGCTCCTGAAGAGCAAACTAGTGGCTGAGATAATGTAAGAATAGCAGTTAATCTGTGCTCTGTGATATCAGCCCTTGATCCTCTGTCTCGAGGGGTCTTAGAGATCCTAGGGGTCTCAAGATACTCAGGCATTCTTAGACATTAGACGCGCACCTTCCACATCTCCTGGTGTATGCCAGTGCTCCAGGGCCCCCTCTGCCCACACGTGTTCCTGGAGCAGCCAGGGTTTTTCAGGGAAGCTGAGCTCAGCGGGCACCCACCTGGACAGGAGGCAGAGCAGATAAGGCCAGCCAAGGCCTGGCCACTGACACCTGGCGTGAAATTGAAAAGCACTAGCCTCTTGCTTCCACAGCTGGGTGCCCTGTGTGAGTGAGGGCTGGGGTGTCACACTCCAGTTCGCTACAGCCAGTCCTCCTCCAAGGAAAGGCACAGAGAGAGTGGTTCTTAGACGTTTCTATTCCATGAGGATGTGAGTGGCTCTGAGCAGAGATCCCCTTCCAGGGCATTTTAGGGGCTTGCCTGGACCAGGGGCTTTAAATGGAACTTGATTTTGGTGACCCCTTGGTTTTGGAGCTGAGGAGACTTGTGTGTGTGTGTGTGTGTGTGTGTGTGTGTGTGTGTGTTAGCTATTCTGAGGCCAACATTGTATAGTGAGTGATCTTGGATATTTGGACATAAGAATAGTAAGTCCAGAGTTTTAAAGGATAAGACCTCCAGCTGGTGAGAGAACAGGTCACTGGAATGGCAAAGGATACACTGACAAAGAAGATTAATCAGAACTGGCTTTGACAAGCACTGTGGCATTTGGACAAGAACAAACTGGGAGGAGGGTAAAGAGAATAGTGCAACAATGAATGAGTGGAAGCCCAAAATCTCTGTAAATGTTTATGAAAATTAATAAAATATAATTTAAAAAAAAAATAAAATCCTTAAGAAAAAAATAAAAAAAAAAAAAATAAACACTAGTCTGAGTGCACAAGGAGCCAGGTGGGACCCCAGAGCTCTGATTCTGGGACAGATAACACATCAGTTACCCGAGGCAACTGAGTACTAGTCATCCTCCAGGCCTCCTATCCCTGTGTGTCTCAGGAGTAAGGAGCCCCAGAAGAATCACTGCTATTATGGGCCCTGGAATTGACTCCCTTCGCCCCTTTTACTCTCACTGCTGAAGAACAAAGGGACGTGTGCAGTAGCCGAGCAGGTAGATAGTTGTCACGGCTCTTACGCAGTTCACACTGCCCAAGCTGAGAGAATTCATGTAGAGTGAACTCATGTACCCAGCAGTTCACAGATGACATGGGTCATAAAGTGTGAGGAGACGCGGAGCAAGTCTGCCATTATCCTTCCTGCCAATGACCTGAATTTTACCACTAGCCCTGGTCACTCCGGCAAGAGAAAAGTTCTCCCTAGCTAACAGATAATAGAAGAGGAGCCTAGAGGGGTGCTAGAGTTTCTCTCAGCCCTCCGGAAGTGTGGTGGGCAGAGTGAGGCTGGAAGTCTCAGCCTCATGTTTTCAGTCTGCCTTGGCCCCCATGCTGGTGTGCATGGGTCCCGTGGCTGCTGGGAGCTGTGCTTCTAAGGAAGTCAGTTCTTCCAAAGTTGCTGAGAGCTGCAGGCAGAGAGAAATCTAGCATCTGAGATCCTTGGGCCCATAGAGAGAATCCAGACGTGTAAAACAAAGCCTGAGAAGGAGAGGGACAGAGAGAAACACACATACACACACAGAATAAACCAAACTGGAGGTGAGACTGGCTGTATTTCCTGTCCCTTCGGCCGTCTCTGCTCTAAAGGACCAGCCCTTCCTTGGGGAGGAGGTGAGGGAGGATGAGGAAGCAGGTCCCAGCTTTTAATCAAAGGTACATTTGATGAAGCTTCTATTATTCACCTAGCTGTATTATAGCTATTTTTACTCTGAGGTTAGAAGTTAATTTTCCTGCCTTTGACTGAACTCAGGCCTGCACAGCTGCCACTGGTGCAGGCAGGGTGGATGACAGGAGCTGAGGAAAGGGAGGCAGTGGGGAGAGAAATCAAATCGAATAAACTCACCTCATCCAGCGGACCGAGAGTGGACGGAAACAACTTTAATAATAGGGGGAAGGTCCCAGAGGTGGGAGCAGGCTGGTGAAATCAGGCCTAATCAGCCCTAGCAGGAGGAGTTCCAATCACCCCACTTTAGGGAAGGGAGGGTGGTGTGGCTGGGGCTCAGATAGAATAGGCTGGGGCTGGACAGCAATCAAGGTTAGGGAGCAAAGCCTACACTGGCGCCCCTGTCCCCACCCACTCCTCTGCAGGCTGCATTTCCTGGGGGAAATGCTAGCAGAGAGATTAACCAGTTAGTGATCGATCAGGACAAAGTAGAGAAACGACATTTCCACATCAGACCTGGGGGTCATGACACGTGGCACCCCCAAAACATGTTCCTCGATGCATACAGAACCCCAGGAGTGCCAGAGATCAGACCCCTCACCCACAGTGGGGGAAGAAGATGGTATTTCATGTCTAGCTCTCATGTCAAGAGCGTATCTTAGTTACCCTGCTGTTGTTGTTGTTGTTGTGTACCATTGTATTGGAACGGACCCATAGCTGGCCCTCCAGCAGGTTTTCAGAAACAACAGATTGTATGAGAGGAGGTTGCCCATCATTCTCCCATGAAGCAGCTGGCGGACTCGGTCTGCATGCTGACAGAAGGGAGCCTTGGTGGCATAGTCGGTAGGGAATTGTGCTTCTAACCCAGTGACTGTGATTCTCTGGAAGTTCAAATCCACCAGCCCCTCCTCAAGAGAAAGGTGAGTAGTCTTCTTCAGTGTGATTTATAACCTCTAAAACCCACTTGAAGGTTGTCTGTGAGTCAGTTATACCTTGACAGCAATGAATGAGTGAGTGAATGCACCATAACAGAAACACCCCAAATGAGTAACTTAACAGGCAATTCATTTTCTTGCCATGAAGAGGCTAGAAGTGAAGATTCATAGTGCTGCCTGCAGGGGGGAAGGCTTTCCCCTCCTGACCTGTCCCAGTGAGCCTCTCTGGGTGATTATCATGCCAATTGGCATGTCTCTTCCGCATCTCTCTGTCTCTCACTGATTTAATCTCTTAAATCTCAAAAGAGGTTTACTCAAAAGACACTAATCCTGTCTTATTAATGTAACAGAGACAATCTGTTCTCAAATGAAATTTTGACCTGAAGATTTATAACAAATTTGGAAATGGTGGGGCACAGTTCAATCCAAGATACTCTTCCTTCAGCCCCCCAAAATTCATGTCCTTGTTACATTCAAAACACATTCACTCCATGACAAGGGGGTCTTGTGGTTTTTAATTAGAGTTCTTAGCCCATCATAACCAAAATCAAGTCCACTGGTTCCAAGTGGAGTTCAATTCCCAGTGAGTGCATGTGACTCAGGAGAGCTGATCCATGAGCTTTTCTTAGCTATATTCTTTTTTTTCCTCACTTTTTTTATTATTAATTTTAATAAACATTTACAGAGGTTTGGGATTTCCATTTATTCATTGCCGCACTTTTCTCCCTGCCCACCCCTCCCCACCAGTTCACTCCTCTCTAAAAAGAAAAAAAATGCCTTCATTGGTATACAATTCTCCCATCCCCTCCCCCCCACCCCCCACCCCCCGCCCCGAGTACACTTCTCTATGCAAACTTAATTCTGGAGTATCACTGCCAATCCGAAGGCAGGCAGTTTGAACCCACCTGTTGCTTTCAGGGAAATAGATGGACAGTTTTTTCCTGTGTCATTTACAGCCTCTGAATACCTACCAGAAGGAAGGGTTAGGTATGATTCAGTTCCAACTTGATGAGAGAGAGAGAGAGAGAGAATGAATATGAATGAATCTTTATGGAAGCAAATTGCAAGGTATTTCTTCAATGGCTGTTGTTGTTGTGTAGCACTGAGTTGGGGCAAACCCATAGCTGACCTTCCCTAGGGTTTTCAGAAGCTATTAATTGCATGGGGAGAGATTGCCCAACCTTCTCCCACAGAGCAGCTAGGGTCCTTGAACTGCGTGTCTTTGGGATTACATCACAGCTTCTTGCTGCTAGGCCACTTACCATTAGAGCTATCTGCTGGGTAGGTTCATATTGCCAATTTTTAGATTCATAAAGGAAAATAAAACCTGTTGCTATTAAGTTGAACCCAACTCATTGTGACAGTATGGGACAAACTAGAAATGCCCTATAGATTTCCAAAGTTGTAATAGGAAGTTCTAGTGGCCTAGGGGCAAGAATCTGTGCTGCAGTGTTAAAGGCATGAGGTTCGAGGCCACCAGCTGCTCTGTGGGAGAAGGATGGGCATTCTCCTCCTGTACGAAAACCTGCTGAAAGGTCAGCTGTGGGTCAGCTCTGACTCCTTGATACACATCATCATCATCAACAGCAACAACAATAACAATCTTTATGGAAACAGACAACCACATCTTTCTCCTGTGAAGCAGCAGTAGGGGTCAAACTGCTGACCTTTTGGTTAGCAGCTGAGCGTCTAACCTCTTTTTTTTTTTAGATTTTAATGAAAGTTTATAAAGAACTTGGATTTCCATTCATTCATTGTTGTACATTTTCCTCCCTGTCCTCCCCCTGCCCCCAGTTTGCAACAAATGAATGGATAGAGAAGTTGTGGTATATTTACACAATGGAATATTATGCAGCACTGAAAAGCAAAGAACTCGTGAAATATTCTATAAAATTAGTGACCTTGGAGGACATTATTATGCTGAGTGAAATATCTCAGTCACAAAATGACAAATACTGCATAGTGCCACTGTTAACTTCTCTTAAAACCAGAGCTCCTTCATGTTAGTTGTTATGGACTGTTGAGTCAGAACTGCCTCGTTGCTGACCTGCCGGCAGGTTTCCAGAGGCTGTAAACTGCATGGGAGGAGATTGTGTATCTTCCTTCCACATGGCAGCTGGTGGAGTCCAATCATATGCCTGAAGTTGGCAGCTCAGCTCCTTACCTCCAGGCCACAGAGTTTCCATTTGCACCCACACGAGGCCTCCAACCAGCTAGGGACTTGCCAAATGATGCCTTCATTTCTTTAGATATCATTTTATGGACAGGTTTAGTGGTTTGGGGCTGGCCTGTGACCAAAGTCTGGTGTCCATTTGTGGCTGGTGCTGTGTGTGACTTGAGGTCAGTCTGAGGCCAGGGTCAGGACTACCCTCTCTTTTGTGACAGCAGTGGCAAAGAATGAGCCACTTGTACTCTCTGAGTTACTATGGAAGGAGAGAGTCATGTCCACTAAAGGGATCTTTTGAGCCTTGGCCGTTGGGCCAAGCAACAGATGCAAGAACTTGAAAAAGAGAACACTTCTTTCTCAGCCTCCCCTGGGATTTGATCGTCCACTCTCTGAAAGATTAAACCCACTGCCATCAGATCAGTTCTGACTCATAGCAGCCCTAAAGGACAGATAGAACTGGCAGCGTTACCAAAGCTGTAAACCTCTATGGATGTGAGTCTCTGTCATGTCGTTCTCCTATGGAGCAGCAGTTAGGTTCGAACTGCTGACCTTTCACTAAGCAGCCAAGTGCTCAACCACTCCTCCACCAGGGCTCTTTTCATCTCTTTTGTGCACGATTTTGTTTTTTAAAGAGATTTGCAGAGGGAAGAGACAGGAGACAACAGGTTAGGTGCGCCCAAGTCAGATTTTCATCTCCCTAGAAAACAGCAAGTAGGGAGGGAGGAGGGAGTGCTGGGTGGGAGATGATGGAGCTGTTGACCCTGATAGAGGTCAAGGCTTAGAGAGAAATCCATTAGGTGGTTCTATGCACCTTGTGTCTCATAAAAGGGACCACAGAGTGGGTCACACTCCAGCTCTGTCCGATTATCACTGGGGTCAGAGGTGAGCTCGTAGGGGGCTCCTGAGCCAGGTGGTTTGTCAACCATCTCTCTTTCCTCCAGGAGGGATGATATTCTTAACTTGAAAGAATTTTGTTCTTTTACTTAGATACCAGCTGGTCCCTGCTTGATATAGACGGTTAGTGCACTCGGTGGCTAGACCCTTGGCAGCCAGGCCTAGTGAACTACTTCTGAAGGATTAGCCATCGAGGGCTGTGGAACACAGCTGTGCCCTGACCCCTGTGGGGCCAGCATGCATCAGCTGGCTTAACAGTAACTGCTTTACTGTCTGTACTCCTACTCATTCACTAGGGAGCTGTGGTGGCTGAGTGGTAAGGACTTTCATTGGCAACCCAAAGCTATGTGGTTTGAATCCACCAGCTGCTCTGCAGGGGAAAGATGGGCAAACTCCTCCTGGGCAATTAATAGCCTCAAACCCCTCTGGAAGGTCAGCTGTGGATTGGTTCTGGCCAATCATGCTGGTAGACACAATTACAACTCATTTACTGGTTCATTTACTAATTCAGCAATGGTTCTTGAAGGTCTACTGTGTGTTGGACATTTTTGTAGGGCTGGGGATTCAGCTGAACAAAACTACCACAGGCTTGGCCCCTGGTAGTTTTCATTCTAATGGAAGAGAAGAGGACCAAGAGTGAAATCTGTATCCATTGATGAGCAGGGTCATAAAACTGGAGAATGGACCAGAGTGGAATCTGTGATCCGGTGAGGCTTGCCAAGGACACCAGAGAGAGGGAAGTGCATACTAGCTTGGGGGAGGCAACTCCAGACACAAGAGAAGTGTTCGTGAAGACCACCATCTACCCTCTACACTCCAGATACCTACAGATGATATGGTTACCCAGCCAAGGGAGTCTCAGGACCAGACCTGAGCTAGGTCAACAGAGGAGGGGTTTGGAGTTTGTGATAAGGGACGAGTCTGAGCTTGCCTGTCTCAGACTCCTGGTACCCCAGCCTTCTTTCCTCTCTAGCCTGGTGGCCACGTTGTCTCCAAATTCAGCCAAGAGAAGTCCAAGTTCTCCAGCTTGTACCCTTTCTCAGTGCTTTGTCTCAAAGCCACTTCCTCCTCTTCGTTGGTCTCAGCCATCCGATAAATTCTCCTTCATATTCTTTCAGCCACCTGCCCCTCACCCAGTGTTTCTTACTACCTTTAGAACATAGGGGAGAGGAATGGGGCATTTATTTATGTGGGGAATATTTTTGTGAGGCTATTTTGTGCTAGGTAAATGAGAACAGTGGTACTAGAGGTGCTGTGGTAAGCAAGGCAGTCAAGGAGTTTTAATGTGATGTGAACTGTGTGATGAGTGATGAAATGGAGTGGCACAGGGAAGGGACCCTGGGAGCCCATAGAAGCAGCAGCCAATCAAGGATGGAGGGATTAGAGACAGGTTCCTAGAGGGGGTGAGAACAGACTAAAACTGAGAAATGCCTAGGAGTCTGCTCGTGTATATGACAGCTATTTATTCAATGTCAGCCACGTGCCAGCACTGTGTTGGGCCCTAGGTATTCCATGGTGAGAAGGACCAGACATGGCCTACATGGGGCTTAAAGTCTGTGAGGGAGACAGATGGCAAAGCATCCCATAATTGCAAAGGGGGTCAGAGCCCTGGAAGAAATGCCCCAGGAGATGTGAATGAGGACAGACAAGGATGAGAACTTGATCCAGACTGGGAATCAGAGAAGGTTCCAGAAGTCTTGGCTCTTGGTTTGTTGGTGTTGTTGTCAAGGGCCATCAAGTCACCTTCAACTCCAGTATGGCTTCATTACTTAGCTAATAAAACCTACAGAGAAAAACTCTCTTTCTCAAAACAAGATCATGTGCTAGCCTATTGTTGTTCCTATGGTTACGTGCCAACTACAACTGATAGCGACCCTAAGAACAGAGATCTAAACCTTACCCTCTCTGGCTCCATCCTCACCATCTCTGACATGCTAGAGCCCACTGCCTGCCATCTGTCATTCCACTTTGTTGGGAGTTGTCTTCTCTTTCACTGACATATTTCAACAAACAGATGCAGCCCTGGACATGCTCACCAAGATGTGCCAGGAAATCTAGAGGACAACCACTTGGCCAACTAACTGGAAAAGATCCAGAATTGTCTCCATTAAAAAAAAAAGTTGACCCAACAGAGTGTGGAAATTATCAAACAATGTCATTATTATCGCATACAAGCAAGATCCTGCTGAAAATTATCTAAAAATGACTGGAACAGTGCATCAACAGAGAACTATCAGATGTGCAGCTGGGTTTAGAAGAGACTATGGCTCTAGGAATATTATAGCCAATGCTAGATGTATTTTAGCTGAAAGGAAAGAGTACCAGAGGAATGTCTAGCTGTGTTTCATTGACTATGCAAAGGCATTTGACTGTGTGGATCACAGCAAACTCTGACTGACTCTAAGAAGAATGGGGATCCCAGAACACTTGATAGTGCTTATGTGAAACCCATACTTGGACCAGGAGGCAGTTGTCAGAACAAAGCAAGGGAACACTACATGGTTCAAAATTGGGAAGAATGTATGCCAGGGATGCATCCTATATCCATATTTTTTAACCTATATGTGGAACAGATCATTTGGGAGGCTAGGCTCTAGGAGGAAGAATGTAGCATCAGGATTGGAGGAAGACTCATCAAAAACCTAAGTTATGCAGATGACACAACCTTGCTTGCCAAAACTGAGGAGGACCTGAGGCATTTTCTGAAGAAGGTCAAGGACTGCAGCCTTCAATATGGATTGAAGCTCAACATCAAGAAAACAAATTCTTACTACTGGGACAATTGGCAGCATTATAATAGACAGTGAAGAGATTGAGACTATTAATAGCTTCAGCTTACTTGACTCTGTAATCAGCACTCTTGGTACCCAACAGCCTGGAAATAAAAAAGACAGATTGCATTGGGAATATCTGCTGTCAGGGACCTCTGTGGAGTACTGGAGAGCAATGATGTCAGTCTAGAAACTAAGGTGCATCTGATTCAGGCCATGGTCTTTATGCATCAGAGAGTTGAACAGTGACTAAGGATGATAGAAGAAGAATCAATGTGTTTGAGTTGTGGTGCTGGAGAAGAATATTGAATATACTATGAACTGCTAGGAGAACAAACCGGTTTGGCCTGGAGAGGGTGAAACTAGGCTGCTCCTTGGAGGCAAGGATTTTGAACCTTTGTCTGATATACTTTGAACATGTTGCCAGGAGGTACCAGTCCTTAGAGAGAGACATCATGCTTGGAAGGGTGGAGGGACAGAACAAGAGAGGAAGACCCTCAATGAGATGGATTGACTCAGGAACTGGGAAGATGGAACTAGGTATATCAGAGACGAGGTTGACTCAAGATTGAGCAGGGTTCACAGCTGTTATACATAGGGCCACTGTGAGTTGGAACTGACTCTGTGGCGCACAACAACAACTTACATTTCCCAGGGAGCTCTGTTTGCAGGAAGCTGCACTGAAATCCAGAAGGCATATGGTTCGAATCCACCAGCTGCTCTACCCGAGGAAGATGAGCAGTTTCCTCCTGTGCCATTTATATTGCTTCTGAAAATCCCCCCCTGGAGGGTTAGCTATTGGTCAGTTCCAAGGGCACGCGACAGCAGTACCTTTTCCAGCGTGGTGTGAGACTGGACTTTTCCAAGCACTGGACCATTCTCAAAACATGCCTCAAGTATGCAAGACAAAGTTTCACCCTCCTTACCTGATCACATTTCCTCTAGAACCAACTTGTCTGTTCTTTTAGCAATCCATGGTATATTTGATACTCTTCACCAATATCCCAATTAAAAAAATAGATTATTCTTTGATATTTTTTATTCATTATCCAACTTTTACGTGCATACAGAGCAGTTGAAATTACCATGGCTTGAGCCAGATACACCTTCATCTTTAAATTGACTTCATTTTATTTGGATCCGAAATCACCATCCAATGTACCAGAAGTCAAGAAATCAAAAGACGTGCTGCATTGGGGAAATATGTTGTCAAGGACCTTTCTGAAGTGCCAAAGAGCAAGGCTGTCAGTTTAGTGTTAATTAGGATGGAGATGAGGAAAGATTCCCAGAGACATAGGCAAAGGCTGAGCAGAAAGACAGCTGGCTCGTCTGGGGAAGTAACAGAGGCCAGTGCCAGTGAAGTGAAAGGGAGCTAGAGAGGGGGCCAGGTCATGCAAGGCCCCCAAAGGGACCCCCTCTGATGTTTATCTTAAGTTCAGCAGGAAGCTTCTAGAAGATGATTGGAGGATAGGGGCAGGGCTATGGCAACATAACCAGAGTTCATACCAGCTGCTGGTGAAGTCTGAAATGCAGGGAGCTGGGGAGGATGTGGGGGCCCAGTTAGGAGGTCACTGTAGTGGTCGAGGCAAGAAATGGGATGTGCTGGGAAGAAGTAGGCTGATATTTGGGCGAGCAAATAGGCTAGAATGGTAAAGACTGCTCTAGCCTAGTAATTGTGTGCAAGTCCTGGGTAGTGCAAAGGGTTGGTATACTTAGCTGCTAACAGAAAGGTCTGAGGTTCTAATCCACCTCCAGCCTGCCTTGGAAGAAAGACCTGGTGACTTTTGAAAAATCAATTGCTGAAAACTCTATGGAGCACAATTCTCTGAAGCCCATTGGGTCCGTGAGTTGTAATTCTCTCCTCAGTGACTGGCTATGGCTTGGCTAACAAGATGCAGAGGGAACGCATTGCCGTGCAGAGGGCGCTTCTCACCGTCAAGGGGAGATCTAGAGTTTGTTTTTGGATGAGCTGAGTCAGAAGTGTCTTTTTACCATTTAAATGGAAGTATCAAGCGAGCAGCTGCTTGTTGGAATACAAGGGGGACCTGGCTGGACGCTGAGGGCTCCACAGCTGCAGCAATCAGAATGAAGGAGTCGCTCACTCTGCCTGGCTTCTGCAGGTGATAGAAACCAGAGAGAGGGACAGCGAGATGGGGCCCTTCGGGAGCCACTACCTCTCTTCCAGCCATCAGGAACCTGTCAGCAGCATGGTGACGGAATGCATTTCCCCACACCGTAATAGATTCGGGCTCAGCAGTGGCCTCTAAGTGCTTTCTGCCCTGACGTTAGGAAATGAACGCTTAGGGCAGCAGGAGGGCTGGGTGTGGGAGGGAGCCCAGGTGACAGAACCACTGCCTGCTGGAAACTGCTGCTCTCCTGCATAAATCCATGTTTACACGAACGCCATTCCCATTGTCTTGCCTCACATCACACACTGTCACAGTGACAGTGATGGTGGGGGTGGGGCAGGAGGTGGAGGGGAGGTGGAGCTGCCCCATGCATTTGTGCTCAAAGTCCAGTGGCCCCAGAGGACAGGAATAGCTCAGAGTTCAAGTGGATGGACAGAGTCTGATGGTGTCTTGGCCCTGGTGTGTCTTCTCTGACCTGACTTCCTTCATAGCTCCTTTACAGAAGCACTAGCTCTTTTCCACGTAGAGGATACTGGGAATAGAAGGGAGCAATGTCAGCAGGCATTGGGGTGCAGCCAGGAAGAAGAAATAGAAAGATCCTGGTTTGATAATCCCTGAGGAAAAGTTCAGTACATACGTAGATTCCCCTTGTAGATATCTGGATGTGTTATCCAGAGTCTGGCCAATGAGGGTGCTGTGTGTCCACTCTTAGAGACAGGAGGAAAAAGGAAGAAGTACAATCCCAAGGTAGGACTTAGTGGTCACCGTTTCATCTTTGGGGGCAACAACTTTCATATGATAAAGATATCAGTAAAGATTAGAGTCGAGCTGCCCTGATCAGATTGCAAAACCTTCTGGGCCTTCTGCGAAGAGGCCATCGCCTTTGCCACATCTACTGGCCATCACCCGGCTCAGGCACAGCTCCCCGAACACTCTCCTTGAGAAACCAGCCCTGAGTCTGGCTATGCCTCCTCGATCTTGGCTCAGAAGAAGTGACAGCCTGCCTGCAATCACCATAATTGATAGCTCGGGAGGCAGAGACAGTAAATAATTGTTCCACAAGTTGCAAGAGCGAGCGTAATTAGTACAGTTAACAATCTTAGGTGATTAATTGGTTCATTCAATACCAGTGTGAATGGAGGAGAATGCAAGCAGGAGAGGGGGCTGGAGCCCCCCCCCCCAGGTGTGGGCTACGACCCCCATGCTCCTCTGCTAGGATCTGGCCCCTGTCAGGACCTGCCCATGGTGTTAACCTCAGAGGACAGGGACTCCTCGGCCAGACGGTGGGTGGGACTGGGCCTTCAGGGTGTGGTCAGGTGGGTGGAAAGAAGAGGCTTTGTCTTCCTGTTGCTTCCACCTATCAGTCAAAGGTCAGAAAACTGCTGTCAGTGGAAGATAAGATTGATTGATTCACGTTGGAGGGGAGGAAACAACTGATGTGTAGAATTCCAGAGGTTGCAGGGACCCCAGAGCCATCAGAGTCATCTACCTGGAGTGTGAAATTGAGAAGCTAATGATTGGCAGACCTGCTCTAAAGCCCACCTGGTGTCTTAGCCTGTTCTAAAGCCCACCTGGCGTCTTAGCCTGTTCTTTCTGTGTGGATTATTTGGACCTTACTTATCTGTTGCCCTGTAGAAGCAAAAATGGTTTTGACTATAACTTCTGGGCACCTTGGGAGGATGTGAGACCTCCTTACATGAGCTGTAGACCTAGCTTGTCTATGCCCCCTTTCTTTCCTTGGGATAATGTGATGTGAAGCTCTGAGCAGGGAGTGGAGAGCTGGGACCCACCTTCCAGATTTCTCATAGTATCTGCTCACCAGGGGAGGTCTCATGGCTCAGTCTGTAGGGAGTTGTGCTGCTAGCCTAAAGGTGGTGCTTCTCTAGCTGTTCAAATCCAGTGATGTCTCCTTGGGAGAAAGATGGGCAGTCTCCTCCTGTGTGTAACTTACAGCCCCTGAAAACCACTCGAGGGTTAGCTACAAGTTAGTTCTGACTAGACAACAGTGAGAGCTCAATTCTCTCGCCCCAGCCAGATGGGAGTTAATCCCTGGAAGAAGCTGGTGTGCTGGGACTTGTGTTCTAGAATAAGCAGAGTTGAGTCCTGAGCTTCACCCCTGCTCTGACAGCATGTGGATTCATAACCTGACCTCTCTAAGCCTGACAGCATGTGGATTCATAACCTGACCTCTCTAAGCCTGTTTTCTTACCTTTGTTATTAGTTTCCTTGCAATCGGCTCCAACTCATGTCGACCTGTGTGTAACAGAGCAAAATGATGCCTGTCTGGTGCCATCTTTGTGACCCTTGGTGTATCTGAGACACTGAATAGCAATTTTCAATCTATTCATTAAGGATGTTCACTGACCCTCTGCTTTCTCAATCATGATGTCCATTTCTATTGATGGGTCTTTCCTAAAGAAAGGTCCAAAACAAAGGAGAGAAAATCTTGTCATCCTGCTTCTAAAGAGCTCGTCTGAGTTGTTTCTTCTAAGATTGATTGGTTCAGTCTCCATCTTTCCATGGAGAACAATTGGCAGTCCTTCTAGAGGATGGCTGTGAGGACCAAAGATGAGAAAGTCCTGCTCACTAGACACACGTGAACTCTCTCCTCAAGCCCTCTTGAGTTTCATTGTGAAACATATAAGACAGTTCTGTCAGAGAGCAAGGGTCTCTGAATAGTGCAAATGGTTAACATGCTTTGTTGCAAATGGAAAGGTTGGAGGTTCAAATACAGCCAGAGATACCTCAGAAGAAAGGCCTAGTAACCAACTTGTAAAAAATTAGCCTTTGAGAACCCTGTTCTGCCCTGACATGTGGGCAGGATGGGGTGGGGGTGCTGTCTCTGTAAGTGGGAATGGATTCATTCAAAAGTAACTGATTACTGAACCGTGAGTTGCGGATTTGGGGGGCCATCCCCAATCACACCTGACAGACTGATCCCTAAAACCTAGGGGAGGCTGCTGGTGAGGTGAAGGAGAAAATGGGGCAGAAAAGCAGATGCAAAATCTGATCAGGCTTAGGCCCCACCCTGCGTCCCCCAGTCAGGAGGCACAGGCGCCCTTGCAACAGTAAACATACACACATATTTGCAAGCTACAGTACAAGCAAGCTGCAAACTTAATGATTCGTGATTATTATTTGAAGGGTCCCACTGTTACAGATTTATTTGTCATTTCTTGTAATAACACCGACGGTAATGAATTCATTTGTATTAATGTGAGTGTCACGCGGACTTCCGTCGAAATTCCGCATTAATTAATGTACCATTAAAACAAAGTGTCGCCCAATTAATATCAAACGGAGGTAAGGCTGCCAGGGTCCTCTTCATCTAGGTTTCATTTGTAATTCATCGTATTAGCACCCTGCTTAATGAAAGTCATTTGCAATTCTTAACCGTTGATCTCTCTACTTGCCTAACCGAACCGAGAACCCTCGGTGGGTACCTCGGGGCTTGGAGGAGGAGGGCTGGGGAGGAGTTTGCTTCTCCACTGAGCTGATCTCTTGCAGTTCATCACTGTGGGTAGTTGGGGAGGCCCTTGAAACTTCCTGGCCCAGGTGGGACAGACAAGAGCCTGGACCACCCAGCAGATGGGTGAAGGCAGGTGTGCCCTTGGGTTCTGTCAGGGGCTGATTTGTTTTTTGGTCATGTCTGGTCTTATATCGCAGGAGACTGTGACTGTCCTAGGACACCTGGGAACAGGATGCATCTGGAATTCTGGATCTCCTTCTTTTCTTGGAATCTGTCTAGTGACCTTCTCCCGGTCTTGAAGTGCCAGGACTTCTTGCTCTTGAGCCAGTGGTGGAGCCAGTGGGCCTTGGCCGTCAGACATAGTATATTACTACATCTCCATCCTGTTTCCCCCATTGCTCCTGCACTCTTTAAGGGAGCGAGTGGGGCGTCCCCCAGCACTTACCTAGAACAACAGGAACAGACCCCCTCATTTCCATTTGATACTTTGGAATTCCTTTGGCCTTAGGACATCATAACAGACTCCCTCTACTTGTGTCTCTCTAAGACATATTCTGTGGGTCAGGGGCTCCTCTGGCCTGCTCCCAAGCAAAAGATACAGCTGTGATAATAAAGTTTATAGCCATGATGGCAACTGTTGCCACCTAATGGCACAGACATGGGGCTGAATGTGGCACGGACTTTAAACTAAATGCTTCATCATCACCATCATCATCATTATATCTGGGCTTTCCAAATCTAGGGAACAGGTATCTTCATCCTCTTGTAATGATGAGAAAACTAAGACTCAAAGAGCTTAAGCCCCTTGCCTAAGGTCAGGCAGCAGTGGACGAGGAGGACGGGACCAGTGTCTGGGATTGTCACACTGATATCTTAGTATCCTCTTGTTCTTTCTGGAATGGCTGTCCATTTGGAAGCTGGTGAGACAAGTCACAGTGTCACACCTCTGATGTCCTGGGCCGTAGTGCCCTTGGCTTTCCTTAGAAGAGATGTCCTTCTTCCACTGACTCCTCACACCCTGCTCTGCAGTCCTAGCACCTGTGGCCAGCAGTGGGCCATTGCCTGTGCTTTGTCTTCCTGCTGTATGTCTCATCTGAGAACAAGACCCTGGAAGAAAGGAGAGGAAGAAAGAGCTGTCTTTCATGGATTTTTACTTTGGAGCATGCTACCTGTAAATCTTCTGAAGACAGTCCCAAGCAGAGGGACTAGCGTTGCAGCAAGAAAGCCTTGGGTTAGATTTCAGGAAGGACTTACAGTTATGACTTCATAGAAGAGCAAGGAAATGTGAAAATTATGTCAACTCTTTTATTTGCCAGATAAGAATAGGAAGGCAAACAGTTTGTCGTGTGTCCAGGCTCTCTTGGCCTCTGAGTCTCCTGACCCCTGATCCAGTGCCCCTTCCACCATCCCATTCTGCTTCCTTGGAGGATAAGGATGGTGTATCTTTGGGGAACAGCCTTCCATGCTTATTAGGACAAGAGAAGGGTGGTCATGGAATCAGCACCGAGGTCAGAGTCTGCAGCCCTGAGCATGACCCCCAGACCCCCATGATCTACTGCAAGCCCTGATCCCATCTTCCACACTCCCCACTGTCAGCTTTCCCACCCACAGAGCAGAGGACAGGGCTGGGGCCAGAAGTCCTTTGGGAATGAAAAAAACCCTAACAACCCAGAGAGCTGGATCACGAATCCAGTTGAGTCAATCTGGATATTTTTTAAAAACCTCCCAGTTGATTCTAATGTGCACCAGGGTAGCACACCTTTGGACTAGGCAATTTTCAGAGTTCTTTTTAGTTATGATAATTTGGTCTCTTTCTACCTATTGAAGTTGGAACTGTTTTTCCAAGACCCCCAGGGCCCATAGAATTCCTGCCCCTCCCTGCCTCTGTCCCAAGGCCACCAGGTCTCTGGTCTCCCGCCCTCACCAACCCTCATATCCCCAGCAGCTATGTGACACCTCCCCCAGCTTTGTCTGCCCTTGAGCCCCCAGGCACCAAGTGACAGGTCCCACTTATCATGTCACACCACCTGAAGGGCCTGCAGCGGTGGCCACAGACTAGAAAGGGAAAAAACACACCAGGTCTAAACAGCATTCCCTTAGTAGGGGCCAGGCTACTCCAGCGCCCTTTATCTGCCCCTTCAGAATGGATACTGTGGCTGTGGACGGAGTGGTGCCCAGGATGGGAGGAGCCCGAGATAGGAAGGGGAGTAGGGCAGGAGAAGTTGTATTGCTTGAGCTGTCTTCTTACTCAGAATCAATTTATTAACTGCAGCTTCCCTTAGATGTAAGGCCCGCCCCAAGGAGATTTGCATATTCATTTTGTTTTGCATGATTCATCATCATGCAAAGGAATGAATTTGGGGCGGGGGGGATGGAACCCTATTTGTGAGCGATGGCTTGTTCCCAGAGAGCTGAGGGCAGCTTTGGAGGCCACTACACACCCCAATTGGACCCTTCGGTGGGAGAGGGCATGGCTGCATGCCATGGGGAGGAGGGACCCCTCCCTCGAAAGACCCCACCTCCCCAGCTTTTCATTCACTCCTGAGACAGACAGGGACCTAAGCCTTCAGAGTCTGCCTGTCTCCACCCAGAGCGCCTTCCCCACTATAAGTAGCATTTGCAAAGCACTTTACCGTCTCTTGTGTGTGCCCATTTCCATCCTTACCCTTTGCCCCCACCCCACAAAGTCATAATAACATTCTGGTAGCAGCTGAAGTTAATTGTGGTATGATTTGTGACGTTTAGGGCTACGAGCTGAAAGGTCAGCAGTTCTAATCCGCCGGCCCCTAGGAGGGAAGAAGATGGGCAGTCTCCTCCCATGTAGATTTACAGCCTTTGAAACCTGATGGTGGCTCGCTGGGTCCAAATCAGTGGGCAGGTGGGAAGGTTTATTGAGAATTTACTTTGCACTTAGATTTTGGCATGCTATATCTCCTAGAAGTCTCATAATAACCCCATGAGGCAAGTTTTATTATGCACATCTAAATTATAAGGAAAAAATTGAGGGTCAGAGAGGCTGCTCAATTTCTCTGACATATCACGGCAAGTAAGGGAGAGAGCTTAGACTCAAACTCTAAAAGTCCCAGATCCATCCACATCCTCAAAGCTTTCCTTTATTGTGCCTGTTTTCCTTTAGCCAATTACTGACTCCTAAACATTCTTCTGTTGGAAACATCTGGGAGGCCAGTATGGCTTTATGCTGTGTCTCTCTCTGTAAATGTGTATGGGTGGATGGATGAATAACTGACTCTTCCACATCCTGTGCCACCCTGATTCCCATCAACCTCTGAACTTGAACTCTCTGGTTGGCTTCAGTAATTTGATAGCAACCCCCTGAAATATCACTTCACCAGAATGACCATGAATCTCAATTTCTCAAGGTCATCTTGGCCGTCCCCCTTCCCCCTGGGCCCTATTAAACTTGACTCACCCATAACTGAGAATTCTCTCTCTCTCTCCCTCTTTCTCTTTTTCTCTCTCCAGAGCAATGGCCTGTGTGTCATAGATACCCCATAGGGTTTTGGGGAACTGATTTTTCAAAAAGAGCTAGTCAGTACTTTCCTTCAGAGCACTTCTGAGTGGGCTCCAACCTCCAACCTTTTCACTAGCAGCCGAGCATGTCAACCCCCTGCACCACTCAGGGACTCTGAGACTGTGCAGTGTGGGATGGCTAATAGCCGTAGGCTCTGGAGTAGCCTCCCTCGATGTGAATCCCAGCTCTCCTGGTCTGCAACACAAGACTGAGGAGCTTAATTAGCTTCTCTGTTTTCCAGTTTCCTCATCCGGAAAATGGCAATAAAAATTACATCTACTTCACAGGCTGTCATGAAGCTTTGAAAAGATAATCCTTGTAAAGTGCCTGGACCCTGATACATAGATGCCCTTTTTGATACATAGATGAATCTTTGTCAGCTGGAAGTTATTCTGATCCTAGGCTCATCACAATTATTTAAAAAGAAAAAAGAACAAACACAAAAGACTCAAGAGGCTCTGTGCATCCATCTCTCACTGATTTCCAGATTCTAGCAAGTCTCAGGGTCCTTTCATGTCTCAGCTGAACTCCATTTCTATCCTGGACTCAGTCCCCTGCACCCTGGGATCAGGGAGAAGGTCCAGCTGGCCCAGATTGAGGGGGGTGGTTGACTAGAGCTCTTCTACAGGTCCCACAAACCCTTTCCCTGGATTTTCCTCTTGGAATGTCTGCCTCTCTGTAGATAGCTGTGAAGAGGATAGTCCTGGCCTCTATTTTTCAAAGTGCTTGTCCACTGTTATTTCCCAGATCTCCACCCTAGCCCTCTGCAGAAGGCACTGCACGGGGAGCTAGACCCATTCATAAGTGAAGAAACTGAGGCAGCAGATGTTTAAGCTGATGCCCTATCTAGACAGCATCTGGGTTACAAATACTATTCCTTAATAAGCATTTAAAATGAATCTGTATCTAAGTCAGAGCGGATACATACAGTTCTTATTGAATCTTGCTTTAGTACAAGAAAAGGAATCTCTAGCGGTGTAGTCAGTCCATGGGGAGTTGTACTGCTGACCCAAAACTAGTCTCTTTGGCAGTTTGATTCCAGGTCTCCTCCTGTGCAATTTACAGCTTCAGAAACCCACTGGAGAGTCAACTATGAGCCAGTTCCAAACTGACGGCAATGACTTTGACATATTAGTGCAAGAAAATGCTTGAAGCCTTTTCAGTGAATGAAAAGCTGAATATCCAGCAAGTGAGATGATGGTTTGATGGTTCAAGGACTCTTGGTTGCATAATGGTTAAAGGTTGACTGTTGAACAAAAACGTCAGTGGTTCAAATCTACCCATTGCTCTGGGCGAGAAAGATGTAGTGGTCTGTTTCTGTGAAGATTTACAGCTTTGGAAACCATTTGAGGCAAGTTCTACTCTGTGCTATAAGATGGCTGTGAGTCAAAATTAACTCGAAGGCAGTGAAGGGAGGGCCATGGTTCAGTCATTTCGGAGTGGAGGCGAATGCACATAACATTAAAGGGCCAGTACAAGTTATTCATAAGCTAAAAGTTGACAACCCAGGCACTTACCTACCAAGAAAGAGAGAAGTCATTGTTAGATTGTTACAGGGGAACCACAGTGTGCCCCAGGATGTTAGGGAGGTTTTTTTTGCCCACCTTCCCAATAAAATCAAGGTGTATAAAGGGTAGTTTTGACTCAAATGACCCCTCCTGGAGGCTTCTGTCTTGGTTTCCAGGTCCTTCCTGGGAAGAGCAGCGCACAGAGGCTCTCAGCAGACCTTCAGACTGACTTCCAGGTTGGGTGGTGTTGGCAAGGAGGAAAGGGGGAGGATCTTTAGGTAGGAGCATGCAGTGAGTGGTATGGAATACTTTGTCTTATTTCTGGTAGTTTTATAACAATTATAATTTGTGTCATTAATTACCTACAATGTCTGATCAACCCCTTATTGTATGTTTTTTCTTCACTCTTGCTGTTTTTCTCCCTCCCCTCCCCTAACCAACCCAACAATTCACCCCTTGTTCCAGATTGTTCTCATACATATAATGCATAATCATATATGCCTTTCGGACAGTTCTTCCCCTGATCTGTTCTAATGCAATGTTCATTATCTATCCACTCTTTCCCCTTTCCCTCCCTAACCTACCCAATGTCTGTCCTACTTTGTAACAGTGGTGTATGCAGTATTTGTCCTTCTGTGACTGAGATATTTCACTTAGCATAAATTAACATGGTTCCCTCATATTGTATAATGTTTTGCAGTTCATTGTTTTTCAATGCTGTATAATAGTCCTTTGGGTGAATGTACCATAGTTTTTCTATCCATTCATTTGTTGATGAGCAGTTGGGTTTTTTCCGTCTCTTTGCTATTGTGACTAATTCAGCAGTAAACATAGGTGTACATACATCTGCTTGAGTTGTGGTTCTGGTTTCTTTAGGGTATATTCCCAGTTGTGGAATTGCTGGGTCAAGTGGTATTTCTATTCCCAACTTTTTGAGAAAACACCATTCGGCCTTTCATAGTGATTGTGCCATTTTACATTTGGTAGGGAATTCTTTGGACAGCTGAGGACTACATTACCAACTCTTTTCCCCACCTTCAGGTATTCCACTCATTCTGTAGAGTGGAAAATAGAGAGGTTTTCCCTAGGGTCAGAATGGTGGTTATATTAGGTGTTGTTGAGTTGATTGCAATTCAGAGTACCCTGTAAATAACAGAATAACTTTGCCTTGCCCTGTGCCATCCTCACAATCTCTGTCATGCTCAAGCCCATTGTTATATCCACTATGTCCTGTCTATGACCTTTCACTTTTCTGAGTATGATGTATTTAAACCAATGTGTAGTGAGTTCTGAGTGCTGGCTGGCATGGGCACCAGGTTAAGCTGTCACCAGGGACCTTTCTGTCCTCTGTCTTCCCACATGGTCAGTTACTGAGAAGGTCCACCACCCTTGCACTGTCTGATGTGCTGTTTGCATTGCCACCACCTGGTCACAGCTCTCCTTGCCCCCAGCCCCTGAGGGTCAGTGAGTGAGAGGGTCAAGAGTTCTTAGAAGAGAACAGGCACATGGACAGCCCTGGGGTGTTGATGTCAATGGGGAGTAGCTGTGAGACTGACTTCATAACTCTGGTGTCACTCATTCAACAGGAAGATCACTGGCTGCGGGTGGGGAAGGTAAGGCTCAGGAAAAGGGCCTTAGTGTTCATTCATCTCTGACTGAGAAGGACAGGGCCTGTTTGACATTTGGGTATCAATACTGACTTTGAAAACTAAGCTTCTGAGAAGAAGGAGAAGAGGCCCCAGATGCTCTTCTGAGGAGCTTCCAGAGACACACCCTATAACATGAGCTCTACTGTTTGGGGGAACTGTACAAGGGATGGAGTGGAGGAGAACGAAGCACCATGAGGAAAGGTCTAGAGGGGGAGCTATTTTACAGGCTCGTGTATAGACCAGTCTGGTTGAAGCGGAGGGTCTTAGCAGGACAATATTGAAAGTTGGATTTAAATAGTGAAGACCTATCAGACTGTGGTGGTATTCAAGGTCTGAAGGATGTTGTCCTAGAGATTTAAAATAAGAAGACAGAAAACCAGAGAATTGGCTGCTTCACCATGAAGCTGAACATCTCCTTCCCAGCCTCTGGCTGTCAAAAGCTCATTGAACTATAGATGCAAACTCATACATTTTATGAGAAGCGAATGGCCCCAGAAGTTGCTGCTGACTCTCTGGGTGGTGAGTGGAAAGGTCTGAATCAGTGGTGGGAACGACAAACAGGGTTGTCCCAAGAAGCAAGATGTTTTGACCCATGGCTGAGTTCTCCTGCTGCTGATAAGGGGCACTCCTGTTACAGACCATGGAGAACAGGAGAGAGGACGTGCAGATCTGTCCGGGGTGCGTTGTGAATGCCAATCTGAGTGTTCTCAGCCTGGCTATTGTGAAGAAAGGGGAGAAGGATATCCCTGGACTGACTGATAACTACTGTGCCTCATCACCTGGGGCCCAAAAGAGCCAGCAGAATTCTCAAACTCTTCAGTCTCTCTAAGGATGATGATGTGAGAAAGCCAATGAACAAAGTAGGCAAGAAGACCAGGACCAGAGCACACCAGTGCAGAGCACCATGTGTCCTGCAGCACAAGCGTCAGCACACAAGCATTGGCGCGTTTCTTTGAAGAAACAGCACACTAAGAGGAATGAGGAGGCTGCAGAGCATGCTAAGCTTTCGGCCAGGAGAATGAAGGAACAAAAGGAAAAGGCCAGGAGCAGCAGATCGCCAAGAGATGGAGGCTGCCCTCTCTGAGAACTTTTACCTCCAAATTCAAACCCAGGCAAAATTAAGACTTTCTATGAGTGACAAATAAATAAATTTACATATTAAATATCAATAAACCCTCCAAAAAAACACCAAACCAAAAAATACCCACACCACTGAGAGTGATTGAGGAAGAAAAATAGGGGGAGCAGTAATTTAGGGTGATGATTCTCCAGGATAGATTGTAGGGGCTGGCAGAGGGGAAGCCACTGAGAGCTTCCAATTCTGAACATAAACTAATTTTTATTAAAGTAATTTTATGTACAGAATTTTAAAATCAAATAGTTCAGCTAGGCTTATAATGAAAACTAGCAGTGCCCTGCCTGGCTCATCTGTTCCCACTCCTGATTCCTATCCTGAGACAACCTCATCCGATTTCTGGCATTTACCTTCTTATTTCTAAATCACATGCTTATAAATTTTTCAGTTTTAGACACTTCCAACCATGGAGGATGATGATTTCTGTCTTTTAAGTTAACCTCAGCTTCATCTTTGCTATTCAGATATACACCTAGCTCTTAAGGGTCCCCTATCTGCCCTTCCAACATAATTACATCCTTTCCTTATATTTGTAAATAGTATTATAGTTATATCACTATTATCCACACTGGAACCAACTAAACTCAAAGAAATAAACCCACTTTGGTCAAGTTTGCTCTGGTCCCAGTGACCCTATAGGACAGAGTAGGACTGCATTCCCCGTAGGATTTCTAAGGCTGTGGTCTTTACTTAAGCAAACTGCCACATCTTTCACCCTCAGATTGGCTGGGGGGTTTGAACTGGCAGCCTTTTGGTTATGAACCAACTGCTTAACCACAGCACCACTGGGGCTCCTTACTGAACTACACAGTATATTATAATTATATTTTCACTTTTCTCCTCCCTAGAATTGATAACCACCTCTTTTTATTTATTTTGATCCATATTCTGTGCGTTTACTACTTTTGCCCCCACTCCCTACACCTGCTGGTGTACTTGAATACCTCCTCTCAGTATATTGAAAGCATTTGCCTTTTTTTATTGGTTGTATGTTTTTCTTCACAGCATTCTACTTTAATCAGGACTAATTTCTGCTGGCTTGGTGACTATTCTGGAAGTCAATTTGTTAAAGAGGCCTGTTGTATGGTAACAGGGAGGACAAGACACCTGGGAATCCTTTGTCTTTCTCATGCATGTAATCTTGCTTAATAGGGCTTCTGTTTTTGTTTCTTTGTTTGCTTGCTTTTTCATTTGCACTTTTAATTTTGGTTAAGTGGATTGTTGGGTAATTCTCTAAAAAGGGTTCATGAAATTTTCCTCCCTTTGAGTGAAATATATTTGTTTTACACTCATGTTTGTGGGTACTTTGGCTGGGTATAGAATTCTAGAGTGGAAATAGTTTTCCGTATAATATGAAAGTTTTTCATCTTTATCATTTAGCCATTGGTAAAATAGGGAACTCTGGTGTTACAGAAAATTGTGCTGGCAACGCAGAGGCAATTCAAATCCACCAGAAGCTCCGCAGGAGAATCTACACCCATGTGACCAACCACACTGCAGGATTAGCATGTGTCTTTCCTTCTCTGTGACAATGGATGAGAGGATTATGGCGCTGTTAAGAATTTTCTGACTTCTCATCTTTGTATGTGGCTTTTTTATTTTTCTCTCAAAGTCTCCAAGGGCTTTTTTAATACTTAGGGTTTCGGAATGTAATGGTTTTATGGGAAGGGACACTGGTAGCATGGTCATAGTATGTTGTGGTGCTAACACAAAAGCTCTATCTGTTCAAATGTACCACCAGCTCCATGAGAGAAAGAGGAAAATCTCCTCCTATTGTGGTTCAACTCAGCTTATTGCTATGGAATCAGAACAGACTCAGCTAATCTTCCACAGGACTTCCAAAGCTCTAAATAGCACAGGAAGAGGTTGCGCTTCTTTTCTCTCTGTGACAGTGGATTTGAACTTCCAGAGGGACACAGCCTTCAGGTTAACACTTTAACAATGAACACGGCCAGTGCTCCCCTCATTATTACTTACAGCCTCGGAAACCGGATGGAGGGGTGCTGTGAGTCAGACTTGATGAGGCAGCATTGAGTTTGGTTTGGGGTTGGTGACATACTAGTTAAATGTTCAGCTGCTAACTGAAAGATGGACCATTGGTATCGTTCTACTGATCTGCAGAGGAAAGACCTGCAGATCTATTCTTGTAAAGATTAAAGCCAAGGTCAATGTGGGACATTTCACATGTGTCATGTAGGGTCACTGTAGGTCAGATTGACTCAGTGATGCACAACATCAACATTACGATTTTAATGAGAGCAGCAACAAAACCAGCAATAAATAGATGTGTTTAATCTGTATGTTTCCCAGCAAAGTCTAATTCTTTTAAAATGTTTTTAAAGATTTTCTTGCATCATAGTGCTCAGAGTCAAGTGATAACTTGATTAATAAATAAATAAAAAAGTTCCCAAAAAGATTTGAAATTAGAAACTTAGATATTTTTACATTGAAGTTCATTGTAACATTAGTGGCAGTAGTTTACGGTAGAAGCATCCCAGTGTCCGTCAGCAAACGGATAAACAACAAGTCATAGATCTATGTTCAGTCATAAAATGGAATGAAGTGCTGTTGTATGTGTAATGTGGATGAACCTTGAAAACAAGCTGAGTGAAAGAAGTCTGGGGACTTATATCCAGAATTTATGAAATACTTGAGCGCCACAACAAGATAAAGGTAAATAATCCAATAGAAAAATGGGCACAGGATATGAACAGGCACTTCACCGAAGACGACATTCAGATGGCTAACAAA
>NW_006399824.1:1201560-1213128 GCF_000299155.1 Elephantulus edwardii | reverse complement strand
GAGAGAATAGTGCAACAATGAATGAATGGAAACCCAAAATCTCTGTAAATGTTTATGAAAATTAATAAAATATAATTATAGAAAAAAAATGTTGTAGGACTACACGATATTTAGGATAAGGACGAGGACATATAAGGACAGACAGTCCTCTTGTGCAACTTACTCTCTCTGAGAGCCTGCTGGAGGCTTAGCTATGTGTTGGTTCTGACTCAAGGGCACCCAACAACACCACTTCTATCTAAGTGTAACACTTATATGCAATATTTCAGGAAGTGCCATATGATCAAGAGCCAGTGGCAATGGAGGAAGAAGTTCAGCCTGCACTGACAGCACTGGCAAAAAATAAGGCCCCAGGAATTGAAGGGATACCAATTGCCATGTTTCAAATGACAGATGCATCCCTGGACATACTCATCAGTCCATGCCAGGAAATAAGGAGGACAGCTGCCTGGCTGGCTGAGTCAGTAAGAGATCCATGTTTGTTCCCATTCCTAAGAAAGGGGATCCAACAGTGTGGAGATTATCAAATCACATCACTAATATCACATGCAACCAAAATACCACTGAATATCATTTAAGAATGGCTAGAACAGTACATTGAGAACTTCCGGAAATTCAAGCTGAATTTAGAAGAGGCTGTGTCATCAAGGATATCATTATAAATGTGATGGATCCTAGCTGAAAATAGAGGATACCAGAAGAGTGTTGATTTATTCTTTATTGATGATGCAAAGATATTCGACTGTGGGGATCATAATAAATTATGGCTAATATTGAGAAGAATGAAAATCCAAAAACATTTAATTGTGCTCATGTGAAACCTAGATCAGGAGGCTGTTGTTATAAACAGATCAATAGAACACTATATAGTTTTAAATTAAGAAAGGTATACATCAGGGTTATATCCTTTTCCCATACCTATTTAGTTCATATGCTGAGCAAATTATTTGAAAAGCTTGACTCGGCACAAGAATATGGCATCAGGATTGGAGGAAAAAGTCATCAATAACCTTCGTTATGTAAATGACACACCTTACTTGCTGAAAGTGAGGACTTGAAGCTCTTGCTACAGATGATCAAAGACTGCTGCCTTTAATGAGTTGCATCTGAATGTCAAGAAAGCAAACATTCTCACCGTTGGACCAATAGACAAAATCATAATAGATGAAGAAAGGATTGAAGTTGTCACTGCTTTCATCTTGCTTAGATCAACAATCAAAACCCTTGGTATGAGTGGTCAGAAGGTTCAGGAGATGTAGTGCACTGGGCAAGTTTGCTGTCAGGGATCACTTCGAAATACTGAGGAGAAGGATGTCAATGCGAAGACTAAAGTGCACCAGATTCAGGTTATTGTCTTTTCAATCACTTGCTGTGCATCTGAGAGCTGGTCAGTGAATAAGGGTGATAGAAAAATAATTTATGCCTTTGAATTGTGATATTGGAGCAAAGTATTGAATATCCCGTGGACTGCCAGAAGAACTAATAGATATGTCTTGGAGAAGATGCAGCCAGAGTGCACCTTGGAGGCAAAGATAGCAAAGCCTCATCTCTCATACTTTGAACATGTTGGTAAGAGAGGCTATTCATTGGAGAGGGACATGATGCTTGCAAATGTGGAGGGTCAGCAAAAGAGAGGAAGACCCACAATCAGATGAATTGACACAGTGACTGCAGCAATGGGCTCAAGTGGGTCAGAGATGATGAGAATGGCACAGGATAGGATGCGGTTCAGACCTGTTGTTCATAGGGTTGCTGTGACTTGTACTCAATGACAACAGCAAAAATAATGCATGTTCTTCCTCTTAGAGACAGAAGGTAGAATAAAAATGATCCGACTTTGAGGTGTGTGGAATGGGAAGTTATTATTTAATGGTATAGAGATTTATTTTAGGTGATAAAAAATGAATCTGATAAAAAAATCATGGGATTGTTTTCAGTTTTGCATTTGTAAGTCGACTACAGGCCATACTGTTAGGGATTCCACTACTGTCCATCAGACAAATAAGCTAGATTTTTGAAAAGTATCATTTTTAGTTCTAATTTTTCTCCTGCTCTATCAGGAACCGTCTTTTGGGATCAGTTTCAGCGTAGTCAGCAGTGTAGCCAGGCACCAATCATCTTGCTCTTCTGGACTAAGGCTCCTGGAAACTGACTGACACTGTGGCTCATTAGTTCTTTGGACTAATCTGTGGTTTTCTTCCCTCTTCTTTGCTCCAGATTAGGGGCTGGGGATGAGTTAAGACCAACAGTTGCATCATACATGGCTGCTTGCAAACATTTAAGGCCCTGGTCACTACTCACCGAAGTAGGATGTAGAACATGATCTTTGTGGACTAGGTTTTGTTAGTTGACCTTGTATTTCAGGACTATGATCCTGGGCCGCACGTCCAGCAACACATGCCCTCAGGACATTAGACTATGGCTAAGATCTTCATAACTTTGCTCCTGTTTTCTCTACATACATGAATCTTTTTATAGTATATCCAGATATGCTTGTAGAAATATCATCAGGAAGTCCTCTATTTCTAACTCTAATTCTTACAGAAGCAGGACTTCGTTTCTTCATTCTCAGTGAAAGTGACCATGCTAAGATGATACTCCCTTCTGAACTTATTTATGGGCTACACCTACTTATCATTTTTCTCTTTTCTCCTGTGTAGAGAGCTCAGAGCACCCTTCCTTGACTCCCACCAGCATCTTCCAGGCCTTCCATGGAGGAAAGTCGATTAATCCATCCTAGTCCTCCTCATCTGCAGCATTTCCACTGAGCAGGCCCATCCGCCCACCTCCACCTTCAACTCAAGGGCCCTGAGGTTGGGAGACAGACACATGACCTGCATTTTAGTCCCAATTCCACTACTTATAAGCTGTGTAACACTGACCCAGTCATTTCTCTGAACTTCCATTTCCTTGTGAGGTGACAATTAGATAAGATGTATAAAAATGCCAGTCTTGTGGTCAGATGCATTGTGAGTTGAATCAATGGTAATTCATCCCCTCCACTTCTTCTCACCATTCTGCCCCTGGCTCCTCTGAGCAGCGCATATGCGTTCCAGAAAGGTCTGTTCCCAGCTCTGGTCCATGGAGGTGCCTGTACCTCGCCAGAACTTCCATCTGTGAGGAATTTATTGCCAATGCATTTTATAACAGGCTTCATAATAAGATATTAAAGACTGTAGCGGCATCTCACAAGCCTTCCATAAATATTAATAATGCCTCCAGAGATGGCACCTACAATGGAATAGTAGGCCTTTCTGTCGACACTTGGTCAGAGATATGGAGTAAATAGAGCCGAGGAGGCCGCCCTGTAGAGGGGAGAGATTGGGGCATGCTTTTTCTTTCTCTTATCTTTCTTGCTGCTTCAAAGTTTTATCTTTCTCCCCTTTTGGATCTCAACCTTTGCCCTATAATATCTCGTCCCCTTCAGTTTGTTTCTTTCTCCCAATGTTCCTTCTCTCTTTCCTCCATCGAAAGTTCTTTCTTTCCCATTTTCCTCTTATCTCCATATTGCCCTTCCTGTTGCTCCATGTCATTTTCTTGGCCCTTGTGGCTTTTCTGTCCTCACGTCCTCTCCCGTCCCCCTTTCTTTACCACTTTCTCCATCTCAGGTCTCTCTTCCTTCCCTCCTGCCTCTCCCGTGGCCTGAACCTCTTTCTTCCTCACTGCACACACTCCCACCCCATTCCAGTGAGCACCCCATCCACCTCCGTGTAAGCCCGGAGTGTAATGTAACTCACACTGCATGTGCGAAGTGGGTGATTTATCATTATTATTAACGAACAGGATCCCTCGCATGGCAGAACTCTCCCAGACTCTATTCCCTTGTCACCCCCAGGAGTAGCAAAAAGATTTATTTGTCTCAGAATGGCACGAGGTGGCCCATTTACAGTAGGTCCATCAGAGGTGATGTGGAGCTGAAATGGGAACTTGAAGGAGGCAGGGGCCTGCCGTGCCCGGGGCCTGCCTGATGTGACAGCTTGCCAAAAGGAGTCAACCTTGCGAACTTGAGGGTTTTGAGAGGATGATGCTCTCTAAGCCTCTGGAGGCATGGCCTCCTGCGTGGGTGATGCGTTTGGGGAGATTTCCCTGGAAATGGCCCAGAAGCAGTGAAGGAGCAGATAGGATGGGCAGGCAGGTCTCTTGACAAAGGAGATTGGAAGACAACTTGGGGCAAAGAAGGGGACCAAGTGGAGCCTCGTTCTTTCAAATACCACAGCTACTCCCTTCCAGCAAGAAGGGGGACCCAGCACCAATTTCCACATATAGAGAGAAGCTTCTCTAGAATGAAGCAGTCCCTCCGTCCTTCCTCCACCTGAAATGGCTTTTTGACCCTCCCTCTGTAGCCCAGGACCCTCATGGTTACGTTTCCCTGGATCCCCAAACCCCAACTCTGGACATCATAAGGGAAATACCACCCTGGTCTTCATGACCTGAAGCGGGCGGCTCCTAGCTCTGCTGGGTATCGTGCTCCAAGCCTGTCCTGCTCATGGTGTGAAATCCATGGTGCTGCCCTGTCCATCCCACCAGTCCTGCATTTTTGATGCCTGAGTGGATTTGCATGTTAAAGAAGCATCTGGGGATACTTAAAAAGAAGAGGGGACTGGCATTCATCAGGGCTGCTTTATTCTTCTACTCACTGTTACCTCCCAGCCGTGCAGCCAGCGGTCACTGGGCCCTCATTAGTAGTCTAGGTGCGGTGGCCCTTGACGCTTTGTGTTTGGTAGCCCAGCCGTGGCCATTAAAGAGAGAGAATCCCAGCAGGAGAGTGTCAGGGCGAGCCTGGGGCAGAGCTCCAGGAGCCAGGAGGCCTTGCCCATGGCTGCGAAGGTTCATAGAGTGTCAGGTGGAGCTGGGACTCGTGTGACTGGTGCGAATAGAGGCGATGCCCACAGGAAGGGCAGCCCAGATGGTATAGAGACACCACAGCCTAGCACAGGAAATGCCATCTAGACAGAGCGTGTGAGGAGCGAGGCTAAGAAAGCTCACAAGCCCTCGCTATCTGCCCTCATTGCCTCCTCTGCTATCCTTCCACTGGGGCTTTCAGCCTGTCAGAGTGCCCACTCCAGCCCCAAAACCCCAACACACTAACAAGGATTTTTCTGCTTGGTTCCCTACAGAAAAGGGACTCAGTTTCTGAGATTCTATCTCCTTGTACCATTTGGGTCAGATTACCCCTGGACCAATCAGATGCGGCCTGAGTCTGAAGCTGGCTACAAATATGGCAGCCTAGACCTAACCCTTTGAGGAGTGCTAGAGAGACAGAGAGCACTGTTGTCAGAAAGAAGTTGGGTGTGGAGGCAGGAACTGGCATTTCTTTGGGTGAAGAGGAAAGAACTCTATGAATAAATCAAACTCAACAACTTAACTCATTGTATCAAGTCAGAACTGACTCATTAGAACACAGTGGGGGTTTAGGGGAGCTCTGGTGGCTTGGTGGCAAGAAGCTGCTCTGAAATCCCGAAGGCGTGTGGTTCGAATCCACCAGATGCTTCCCTCCTGTGCCAGTCAGATCTAACTTGATGGTACATAACAACAAACAAAACAAAACAACCCACAAGAAAGACCCCAACAAAACAACCCAGAAGGTTTTCAGAAACTATAAATTGCAAGGGAGGAGATTGCCCCCCTTTCTCCCATGGAGCAGCTGCTGAATTTGAACTTTGAGACCTTTGGGTTGACAAGTACAATAGGCTACCAAGCTCTCCTTTGTATGAGTTAAGGCACCAGATTTCCAGCCATGACTGTAGTTTTCCAATTGTAATGTGGGGAGAATGGATAGGATAATCCCCAAGATTCTCAAGATTATCTCCTGCTTAGACCCCCCACCACACACTCAGTTTCTCAGGACCGCTTGTGAAGGATTTCTACCTTTTCAGGAACAGCCAGGCACAACGAAGATGTTCTCTGAGTCAGAAAATGTCCTTTTGTCCAAGTTTGTGTGCTTAAGAGACTCATTGGCTCCTTATGCAATTCCCAAAAACCCCTTTAAAATGAGATTTATCCCACCCTGCCTGGGATAACATTTTACTACTATCATATTAATTGCAACTACCATTTCTTGACTATCGCTCAGTATGGCCATGTGCCAAGAAACTTATCTAAGTTATCTGTTGTTGTGTTCCATCAAGTTGGAACTGACCCATAGCTGACCCTTCAGTGGGTTTTCAGAGGCACGTAGTCAAATGGGAGAAGATTACCCAGCCTTCTCCTGTGGAGCCGCGGGTGGATCTGAACTGTGTGCTTTCAGGATTGCAGCACAGCTTCTTAACTCTTAGGCCACCAGAGTTCTTAGTGCTGCTAAAACAGAAATACCACAAGGGTAACTTGAAAGAAACTGATACTTATTTTGCCACAATGTAGAAGGCTGGAAGTCCAAATTCAGAATGTGGATGGGGAGATCCTTGTCTGATTCACCTTCTAGTAATTCCCAGTGTTCTGGGTGTCCCTGTGCTTATATTGCATCTCTCTCTGTCTTCCTGTTTCCCTCCTGTTTCTGCCATTTTTCTACTTCAGAAGTGGTAAGTTGTGGGACCCTTCCTACTTTGATATACCCTAATTAATACAACAGAAGAAAAGCTTTATTTCTAAATAGGGTCATATTTACAGGTATGAGGGTTAAAATTGGAACACAATTCCGTCTATAACAAAGGCTTTAAAAACAAATGTTTTCGTTTCCCCCTGTAATTCTCACAGTTGTCTTAGGATGTAGGTACTGTTCATTGTTCCATTTAACAGAGAAGCAAATTTAAGACCAAAAGAAGCTAAGCCACCTATTTCTGAGGTCTCCCAATCAGTAAGAGGAAAGGCCAGAGTGCAGATGTGGGGGTCTGGCTGAGAGCGCATGCTCTGAGTCACCAGGCGTTGTGGCTGTCGTACGCGGAAACCCAGGCACCCCCAGCCCCACAGAGACCTCCTGGCACGGCTGCACGTTCCCATGGAACAACAAAGAAGCCCCACTTTGTATGCTAATGAGTGTCCCCTCTTTTTCTGAGTGAGCCTGGTGCCCAGAACATGAAATTAAGAAGGTCAGCATTCTTCTCCCTCCAATGGCTGTCCCTTCTAAGAATATGAATGGCTCTTTGCCAGGCCCATTTAAAACCCTTTCTAAGTTATGCAGAAATTAAATGGGTTTTCACTGCAGGGTATGAAACATAATCCCAGAAGGTCAGGATCAGGACCATCGCCTCTGGTCCCTCCGTCCACTGTCCCCTTTCCTCGGATCTGCCTCGTAAATCCTCTGATCAGACATTCAGCCTTCGCTATGGACCCTGCAGAGTGAATGGGGGAAATGTCCTCGCCTCCCCGAGGCTGGGGGCTGGTAATGTCCTCCCAGGAATCGGCCCTGCCCACCATGTGTTAGCACTGTATAGAGTGCTGTGTGGCTGTCCCAGACAGGCTGCAGCCTGGAGTGGTCCTTCCTTCTCGCAGCAGGAGCCTGGGTCCCCGTGGGGTGCTTTGTTCAGCATTCAGAACTTGACTCTGGTACTCGTGGGTGGTGAACATGCTGAATCTGAGGAGAGAAAGCAGGAGAACTGTAGGTTATTGAGACCCTTGAAGATCTCTTTAAGCCCAGGACCCTCTTGATGCACATGTCCAGACAGGGGCTGCCCTCACTGAGCCCAGTGCCGGTCATCTAGTCCTCAGCGCTAATCTCAGATAGTTCCAATAAAGACATTTCAGGAAGAGGACAGTTTACAGAGGGATGGGAAGGACAAGGGGGGAAGTGAAATGGTGTGGAGAATCCCAGAGGCTGGCATGGTGGAAACTTTTCCTCCTCCATGGGCTGACACTGGGGGCGGGGGGGGGGGGTTATATTGCTAGTATTTTCTTTTTAAAACACAAAAGCAAGAGAATACCAAAAAAACCCTCTAACTTGATGCCATTTAATTGATTCCAGTTCTGGGAGATGCTTGGTGTTACAGAGTAAAGTCTAGCTCTGTAGGACTTTCTGGGTTGAATCTTAACAAAAGCCAGTCACCATGCCATTCTGTATCACTGCTAGATGCGCTCCAATCCCAAACCTTCGGGTTGGTAGGTGAGTTCAAAGTGATTGAGCTGCCCAGCGACCTGAGTGCTACTGTAACACAACCCAGTGGAAGCTGAGGTCAGGGAGGAGGTACTGCTGCTCTGAGTTGCAGGGAGAAGGGAATAAATACCCCCATATGTTTTGCCCTCCTTCCCCTGAGCTCCCATCAGCACTTTCCATTGGCAGAATTCAGCTGGAAGCCTGGGGAATTCAGTCCATTGTGGTACGAGGGTAGTGAGAGGACAGAGCAGAGTTCTAGGTGAATCTACAGGGTGGGGACAGACAACTGTTGATATTCTGAGAGACTGTTAATATCATTATGCAGAGGAGAATGAGACATCTAGAGAGTTTGAGTGATTTACCCAAAGACACACAGAAGGACTGTGGTGCCAGCAGAACTCGTCCCATTGCTGAACTCCTGCTCTGCCTCCTTCACCCTTGGATTCCCTTGCAGTCCACAGACTCGGAAGGGAGCAATAGCAGTTCTGGGCTCCAGAGATGCTGGCCAGTCCAGCTGGAACTACTGTAAGGAACACTCTTGTTAGAGCATGTTTGCTGTGAGCACTTCCTGAGGCTGGTCCCTAAACAAAGATGCTCCTCAGGCGTGGGTGTGGCCACTTTAGGTCATGGCCAGTGGCACAGACGGGTGCAGGCGTAGGAACAGGCACCTTGGCTGGAGCCCTGCACGTATCAGAAGGGGCCCAGTCATTTTCCCACTATAAAGAGAACATAGGGAATCATCTCAGCCCCCAGGGAACCTCCAGACCCGCCACACACCTTTGGCTAGAAGATCTGTACTGGAAGTTAACTGACGTGAGTAGTAATGGGGAAACCAGGAACTGACACCACCAGCCGAGTCAACTCCAGCTCATAGTGAGCCGACATGACAGGGTACAAGTGCTGAAGAGTTAGCAAAATGTGTAGCCACATTTTGTCCCACAGATCAGCTGGTGAGTTCCAACAGCCAAGCCAGTCACTTAACAAGCAAGCACTCTAACCACTGTGCCACCAGAGAGTTATCAATGTTTTGTATATGTGACTCAGGGCAAATTGCTTAATGTCTCTGAGCTCAGCTTCCTGTTCTGAAGCAGCACGAGAGTGATCACACAGGAGGAGGGCCTCTGTGAGGAAGTGACCTTCAGCCAGAGACCTTCAGATCAGAAAGAAAAGATATATGTACACAGTACAGCAGAGGCAACCATGGAAGGCTCTCAGGAGTTGGTGACATTTGAGGGAGTGCTGTAAACGCTCTGATAAAAAAACTAGGATGCTTCTAGATTGCATGTGGATAACCTTTGCCAGGGTCAACTCAGTCACCTCTGGGATGCCGGGAAATGCCCTGCCAGATCCCAGGCACATACCTTCCTGCTCCTGCCCTTGAAACCTCCAAGCATGCAGCTTCCCCTTGCCCTCTACAGTAAGTGGAGCTGAGGCTTGGGCAGCCAAGGGGCACTCAATGGAAGAAGTGAAACTGCCAAGAAATCGGGGTATGGGGACAGAGAGGGCCCTCATCCAGAACCCTGGGACGAGCTGCTCATCATTGGAACTGGCGCTCTTACAGCCACCAGGAGGCCATCAAAAAGAAGGGGGAGAAATTAGATACTGCATTTTAAATTCCTCTGAACCCGCTTAGAATAAAAATAACACAGCTCCAGGTCTGGTTGGCTGGAGGGACGTAGCTAATGGGCTTTGGGGGAATAGTCAGCAGTGAAGGCAGCTGCTTTGAGCTCTCACCCACCCCTCTATTTGCTTTGCTCTGCCCGCAGAACACCCCCGTGGGGACGCCCATCTTCATCGTGAATGCTACGGACCCCGACCTGGGCGCAGGTGGCAGCGTCCTCTACTCCTTCCAGCCCCCCTCTCAGTTCTTCGCCATCGACAGCGCCCGAGGCATCGTCACGGTGACCCACGAGCTGGACTACGAGACCACCCAGGCCTACCAGCTCACCGTCAATGCCACGGTGAGCGCCTCACGCTGAGCCTGGACAGCCAGGGGTCTGTGCACTCCTCTGGGAGAGGAGCAGGCGTTCCACACGGAGCCTGGACTCTGCCCCATGCAAATCAGAGCTTTGTGGTCCTGGTGCCGTAACGACAGTGAGAGCAGGGAGGGTGGCTAACATCACTAAGGGCTCAGGCTATGGTCTTGGTGCTGTGCTGAGCACTTGAGCGCATTGTCTGCGTTAAATCTCACAATTGCTCTATGTTGGTATTATTGTGCCCATTATATAGATGAGGAAACTGAGGCACAGGGGCAAGTCACGCAAGTTCAGTTAGCAGCCCAATAGTAAGTAGCCCCTGCACCGGTAACCACTGTGGTTGTGTACCATCGAGCTGGATCCAGCCCATAGCTGACCCTCTGGTGGGTTTTCAGAGACAGTTAATCACACAGGAGGAGATTACCCATCTTCCTGCAGAGCAGCTGGTCCATTCGAACCACGCTTCTTTGGGATTGCAGTGCAGCTTCCTGACACTAGACCACCAGAGCTCCCCCTAGTGACCACTAGGACACTCATCATTCAGGGCATCCTGTTCTCTGGGACACAGGGTGGAGGTGTCAACCCAACTGTGGCCTGACATCAACCAAAATGCAGGAGTCAGTGGGGTAGAGACCATCTGCCCTCTCCCAGAGAGCGGCAACCCCTGTAGGTAGGCTGGGCACTGAGAACCAAGGACGAGTCGGTCAAGGGGGACAGGCAGGAGAGAGGTGGTCGCCCTACTGGGTGGCTGACACTCTTGATACAGTTGAGGGGGAGCGTTAACCCGAGGTCAGTGACTCCCTGTCCTGTGCTCTGACCACCATGCTTCTTGGCCAGGTGGCTCTGAGTCTCCAGAGCATTGGAACCCCTTGGCCTTCATCACAGCTGGCTCTTTTTGAGGATTTGTGGGCAAGTGGTCCACATCCTACAGAAAGTCTTGACCTCTAGGGTACAGCTAGAGCCATAGACACATCAGAGTGACCTGTGGGCCTGTTGTCACTTAGATTTCTGCTTACAAAGCTCAAGCCAAGAGCCAGAGTCCTCATTGACCCTCCAGGGCCATTCCATCCCAGGTCATGGGAGACCTTGGTAGAAGCAGCCAGCTGGGGTTTCCACATGGCAGGTCACAGAGCCTAGATCCTGGGGAAAACACACTGGACAGTGCTCTGAAAGCTGGGCCTGTCCTTGCCTTGGCCAGTGGTCAGAAAGGCCTGGACAGCCAGGAAATACTTACCTTTCCAGGACCCGGTTCAGGCTCCTGGAGTGGTCTCTCCATAGGAGAGGCATGTGCTGCTATTTGTAAAAACTGACTCCTGAGACCATAGACACTTGCAAGGCCAAAATTCTCTCCCCTCTACACACCTGTACCTTCAGCACCCCCTCGCCCCCATACACTCACTGCCCAGCTGCCTCTTTGTACACACCTGGGCACAGAAGCAAATGAGAGGTTTACCCCTTCCGTTCTGAGCCTGTCCTATGGGGGAGAGAATAGTCTAAAAGTATTATATTTTAGGGCATTATTTTTATCGTAGGAGTATGCAATGAGGGTTGTAGAGTGGATTATAT
>NW_006399824.1:1194368-1201460 GCF_000299155.1 Elephantulus edwardii | reverse complement strand
GAGAGTTGATGCCTTTGAGCTGTGGTGCTGGAGAAGAGTATTGAATATACCATGGACTGCTAGGAGAACAAACAAGTTTGTCCTGGAGAGGGTGAAGCTAGGCTGCTCCTTGGAGGCAGAGATTCTGAAGCTTCACCTGACGTACTTTGGACATGTTGCAAAGCGTCATGCTTGGGAGGGTGGAGGGACAGCACAGGAGAGGAAGACCCTTGATGAAATGGATTGATTTTGTCACTAGGGTAATAGGGATAGGCGTGTCGGAGACAATAAGATTATCAAGGGATAGAGCAGCATTTAGAGTTAGTTGTACATAGGGTCGCTATGAGTCGCAAGTGACTCGACAGCACATAACAACAGCAACATGTACATCATCTGGAAAGAGGCACGTTAGCATTCATGAGGTACTCAGAGCAGTTCCGTCACTTTTTCCGCAGTTGTTAGCTGGCTGACTCCATTCTCCATGCTTTTCATGCATCACAGGTCCGGTGGCCTCCTCATGGTCGCTGCTCTGTTTGACCACCTCTTGCAATCAGTGTCACCCGTCTCGTTAAAGAGCTTTCTCTGAGGTATCTCAGTCACAGAGGACAAATGCTGTACAGTGCCACTGTTGTAGAATGAGGCTGGCATTGGGGTGGGGGTAAGACTGAGACAAACTGGATGAAATATGTTTACGGCATTGAAGTCTATGGGGGAGAGAATAGTCTAAAAGTATTATATTTTAGGGCATTATTTTTATCGTAGGAGTATGCAATGAGGGTTGCAGAGTGGATTATATTTGGGGGTAGGGGGTGGGGTTTGGGGAGGTGCGGGGGCGGATTGTGTACCAATGAGGGAGTTTTTCTTTTGCTTTTCAAGGAGAGGAGCAAATGGGGGGGAGGGGTTTGTGAGGGGAGAAGGGAGCAACAATGAATGAATGGAATCCCAAAATCTCTGTAGATGTTCATTGAAATGAAAAATAAACAACCTAAATTAAAAAAAAAAAAGAGCTTTCTCTTTTTCACTGCCCTCTGCTTTACCAAATCTTATGTCCTTCTCCAGGGACCTCCTGATAGCAAAGTATAGGGATGGTTCTACGGAGTGCCCTGGCCGTACTTCCTCTGAGGCCGATTGGTTCCTGCCTGAGGGATATGTAGTGCATGCCATATCACGTTGCTAGCTGAAAGGTCTCTGGTTTAAATCCACGAGCTGCTCCAAGGGAGAAAGATGGACAGTCCCTTCCGTAAAGATTTATGTTGTTGTGTGCCATCAAGTTGAAACTGACTTATAGCTGACCCTCTGGTGGGTTTTCAGAGGCAGAGGAGAAGACTGCCCATCTTTTGAGCAGCCAGTGGATTAGAACCTCTTGCTGCTGGGTTGGCAGCACAGCTCCTTACCCCACTAGGCCACCAGAACTGTCAAGATTTATAGCCTCAGAAGTCCAGTGGAGTCAGAATTGACTTGATGACAGTGAATTTGGGGCTCTTTAAAGGCTGTGATATTGTTACATTCATTTTATAGATGATGGGAACGGTCCTAAGAGGATAAAGAACTTACTTCAATAATTAAAAACCAAGGAGTCTGGCAAAAGAGTCCACACCCTTTAGCGCACACTGTGCTTGTCCCTCCTGGGGAGTCAAACCTCTAGGCTGGGACGCCTCTGGCCACTCTGGGGCAGCCTCGGTGTCAACAGGCTGCCTTGTCCTTGCAAAGTGGGCTTTGTGTGAGGGGAAGAAGCCCCACAGGTGTAGGTGGTGGACCTGGGACTGTCCTGGCTGCCACCTTGGCTGCTGTCCTGGCCAGTCCTCGCAGGCGCCCTCAGGAGGCCTCCCTGGGCGTCAGCCACTGGCGGAGGGGCCGCTCCTGGTCTTCCATCCCTTTGTCTTTGGAAATAAGTTTCAGTAGATTGAAAAGATAATCACAGAGACTGAAACAGGAGCCCCGGGTTCCCAGGAGCCCCCCAGCCCTGCTTGTTAATTCCTTCTCATAACATTTCCAGTCTTCTTGTCTGTACTTGTATTAAAAGCTCAGGGTTTTATTAAAAATGGATATATTTACCCAAAAAGAGGTGAAACGCCACGCTTTGTCAGGAGTCAGTTGAGCTCACTTTGTGGGAGGCCTGACATGGCTCTGATGGGGGAGGGCAAGCCACCTTGTCCCCGGAACTGCTCTGAGCTCTGTCCATCACCCAGGAGGACCAAGGGGGACCCAGGAAGAAGATGAGGGACGCAGGAGGACTGAGGGTAACCCAGGAGAACCTTGGGAAACCCAGAAGGATGGTGGGGGACCCAGGAGGATGATGCGGAACCCAGGATGACTGTGGGGGACCCAAGAAGACAAAAGGGGATCCAGGAAGACTGAGAGGGACCCAAGAGGATTATGGGGAACCCAGGAGAACCGTGGGGGACCCAGGAGACCTAAGAGAATAATGAGGGACCCAGGAGGACAGTAGGTGGCCCAGGAAAGCAGTGCCCTGGAGTGATCCTGACCACACTCCAAGGACTGAGGGTTCTTTGGTCCCAGTCCTGTCTTTATGGAGGTCACCTTGGCCCTGTTATCCTATCCTCTTGAGGCTCAGTATTCGAGGCCTCACCCATTACAGCCTCTTGGTGGTAGTCACCTGGGGCATGCAGACACCTGAGAGATTTGCTGTTTGGTGGCTCTTTCTGACAAGCAGTGGCCCAGGTACCCAGGAGGTTAGCGCCTGGCCCCAGGGGAAGGGGGCACTGCGGGGTCCAGACCAATAGAGCAGTCAGAGGACTGTCCTGTGTACAAAGTACTCTGGGTGACCAGGAAGCCCTCCTGGCAGCTGCAATTCCCAGGCTAGAGTTCTGATCCCTGGAGACCTCCTCCTGGGGGTAGACTCAGGCCCCTTCTGAGACTCTGGGGGCAAACCTACTGAAGAGGGTCCCTATGGGGTGACGGGGGTAGTGCTTCCCAGTCACCGCCCATGGTCCTCTGGGTCTACGGCTCTTAATGAGTTACTTGATAAAGAACCTTGAGGACATCTGGGAGGAGTGAAGATGTACAGCTTTCTTTCTGCTTTGCTATTTCTCAAGGAGCCTGGCTGGGGTAATGGGGTGGGTGTGGGGCTGCTAACCAGAAGGTGGGCATTTTGAACCTATCAACCCTTCCACGGGAGAAAGACAAGCAGTCGGCTCCTGTTGAGATGTACAGTCACAGTTAACAGCTGGGTTCACCAATTCCCCAAGCTTTCGCCAGGGAGATGATGCTGACTCGCAGCGTCCCTGTGTGTTTTGAAGCAGTACTGCCCCCCATGGGGTTTTTCATGCTGTTCCACACAAGCTGTTTAAAAAAGCCACTAAAGCACATTGTAAAGCCTTTCACCCCAAGGAAGATGTGGGGTATGCATAAATGTTCTCAATTTTTATGTAGATTGTTTTATACAAAGTGCCTAGAATCGTGCCTGACCGGTCCAATGTCTTTACAAAGTGTTCATTATTATTATTGAGTGAGTCACTGGACACACATACCCTCTGTTCCTAACTGAAAGCTGGAGGTTTGGAGTCTGCCTAATGGCACCTTGGAAGAAAGATCTGGCAAACCACTTACAGAAAATCAGGCCTTAAAAAACCCTATGGAATGCCAGACAAGTGCATGCATAATCCAGTTGACAATGTTTGCATCATGCCTGTAGAGTAGTCCACAGTGTCTTAGCAGTGTTCATGTCCTGGTATCGATCACTGATTTTGTTGTTGTTGTTGTTGTTGTGATGGAGCATCAATTCAGGACCAGCTCATAGCTGACCCCCAGCAGGTTTTCAGAGGCGGTAAATCACATGGGAGGAGATTGCCCGCCTTTCTTCCTCGGAGCATCTAGTGTATTTGAAGCACATGCCTTTGGTTTGGCAGTACAACTCCTAACCATTAAGCCACCAGAGTTCCCCATCATTGATTAAAGTTCTATCAATTGTTAATATCTGGGAAAGCTGGGGGATTTTTTTAGTACCAGGAGAATTTTTTTTGGTACATTATTGTAACTTTTTAAAAGTCTCAGATTTTTCAAAAGAATGAGTTAAAATGTGGATGTCTCCTGCTCTTACTGGTATTTCACAGTTTCTCTCAGAACTTGGTTTTGGAGATTCTAGTTGAGTGGCATCTTTCTCTGATTTTGTCATAGTCTGTTTTCTCCAGGGACAAGCAGCTTTCCTGGGGTACTTGGGCACCTGCACAGGAGGGCCAGTCAACAGAAGGTCAGGCCTCTCTGCATGGCCTGAGCTCTAAGCTGTAGCTGTAATAATGGGAACCATTGCTCCGAAACACTTGGGGTCCTGCAGCCTCAGGCCCAGAAGAGGACAAAGGGCAGCTCTGAGTGGCCTCTGTGTTCTCCACACTGCTGCACCTACTTCTACTAGTCTCTGGGTCTGATAGTCATTGCAGATTAACTCACAGACGTTCCTCACAGTTGTGGGATTTATTTTAAAAAAAAAAAAGGTTAAGGAATGAGGAAGGCAAAAGTTATCACACAGTGAAAGTCCAAGTTTTCGTGAATAGCAGTCCCGAGCCTGGTTAACAGCAAGGCACAATTTCTCAGTTAGTTCAGATAGTTTCTCAATCAAGTGCAAATCCAGGTTCAGCCCAGCAAGATAAACGGAATAAGCCTTCTGTTTCCTCAGTCATCCAGCAACCTTGATCTCATAGCAGTCACAAGTCAGCTCCTCCATCTTTTGTCTAGCTAGCAAAACTTTTAACTCTGACTCTGTCTTCCCACAGTCTCTCTGCAGTCTAGCCAGCTCTCTCTCTCATATTAGCCCTTCAGCTGTTGATGATATAGAAGACACTGATCAATGGTGAACCATGTGTCTGCAGTTGAAGCAGCTGGACACCATGCCCCCGTGAAGTGCCTAAAGCAATGACTAGAAAAGCCTTTTTCAAAAGTCTTAACACCATAGTGCTGTTCTCTTTTGCTTGGATACTAGGGAAAACAAGGTGCCTTCGGAAGGACTTCCTCGAGGACCAGGGTGTTTGCTGTCAGTCATATTAAGGTGAAGAAAGCTGAGTCAGGGAGGTGCACAGCAATTTGATGAGTGGTCAGGATGGAGACTAGATCTTCTCTCCCTGTTGCATCTCCACTAGCTCTTCTCCTCTGGATGGCTTATCTGCACTAGACTAGCCAGAGAAGGGTGGTGGGCTTGGCGTTAGCAAGGCTTAACCTCTCCTAAGGTCCCTGCCATGCGTACCTGAGATGGCTGAGCCCTGAGCATGTGCACCTACAGCCTGGGCTGGTTTGCAGCAGCGGTCCACTGAGGGACAGGAGTCCATGCAGGGACATGCCAGCCCACCTTCCAGGCAGTGCAACTAAAATCTTCCTCTCTCCCACCCAGGGCACAACGGTGCGTATCATCACCGCCATTGACCAGGATAAAGGACGCCCCCGGGGAATTGGCTACACCATCGTCTCAGGTAAGGCCCAGGTGATCCCCACACTCCCCACAAGGGGTATCACACTCTGAAGGGCTAGAGATGGCCTGTGGGTGTGTAGAATAGCTATGTGGGGACCTGGCCCAGGGACAATTCTGGCAAAGCACCCAGGAGGAGCACTGCTTGGGTGGAAGAGGCTGAGAACAGGTAATGAAGACTGCAGCTGGGGAGGCCAGCAGGGGCCAAGGTGTGTGAGCTGTAGGGGCAGCTTTGGGGTACAGGGGTGTGTGCTGTGACCGCAGGGTCTGGACCGTCAGGTATGTGGGGCACTGGGTACAGGACAATGATGGCTCCCAGCCGACCTTGGTTTTCATTTTCTTTCTTGATGGAGAGATGGCAGCTTTTGCATCATGTTTGAGCCAATAGAGCTGCAGTGTCGGCTGATTTTATGCCTTTCTCACAGTCTGTCACATCTCTGACCATTAGAAATTCATTTGGAATGTTGTTGCGGAGAGTGAGGGGATGGCGGGCACATAACACTCCGTCCCACCTGGATCCTTTGGTTGAACAGGATGGGGACTGAGTAGAGATGGTTCCACCTGATGGAATCCTGTCCCCACGGCCTCTCCAAAAGACTGACAATGGCAGCTCCGCTGGGCGGTTGCTGGGCTGGGAGCAGATGAGAGTTCACCCCAGGCAGCTGGTTCTGTCCTGCCTCCCCCAGTGCACACTTCACACAGCCAGCCCTCCCACAGGCCAGGCTGACAACCAAGTGGTCATGTTGCCAGGCCACTTTCCGCTCTGTATACCTTTTACACCCCAAGAACATTGTTGGAATATTTCTGCCTAGATCTAAGACAGCAGAAAGGTTTGTTGATTAAGAGTATATAGAAGTTGGAGTCCCTGGAGCCAGATTGCTTTTGGAAGGACTTTCAACCTCTCAACCTCAGCTTTTGCATCCATAAAATGGGAATATTGGTATGACTGTTTTTAAGGTGTTTTAAGGGCCAGACGCCTTAATATAATTTTTGCTGTTGTTATGAGTCACTGGGTTGGAACTGACTCATAGCTGACCCTCCAGCAGGCTTTCAGCGGCTGTAAATCACATGGGAGGAGAGTGCCCATCTTTCTTCTGAGCAGCAGCTGGTGGATTCAAACCACTTGCCTTTGAGTGAGCAGCGCAACTCCTTCCACTAGACCACCAGAGCTCCCTTAAGCTGTGTAAAGAGCTTAATTAATGTTTGCAAATTGCTTTGTAAGTGGCAGTTATTATAATCATTACTGGCAATAGCTAATAATACCCTTGGGAAGCTGGGGGATTAGCTGATAGGAACAGTCTATCAGAGATATTGTGGGATCCCTATGACCACAGCAGATGGTGTGGCCATTTTTGTGCCTTTAAGCCCCACTTACCCGCCAGAACAAGAGCACACACCAGACTGGCCGGAGGGAGTGTAGCTTTGGACCACTGCTGTGTCTCCATTCTAGTGTCTGGTACAGAGTCAACCCCAACATGTATTTGTGAAGTGAATGACCTTCACCTTGTAGTTGTTGTTGTTATGTGCCATCGAGTCGTTTCCGACTCATAGCGACCCTATGCACAACAGCTCTAAACCCTGCTCTATCCTGCGCCAACTGCACCACCTCTGACACACCCATCCTGATTACCCCAGTCACCGAATCAATCCATCTCATAGAGGGTCTTCCCCTCCTGCGCTGTCCCTCCACCCTCCCA
>NW_006399824.1:1186313-1194268 GCF_000299155.1 Elephantulus edwardii | reverse complement strand
TTTTGCTTTTCAAGGAGAGGAGCAAATGGGAGGGGGGAGGGGTTTGTGCGGGGAGAAGGGTGCAACAATGAATGAATGGAATCCCAAAATCTGTGTAGGTGTTCATTGAAATGAAAAATAAACAACCTAAATTTAAAAAAAAATAAACATAATTATCCAAATAAAAAAAAAAGAACACGTGGTCAGAGGGCTGGGGGGTTGCTGGGAGCTAGGCTGGAGCAGCATCGTGCTGGACCTGGCAAGGATGTGGGTGGCCATGCCAGGCTGTCAAGCAGAGAACTCAAGCTGGGATGGTGAATACCGTTAAATTGCTGCAAATCTCCCAGCAGGCAGGCCTTGAAGTTGTGGAGCAGGGGGCCCTAGAATTGCCTTCTATAAGCTTGTCTCTGCTGCCTGTTCTGTGGTGACACCAGAGTCTCACTCAGGGTTGTGCTGTGCTCTTGGTGGTGGGCATGCCCCCAGAAAGGTGTTTCTGTGGTACCACAGGGAACCGTGTGATTCCCAGTCACCCCTGGTTGATACCAGGGTGAGAACATGTGGGGACTTTCCTGGGAAGAAGCTCTACTCCTCACAGGTGACACAGAATCCCAGCTGGGCACTTGGCAAGGTCTCTCCTGCCAGATGTGTCCATTGCCACCCCCTAACCCTCATCATGGAGGCCACAGAGCACTGGACAGAATGCCTGGGCAGGGACACCCTGCAGCTGTAGATGTGGGCCAGGAGGGCAGGCACTAGGTCCGACAGGAGCCAGCTGTCTGCAGATAACTCAGCAGAGGTCAAGGGGCTATCTGCTGGGCCTCACCTTCGGGGCCCGTCTGTCTGATGTCCTCAGGTCCTGGCTGGAGTAGTCATCATGAGCAAGCCCCAAGCCTTGCCTATGAGGAGGCCTCCTGATCATGAAGTATGGGAGACTGTCACTCCCATGGTCCCTCTTCTCAGCTTACACACACATACCCCATGCAGCAATGCCTTCTCTCCCACCCTTGGCTGCCCCTTAGGGCTCCTAAGGAAACTGCAGATCTCCATCTGAAGCGTAGAAACTAGTGCTTGTTGTAAATGGAAATACTTGGCACACATTTTCCCTCACCCCAGGCAAACCACAGGAAACCTCACTTGAGGACAGTCCCTCTGCAAATCCCCGAGCAGAGAAAGCAGAAGCCCTGGGCTCCATTGTGTCCATTCAGTGGGGCTCCCTCATCTCACAGATAAGGAAATGGAGGTTGGGGACGGAGGGGGGACTGGGTCCAGTTACTCAGCAAGTTAGAGATTGAACAGATGTTGGGACCCCAAGTCAAGACAGTTCAGTCCTTGCAGCCAACAACAAATGCTGGTGAGGTTGTGGAAAGATCGGAACTCTTAGTCACTGCTGATGAGAATGTAAAATGGTACAGCCACTGTGGAAGGAGATCTGGCAGTTTCTCAAAATGTTGGGAATAGAAATACCATTTGACCCAGCAATTCCTCTACTGGGAATATACCCCAAAGAGACCAGAGCCACAATTCAAACAGATGCATGCACACCCATGTTTATTGATGCATTATTCACAATAGCAAAGAGATGGAAACCCAAGTGCCCATCAACAAATGAGTGGATAGAAAAATTATACATTCATACAATAGAATACTATGCAACATTGAAAAACAATGAAATAAGAAAACATTATACAACATGGGATAACCGTTAGGACATTATGATAAGTGAAATATCTCAGTTACAAAAGGACAAATACTGCATAACATTCTTTTTATAAAATAGAACAGATATGAGGTGGGGAGGGAATGGAGAAGTGGATCGAAAATGAACACTGCATTAGAACGGATGAGAGGAAGAACTGTCCGAAAAGAATACATGATTATGCATTATATGTATGAGAACAGGCTGGAACAAGAAGTACAGTGGGAGGGGGAAGAAAATGTGCAACAATGAATATAAAAAGACAGTTCATCCAGTTTTTACACTGAAAAAACCTGTCACTCCCATGATCCCTCTTCTCAGCTCCTCACACACACCCCCTCCCACACATACACACGCATGCAGCAATGCCTTTTCTCCCATCCTCAGCTGCCCCTTAGGGCACCTAAGGAAACGACATGTCTCCTTCTGGAGCGTCATGGAGTGACATGCGGGAGTTTGAATTATATTATACATTGGTAGCTGTACAACTCTGTACAGGTTATTTAACTCTCACTGATCTGAATAACGGGAAGAGTAAGATGTACAAATAAAATTGACATGGCAAGCACCATGCTTGTTATATAATCTGTATTCATTATATCAAAAAGCCTCACAATCATTGTGGTCAAGTAGGAAATGACTCATAACTGGTCCTCCACTGAGTTTCAAGGCTGTAAATTGCACAGGAAGAGATTGTCCATCTTTCTCCCAAGGTGCGGCAGATGGATTTGAACCACCAATGAGACTCTTCCTTTCGTTAGAAACACAGCTCCCCATTGACTACACCACCAAAGCTCACCATTTATTGCATTGTCAAAGGCAGTACATTCATTGCACAGGACGAGATTGCCCATCTTTCTCCTACAAAACAGTTGGTGGATTTGAACAGCATGCCTTTGAGTTGGCTGCGCAACTCCTAACCACTTAGCCTCTGTCATTCAGTGACAGCAGGACCTGGACAGTTTATCAGTCTGCTGAGTACTTTAGGGTAATATATTTCTGGTTCCCTTTCTTGGTGAGCTTTTATAGGACTGAATTCTTAACTAGGAAAGTTTTAATATTGCCTGCCTGGCCACAAGGGGATTCCTTCACAGAGCTCCCCAAACATCATAGGCTCTGGAACTCCCCCTGCTGGCTTAACTAAAAAAGAAAATATCGCTTGGCCTGAGACCCCAGAGCTGGGGACTTGGTCTCTAGAGTGACTCCTTCAGCAGTCAAGGGGCCTTTTATCTAAGGTGTCCCCGTCTTGATCACGCCTCTCCCGGAGGATAGCAGAGCAGGAAGCAGACATGGGGAGGGCAGTGACCTTCTGACTGGCACAGCATAAGCGCTAAGGTGGCAGCCATACCAGGCCTGTTGTCCTTCCTACCACATGTCCAGGGTGAGGCAGAAGATCTGCCCGGAGCCAGCCCTGCCTCGTGACACTGGATAAGCCACCATTCTGTGACCCTTGGGAGCCCTGTTTGTGAAGGATTCTCTTGGTCAGAGAATCCTTGTGGGTTTTACAGTTCTTCTGCTTCCACATATTAATACTTTGTCCTGAAAGAGAGCATTTGTAGATGTGTATACACATATGCATATGTTTATACATGTGTGTCACGTGTGTGCAAGGTGTACATATATATATGCATGTGAAACTGTGTGTATGTGTGAATGTCCGCAGCTTTAATCTAAGGCCATGTCATCTCTTTGTTCCCTAAGGATCAAGACAAGACCAGGCCGCTGTCCACCCTGGCCAACTTGGCTATCATCATCACAGATGTCCAGGACATGGACCCCATCTTCATCAACCTGCCTTACAGCACCAACATCTACGAGCATTCTCCTCCGGTAAGACCCTGTTCGCCCTGGGGGTGGCAGGGGTGAGGGTGCTGATGGTGGAATGGGTTTCCCCTTGGCACTTCCTGCCCCCTTATCTGTATAGGCACGACAGGAGCAGATCTAGCAAGTAAAAAACCAACACTTACTCTTGATGTCAAAAGCTATGTCCTGAACTTCTCAGTTTACCTCTAGGGGGTCTGAGTAGTCAAGAATAAAGACCCCTTAGTCCAAGCAAAGGGGGTGCTGGTGGCCTGGTTCACAAGAGGTACACGGTAACCCAAAGGCAGCTCCCCTCTGGTCTCTTGGATCTATGAGTGTCTCATGGAGAAAGACAAGCAGTCTCCTGCGCATGAAAACCTGCGAGAGAGTCAACTGGGGGAGGTTCTGACTCGCCCACAGTGAAGGAGTGAGTTCAGATGAAAGGAGGAAGTTGGTGAGGATTTATGTGAAGTAACGAGCTTGCCTGGAGAAAACCTAACGTGGACTAGATTGCAAATTTTCACTCAGTCAGCCTTCATGAAACATCTTTGTATTCCCTGCTGGTCCCCCAAACACCAGTGTACTTCTCTCAGCCCCCCAGCACTGCTCTCTCCCCAGGCTGCTGCTCCCCAAGGTGGCATGGCCTACCATGCTAACAGCTCCTGCTGCCCTCCCCCCAGCAGTTGCTCAGTCTTAGGGTTTCCCAAGTCCCGATCTTTAGTGAGGCCTCTGATTGCCAGTGTCCATGATTTGGGGTTGCAAGGACACAGGTCACCAGCCAGCTACCCTTGGGCCATGTGCTAAATCTTCAGCTGGGCTGGGGAAACCTGAGCAGGAGACAGGTTAGGGGTTCACATGCTCTGGGTACACCCTCAGAATCTCCTCAGTGTTGTCCTATCTCTGCCTTTTTCTCCACACTTGGAATGCATTCCAGAGTCTCCCTCTTGCTTCCACAGCTTTTTCATAGTCTGATTCCCAAACACTCCAAAGCAAAATTTTCCAGCTTTTCTAATCAGGTTCGGTGCCTTGACCAGGCCTCCCTGCCAGTTTAAAGCATGGAACCCAATGCAGAGCAGTAATTCTCAGGCAGGCAGGGCTGAACACTACTGCCTGCCTGGCCTCACAGGCCCGAGGACCCCGGCATGCTCACTTCTAGCCTGGCTGCTGCCCTCCCCCACCCCGCGAGCCCTGTTGGGACCCTCACTTCCCCCACCCCCTCTTTATCTGCGGCTCCCAGTGTGTATTCCTCGCTCTATCAGTGTATCAGGCCAGAATGCCTCATCTAAAGTGTATATATTACCTAATAAAATCCTTCTTATTTGGGATTATTGCATCAAATTTTAATTTCCTCACTCGAGCGGCAGCATGTCAGCCTGCCCGTCAGTGAAGGGCCGATAGAAGGTGAGAAGAGCGGATAAACGGCACAAATTACCGCCGGCCGATGCCTATCAGTCCTTTGACTGGAATTGACTGGAATTAAGGACTGAGAAATAGGATTTTCTGCCTCAGAATCTGCTGTGGCAGCTCTCGTCGGAAGCCCCCTTCTGCCCACCGGCCGCCTCCTCCTCAGGGTGCCTCCCACTCCCAGAGTAAAGTGCAGGTTCACCTTTCAAGTCTGTAATCCTGTCAGGAAAATGGGTGTGGGTTAAGGGCTGCATCCCAGCAAAGCAGATGGACTAGTCTCAGTGAAGAAGACTGACCGGACCTGGGCCGCACAGTTGACCCCAGGCAGGCTCCTGCTTTAGCTGTTGTCCTGTGAAAGGGTTTCTTTGAAGTCACAGACAGGGAGGAACTTAGACTCTTCTAGAAAAGTCTTCACTTCTCTCATTTGGGCTCCTACTGCCACATTGCACATCTTCACTCTGGAATGGGATTATTGATCCAGAGTGTTGACTTTGCCAAAATGCTTTTGAAAGTGTGTGTATGAAAACCCTATGTGCAACAGAACACACTTACACTAGCAGATATGGCAACTGAGGCTGAGCACTCAAGTATGGAAACAAATAGGAACAACTGTAAGCAGACACTAGTGACTGGAACGTGGAATGTAAGAACCTTGAATGTAGGAAAATTGGATACTATTGAGAAGGAAATGGAACACAAATATTGGCATACTAGATACTGAGGAAATGAGATGGACTGGCATGGGACATTTTGAGTCAGAGGGTCATATGATCTACTATGCTAGAGACAAAAAGATGAGGAAAAATGGGGTTGCTTTCATAGTTTAAAGCCATTTCTAGATCCATCTTGAAATACAGTGTTGTGAGTGACAGGATAATATCCATACTCCTACAAGGAAGTCCAGTGAATACCACCATCATTCAAATATATGCACTTAAAACCAGAGCCAAAGAGGAGGAAATAGAAGATTTCTACCAACTTTTGCAGTCAGAGATTGATCAAACATGCAGTCAAGATGCATTAATAATAATGGGTGACTGGAATGCAAAAGTTGGAAATAGAGAAGAAGGATCAGCAGTTGGAAAAACATGGACTTGGTGACAGAAATGAAGCTGGAGACTGAATGATAGAATTTTGCACAATCAATAACTTACTCATTACAAATGCATTTTATAAGAAACACAAACACAGGCTATACACATGCATTTCACCTGATGGTATGCATAAGAATCAGATCAGTTACATCTGTGGAAAGAATCACTGGAGAAGCTCAATATCAGCTGTGAGAACTAGGCCAGGTGCTGATTGTGGAACAGATCACCAACTAGTCATATACAAGTTCAAGCTGAAGCTGAGGAAAATTAAATCAAGTCCACAGGAACCAAAATTTGACCTTGAGTCTATCCCACCTGAATTTCAAAACCTTCTCAGGAATAGGTTTGAGGCCTTGAACATTAATGAGTGAAGACTGCATGAGCTGTGGGAGGGTATCAAGAATATCATCCATGAAGAATGCAAAAGGTCATTGCAAAGATGGAGGAGGAAGAAAAGACCAAGCTGGATGTCAGAAGAAACTCTAAATATTGCATTGGAGTTCCGAGAAGCCAAAGCAAAGGGAAGACATAAAAATATTAAGCAGTTCAACAGAAGATTTCAGAGGGCACTGGGGGAAGACAAAGTAAAATATCACAATGAAATGTGCAAGGAGCTGGAGTCAGAAAATCAAAAGGGTCGAACTTGCTCAGCATTTCTTAAGCTCAAGGAACTGAAGAACTAATTAAAACCTTGAGTTGCAGTACTTAAGTATGCTTTGGGCAGAATATTAAATGATCCAGGAAGGATTGATGGAAAGAGTATACAGAGTCATTGTACCAAAAGGAATTGGTGGAAACAGAAGAATTTCTTGAAACAACATTTGAGCAAGAGCCTGTGGTGATGAAGGAGGAAGTTCAAGCTACTCTGAAAGAATTGGCAAAAAACAAGACCCCAGGAATTGATGGAATACCAATTGACATATTTCAATAAACAGATGTAGTCCTAGATGTGCTCCCCAAGTTGTGCCAAGAAATCTGGAGGACAACCACCTGGCCTACTGACTGGAAGAGATCTATATTTGTTCCATTTCCAAAGAAAAGTGATCTGACTGGAAATTATTGAACAATATGATTGATATCACATGCAAGCAAGATTTTGCTGAAGATTATCCAAAAATAACTGGAACAGCACATCAACTGAGAACTGCCTGAAGTGCAGGCTGGGTTTAGAAGAGGCTGTAGCACTAGGGATATTATAGCTAATGTCAGATGGATCTTGGCTGAAAGCAGAGAGTACCAGAGGATGTCTATCTGTGTTTCATTGATTATACAAAGGCATTTGACTGTGTGGATCACAAAAAACTATGGCTGACTTTGAGAGAAATGGAAATATCAGAACACTTGACTGTGCTTATGTGAAACTTGGACCAGGAGGCAGTCTTTAGAACAGAACATGGTTCAAAATTGGGAAGGGTGTGCATCAAGGATGTGTCCTATCCCCATATATTTTTAATCTATATGCAGAACAGATTATTCAGTAGGCTGGGCTCTATAAGAAGTGTGGCATCAGGATTGGAGGTAGACTCAACAATCTGCTTTATGCAGATGACATAACCCTGCTTGCTGAAACTGAAGAGGACCTGACGTGCTTGCTGCAGAAGGTCAAAGACTGCAGCCTTCAATATAGATTGAAGCTTAACATTAAGATTCTCACTACTGGGCTAATTGGCAGCATCATGATAGATGGTGAAGAGATTGAGATTGTTGACATCTTCAGTTTGCTTGGCTCTACAACCAACATTCTTGATACCAGCAGCCAGGAAATTAAAAGGTTAATGGCATTGGGAGTCTGCTGTCAGAGACCTCTCCAAGGTACCGAGGAGCAATGATGTCAGTCTTGAGACTAAGGTGTGCCCAATATAGGCAATGGTCTTTGCAATTACTTGCTATGCATCAGAGAGCTGGACAGTGACTAGGGATGATAGAAGGAGAGTTGATGCCTTTGAGCTGTGGTGCTGGAGAAGAGTATTGAATATACCATG
>NW_006399824.1:1130311-1174348 GCF_000299155.1 Elephantulus edwardii | reverse complement strand
AGAAAATATCTTCCATTGTCCAACCCATGATCTGACAGTTTGTATCTTAAGCTTTCTTGGCTTCTGTGATTCCAAAAATGTTGACTGCTGACATTAGTGGGTCTTTAAAGTTGAATTTGACCCAGAATCTCCTGAACCACCTACACAAAAGTCCGTACCACCAATGAATTCTTGTTTTGTGGTTCTGGAACTGGTCTTGCCTCACCAGCCCCCGAGGTGGTGCATCTGCTGGTCGTTCCCAGGCCTCCTGGAGCGTGTGGGGAGGTGCCAGTCCCCGGGGAAAGGGAGCCATCCTGCCTGCAGACAGAACCCACTGGGAGCCTGGAGCTTCCCATGGTGCTGGGGCTGCCCTCCTCCACGGTCTGTGAGCAGGCTCTTCCCAGGCGACAAGGGGCCTGTGCTGAGGAGCTGAGAGAACATCAGTGAGCTGTGATTGGTGATGAAGTTGTGGGGCATCAGGATAAGATGGCAGCAGGCAGGAAACGTCTGGCTGGATAGGGAGTGTCTCTTCATCTCCCTGCCTCGGAGCTGACTCCAGACACATCCCAGTGGTAGGAATGGAGAGCAGAGAGCCTGGACCTGCCCTAGTTCATGCCTGGACTAGGTCCAGAGATGTCTGGAGCCTTTCCTGTAGGACACTGGTCCATCCCAGCTCCCTGTTGAATGCTAGGCCATCGGGTCCCAGTCCCCAAGTCCTCTATGACCTTCAGAGCAATCTAGCTCACCCCGCCACTTCTTCCCTTTGGAGCAGAGACTGGGAGCCACTCTGCTGAACCCTTCCTTAGTGTCTGGCCTGAGCTTTGGAGCTTGGGTCTGGGGTCAATTGCCTGCCGCATCCAGGGCCATGATCTGCTCCAGGTTTCCAAGTGAAGACCACAAGATGAGGTGGAAGACCCAGGACGCGAAACCACAGTGAAGAATGTGGAGGTCAGGGTAAGAGGAACTTCCAGAAAGCCTGGGGCCCTTAGCACTGCTTTATAGGATTCCCACTGCCAGCACAGATGTGCCTCCAGGGCCTTTCGGAAGGATGACAGATGGGTTTCCTCTCAGATGCCAGTGTTGATTGATTAGTAATGGCTGCTTGAAGAAGCTCATGAAGCCAAACAGGCTCCATGCAGAGGAGTGCACTATTCAGTTGCTAGGGTCTGCTTGGACTGTGGAAAGGTCAGTCACAGTCCTCGTGCCAGGTATTTGCCATCCTTAACAGGTCAGCTCTCACAAACCAGAATGGCCAAACCCTGCCAGTTCTTCCCTGTGGCAGCTCTTCATGGGCTTTCCCAGCCTTCAAATCTTTAGACACAGATTGTCTCATCTTTTACCAGTGGATGGGTTTGAACTACTGACCTTATGATTAGCAGCCCAGCACGTAACCACAGCTCCTTACTGCACTTACACTCCCGGGTGGCCCTCCTTGCCCTTTCATGACCTCAGGGGTGATTGCTATCCCTGACGCCTGAATTCTCTGTTGGATTGCAAACAGCTTGAGGAAAGCGGAGCCCATGTCCTTCTTCCCCAGTCCAGCCTGACCCCTCCCCAGGTCCCTGCCCACCTTCTCTCTGCAAATGAGCGGGACTGTGAAGGTGATGGAACAGGAGAGCAGAGCCCCCCAGGAGAGCAAGTGGACAGTGTCCAGATTTGCCTTTCTCTCTTGTGATCTACTGTTAACCTAAAGGTTAGTGGTTCAGATCCATCCATAGCAGAAAAGTTTCCACTGACACTCTGCTTCCATAAAGATTATAGTCAAGAACACCCTATGGAGCAGCTCTGTGTATGTGGGGTCACCATGAGCTGCATTTGACTCAGTGATGAGGGCTTTGGTTTGGTCTGTGTGGACATCGCTGGATGGAGTTCTGCCTGTCAAGGGCCTGGTTCCTCCTAGCAGCCTCTGCTAGGGTTTGATAGCAGCCTTCCCGAGGTGGCTTGGCCAGTGCGCATGACTGAAGAGACAGAAGAATGGCTTACGTCCCTGAGGGCATCTTCACAGCCGATGGTCCCACATGGACCCCGCACCCAGCAGACCCTTGGGTACTCTAGGACCATTTCCTCTGAAGAAAAGGCCCAAGGTCTTTGGGGGCATCTGGTGCCAGCCCAAGGCTTGAGGGTCACTGGAGTGGATAGCCCAAGTCCACAGCACCGTGAAAGTCTGAGCTGGTGTTGCCTCTGTCTGTGACGTGTGAGGCCTACCTTGCCAGGTGCAGGGGACACAGACTGGACCCCACTAACCCAAGGTACATGTTACCTGGCCACTCAGAGTCCCGTGCCTCTGAGCCGTTTATCAGCCCTGCAGCCGGGGGGATTTATGTCTGCACAGCAGCACTTTCCTCAGTACTAATGACCCTTCTGTTTTGCCAAGAACAGAGAGGCCTTCAGCAGTAAGTTATAGCACCATTGCCATCAATTTATTCTCATCCCCTCGTGGCCAAGCAGAGACTGAAGAATGACATTCTTTTCCACACAGATCCTGGCAAAGGCCCTGTAATCTCTGTCCCCTGTGCCTGTGCCCAGCACACACCAGGGGCAGCAGTTGTTCTGGGCCAGAGCAAGGTGGGGGCTTCAGGGAGCATCTTTTCCCCAGGAGCTGACCAGCCTTTGATCTGAGCAGACCCCTTCCTCTGCCAGATAAGAGAGCATCCTGCCTCTAGGAACAACTGAATCCCACTCCCCACAGAATGCTAAGCCTCGAGTCTGGAGTTACAAGCTTGAGGCCCAGCTCTACCACCTGCCAGCAGTGTGTATGTCAAACCCACAGTTATCCGTGGAATAGAGTTAATAATTCCTACTGTGAACAGTGTGGTGGTGAAGAGACTAAACCAGTTGCTGTTAATTCAGTTCCAACTTGACAGCAGTTGGTACAGGATCAGTTGCAATGGGTAGTTTTTCAATAGTACATCCCCAAGCCTTCTTCCAGAGCACCTCCAGGTAGACTCGAACCACAAACCTTTTGGTTTGCAGCTAAGCATGTTGGCTGTTTGCACCACTCAGGGACTCCCAGAAAGATTATAAAGGGTCATAAAATGTAAAGAAACTATCAGGACCCGGGAATCTTCAGACTCTTGTGTTACTGACTTCTCCTCTCCTTCATTTCTCTCTTCGTTTCCATGGAGAGAAGTGGCTGAGCGTGCAGGCTCTGTCATTCTTGCCTGAGACAAGAACCACTAGCCATGCCACCCAGCATGGTAACTCTCATGGCTGGTGAGCCCTTGAAAGGTGCTCTCTTGATTATCTATAACAGAAATATCCTGAGTGGCTTTAACAAACAGAAATGTATTTACTCCAGTTTAGGAGGCTCAGACTAAGAAGACACTGCCTCCATGTTTCTCCTGTGAAACAGCTGATGGACTTGAACTACCTGTTGTTGGGTTGGCGGTTCATCTTCTTCCTACTTGGTCATCAGAGCTCAGGAGGCTAGAAGTTCACGTTTAGGTGCTGGCTGCAGAGGAAGGTCCTAGACTCTCCTCCACACCTTGGTGATTTTCAGTTTTGTGGCTCTATCTCATCTGTACTCTCCTGCTTCCTTTTTTAATTTCGCTCATATCTTAGAAAAGATAGACTTAGACTTACCCTTCACTGGTACTGCCTCGTGAGCATAACAAAGAAAGCCCCTGGGATTATGCACACTGCGGGGGTTAGGATTTCTAACACAGAGGTTTCTGAGGGGCACAGTTCAATCTGTAACATGTGACTTGTCTGAACTGAGAGATGCATCTTCAGGATTTTGAAGACAATACAGGAAGCATCTTTCATATCTTGTTGTGCTTTGTATTGATTACTTGTTGAAAAGAAAATCTTGGAGCATTTGGAGTTCAAGATAAGAAGCCCTGGTGGCACAGTGGTTAAGAAGTTATCTTTGTTGGTTCAAACTCACCAGCTGCTCTCTGGCTGCCACATCACTTCAAGACTTGGAAAGCCTTTGGGGAGATTCTGTTCTGTCCTGAAGAGTCACTGGAGTCAGAAGGGACTTGATGGCAACAGTTTCGTTTTAAATTTCATTTGTTATTAGTATGTGCCATAGAGTTGCCTGCCACGCACAGTGACAGAGTATAACAGCTCTGAAACCTGCCCTGTCCTGAGCCAGTCTCACTGACTCTAAAACACTTACCCTTATTACTCAGTTACTGTGTCAGTCCATCTCATTCAGGATCTTTCTCTCCTACACTGTCCCTCCACCCTTCTGAGCATGATGTCCTTCTCCAAGGACCAAGTCCTCTTGGCCACATTCCCAAAGTATGTTAGATGGAGCTTCAGAATCCTAGCCTCCAAGGAGAAGCGTAGCTTTACCCTCTCCAGGACAGACAAGTTTGTTCTCATGGTGGTTCAACATGCTTCTTCAGCACTACAACTCAAATACATCGATTCTTCTTAATCCTTAGACACTGTCCAACTCTGATACATAGCAAGTAATTGAGAAGACCAGGCCCTGAATCAGGCACACCTTAGTCTCTAGACTGACATCATTGCTTCTCAGTAATCTGGAGAGATACCAGACAGTACATTATTAAACTTAGTTTCATGTGCTGCTTCTTAATTTTTTGTTAAATGTGCCTGTTGCGGAATTTAGAATATTACAAGTGCCTCACATTCTTGTTCTGTGGAGCTGCTATTGTTCTACAGCAGAGTGCCTGGGCTCAACTGTTACCACTGATCAGCTGTCTTCCAGTCTGTAAAGTGGAGCTAATGTCATGAGCTTCATGGGGATGCTGTGAGACTTAAATGAGTTGAAACAAGGAAGTGGTTAGAAGAAAAAGCTCCTGGTTTTATGCAAGTGGCCTATCCTCAATTGGCTGGCTTTTCTGAGCCAAGAACTGTGCTAAATTCTGCAGGACGGAGATGACCAAGGTTCCCTGTTGGCCTGGGAATCCTGCAGTTAGGCCTGGGAGATTGACCTGTAAACGGGAACTTTGGTGCTCTGGTGGCGTGCTATGAAGGGTTTTGTTGAAGATTGCTGGTGTGGAATGGTGATACCTTTGGGGTCTGCTGGTCTGTTCCCTGCACTTATGCTTGAGAACATCCATAGTTAGACATTAACAGGGTTCTTGGAGAGGGCACCTAGCCCTGCCGGCCTGGGGCCTGGGGAGACACACACAGGGGGACCCTGTAAGGCAGGAGCTGACTGGACTGTGGGAGTTAGCAGGATGGGAGAGTTTGTGCTGGTGGGAGGAACAGAAGATGCAGGGATTGAGAATGTTCTGGGTGAGCCGCGGGAGGCAGGGCTTTCTTCTGGAAGCAGCAGGGAGCCAGCGTGGTTCAGCAGGGAGAGTTGTGGTCAGATGAGGACCTGGTAAAGCTCCCTGTAGGCAGACTGCAATGAGTGCAGATATGAGCAGGGAGGCCAGCTGGGGGTCACCCGGACAGTTTGTGTGAGCCATAGTTGGAGGACACAAAGCAAAAGGGGGCTGAAGAGGCAGAGCAGATAAGAAATGACCAAGGGGACGAGTGGTATCTGGAAGGAAGGACCCCACGACTGGCCCAGGGTGCACCTTTAGAGCCCTCTTGTGCCAGAGAGCTCATCTCTGTTCCAAAGAGTCACCCTCTCTTCATTGTTGTTAGGTACCATCGAGTCAACTACAACTCATAGCAACCTTGGGAACAACAGATCTGAGCCGTGGCCTGTCCCGTGCCACCCTCATGAGCTCTGATATACTTGAGCCCATTGTTGCAGTCACTGTGTCAATTCCATATTATTGAGGGTCTTCGGCTCTTGCACTGACCCTCTACCTGTCCCATCATTTCTTTTTCCAAGGATTGGTCCCTCCAAACAACATGCCCAAAGTATGTGAGCTGAAGTTTCACTGTCCTTGCTTCTAAGGAACAGCCTGGTGGTACTTTCTCCAAAACAGACATGCTTATTATTTTATCAGTCCATGGATTATGTGGTACTCTTCTGTAACAACGCAACTCAAAGTCATCAATTCTTCAGTCTTCCTTATTTATTGTCTCAACTTTCAGATGCGTAGGAAGCAATTGAAAAGGCTGTGGCTTGGATCAGGTGCACCTTAGTCTTTAAAGTAACATCCTTGCTCTTTACCACTTTAAAGTGGTTCTTCACAGTGAATTTTCCCAATGCAAAACGTCTTTTGATTTCTTGACTGCTGTTACCCTGGGTCTTGGGCTAATTATATAAACGCTTATTAAATGTTTGTTTCTCCATCTCGTAATAGGGGCCAAATGTTATCTTTCATAAAAGAATATGAAAATAAAAGGAATGGGGAAAGAAAAGGAAAGGAAATAAGACCATTTATATAGAGTGCCTGCTTGCATGTGCCAAGTGCCTGCCAGGGACAGGCACACAGTAGGTTTTCAAAAGATGTCATACACTTCCCATGCTGCCCACCATCCTTCAGAATGCCCAGGAGATGTGCATGTGGCTTGCCACCAGAGCCCATATTATCCCAAGCCAGGGTCCCCCAGGTGTGCAGCCCCAAGAACTATAAGACCCGGGATTACGTGCTGCCATCCTCTTCTGGCAAGGACCCCAGACTTTTCATCTTTCTAATGAGTCAGCATAGAAAACCCATCTGCAAGAGGCACAGAGTGGTGGTTCTCAGAGCATCAGCAAGAAGCACCTGAGAATTTGCTAGAATGCACATCCGAGACCCCATCCTGGACCTACTGAGCGGGGATTGGGGTGAGGAGGGCCCACACAGTTTCCACCTGTGCTCCAGGTGGCTCCCTGTGCCTGAATCCTCTGCCCCTGTTGGAAGCACTCTTGCTCTCCGCACACTCTGATGAGCTGTCACTTGATTCTCTCCTCTCCTAACTGATACCATGCAGACTCCTCAGTAGTGTTAGAAGTGCCCAGTGCGTGTGGCTTTGGTGAGCAAGTGCACACCAGTGCTTTCCACCCATTTCCTGCATCCCACCCCATCCCAATCCAGACGCCACTCCCTTGCCCTCTCTCGGGGTGCTGGGTCTCATCTTTTCTCACCTCTATCCCTTCCCTGGGAGTGAGTGAAGGGACTCAAGTTCCTGAGTGCCTACCTGAGCAAGACCTGCAGGGCAGTTGTCACCAAGTCATTCCTGACACGTGGAGCCCTCACGTGTGTCTGGGTGGAAGTGGGCTCCGTGATATTTCAGTGACTGATATTTCAGAAGGAGGCCACCAGGCCAGGCCTGTCTTACGAATTGGCTCTGGACAGATTCAAACCATCAACCTTTCCATCAGCACCTAATCTTTTGTGTGTTAATCTTTTGCACCACCTCAGTATTCTGTCAGGCACAGTGGCCACAATTTGCTCCTCACACAGTCTGTGTTGTTCTTAGACACTCTGGAGTCAGAACCAACCCATAGCCAATCTTTCAGTAGATTTTCAGAGGCTGTAAATCACATGGGAGGAGACTACCCATCTTTTTTCCCATGGAGCAGCTGGTAGATTTGAACCACTTGCCTTTGGGTTGGCAGCGCAGCTCCTTACCATAAGCTGTCAAAACCCCTTCTCACAGCCTATCGGAAAGCATCATTGCTGCATTCTGCCGAAAATAGTAGCCAGATCCAGAAAGGTGGCATGGTTTGGTCGAGGGTCACAGCTGCCCTGCCCAGGGGCTGGACAGGTATTGAGGTACAGGTCTCATGCTCAGTGTTCCATGATGACAGAAGTTCTCAAAGTGTTGCCTCTACTTGAGAGGGGTTTTGAGGTGTCACCCACAGAGTCAGACTCTGGTATGGGGCCCAGGGGATGCTGCTGCTGCTACTACTGCCATCCTGGTGACCACACTTTTAAGAACCCCTGATCTCCAAGAACATCCATAACCAGCAGGAGCGATGCAGCCCCCAGGGGGGTGAAAATGTATTCTGTGAGGAGGAGCAGAGCCATTTTCTTAATGTGTAAAGCACAGATACGCATCATGACATGCTTTATAGATACATGCAGATAGGAAATGACATGGGGAAACCAATTAGGAAAAAGAAAAACACCTTTGAAAAGCCTCCTTGTTGTTTTCTAAAACCTGTCAACTCAGCTTCAGCTCACTGTGACAATAGGACAAAGCCCTGCCAGCCCGCCCTTTCCTCACCGTCTCCACCACGCTGAGGCCCATGTTGCAGTCACTGGTCAGTTCATCTTATCGAGGGTCTTCCTCTCCTCTTCTGACCCTCTGTTTTTCCAAGCATGATGTCCTTTTTCAAAGACTGCATCTCCTGACAATATGCCCAAAGTCTGTGAGATGAAGTCTAACCATCCTTGCTGTCAAGGAGTGTCCCTTCTAGGAACTGTGGAGGCTTTGTGACTCTCTGGTTGGATTTCAGAGTCACAGGCTGCCTTTATTCCAGACAGATCTGTTTGTTCTTTTGACAGGCTGTGGGATAGTCAGTATTATTGAGCAACACCAAAATTATTCTTCCTTCTTATTCACTATCTAACTTTCACATGCATATGAAACAATTGAAAATGCCATGGCTTGGGTCAGGGACACCTTAGTCTTTTAACTGACATCCTTGCTCTTTGGAACTTCAAAGAGGTCCTTGGTCCCAGACTTGACCAGTGCAATGTGTGATTTGATTTCCTGACTGCTGCCCTGAGCGTATCAGAGATCGTGAGGATGGTACAGGACAGGGCAAGGTTCAGCTCACTGTTCACAGGGTTGCTGTGAGTCACAGTAGAGTCGATGGCACCTCACAACAAGAACAGCTTCAGGAGCCGATAATGGGGAGAGGGGAGTTAGGAAACACTAGAGAAAGGAGTGAGAGCATCAGGGCCCAAACTTCTACCCCTGGGTCACATAAGGAATGACCAAGTCAGTAAGTAGATTTTATTTTTAATGCCACCTATGGAGATGTTTCCTTGAAAATTCACTGGGTGCTTTGAAGAGAAGACTGCACTTGTGTATGTGGATGTGAGGGGGGCGAGAAGATAATCGGATCCAGCCAGATGGACGCAAGCCTCCCACCTCACCCCCACACATGTCAATAACTTAATAGGATCCCAGCCATAACTTGGTGGGGGGCCAGCTATCATAGGAGACCATCCTGAGAAACACATCAAAGCCTGTGATTAAGCCGCTTGGCATTTTTCTCCTGAGAGGTTAAAGCTCAGGAAAAGCAGACACCACTCCTGGTAGCACGGCAGGAGCCTGAAGCCCCCAGTGACTTCAGGACATCCAACCAGTCATTGGGGAAATAGTCACCTGCCTGGAGCTAAGAGACAGCGGGGGAGGAGGCGAGCACTGATCGAAGAGGTGCCGGCTGGTGGCAGGCACTGAAGGCAGAAGATGAGAGCGCTTGAGTGAGGCTGGGTGTTGGTGGGGGAACACAGGCTATCTGATGACTCACCTTCTGGGGATTCTGGAGGGACAGGAACCAGAAGCCCTGAAATGAGAGACAGGCTGCTGACCAGTGATGACCACAATCAAGCCTTGTGGAGGGGTGGGCCAGCAGGGTCATTGTGGGGAGATGGGAAAGAATAGAGCTTATTGAGTGAAGATAGGGGTGCAGGAACATAATAGATGAAGAGGCTCCAAACCCTCTTTCTGGGGTCCTGGCTGCGGCTGGAAGGGGTGCATTCAAAAGGAAACTCACACTCTTTACACCTTCGAGCGCACCCCTGCATGATACATTTCAGCACAGAACTCCTCAGTCCCTCACCAGGCAGACATCAGTATTTGCACTGAGTCGGCTCTGACCACCAAGCCTCTCACACCACGTCACTCTAGCCTGTCGGAGGATAGGCGTGCTCTCTCAGGCTGAATCACTTGTGTCCAAGGCTTTGCACCCCTGAGCCCCATGGACCTCTTCTTTTGGCGTCTCTAGACAGAGAAGTTCTTAAGGGCTTATTTCTTTGTTACCTTTTGAAATTATGCCAGTCCAAATTACTTACAGATCTCCCCACCAACATCACACAACACTGGACCTCTCCCGGGACGTCACCCTGCATGTCATTCTTTCCTGGGTCTCCCTCCCTGTGCTCCACGGTCCCCTCTCCACCCACAGCCCTTCCCTGATGCCTTCGTAATAAAACCTGCCCCTTTTCTAACTCTTCCTTCCTCCTCCATCCTTCAAGGAGGCCCCCATGCCCCTCGTTAGTAACTTTGGCTTGCCCCTACCGTTCTCCTAACTAACCTGGGTCAGTTGACTTTTAAGGGGCTTCAGTGCAGCCCAGTTGGAGACCCTCACTTCACATGTTTTTTTCCCCCACATGTCCTCTTCCTAGGCAGCTGTTTCTGTCTCTTGCTTGGGACTCATAGCCTCGTGGATGCCCCCCATACTATGGGGGGACCCAAGACCTCCTCATTAAGAACCTTCTCTGCTCTCTGAGGCTGCTACCCAACTTGGGCAGAGGTGTACCCCAAATGGACTTTGGCCTATCCTGCTCAGAGATCGGCCTTCTCTTGAGGCTCACCTGTTGTCTGGTAGACCAAGGCAGGGCTGGGCTTGGCTGTGAGTTGCAGTGAAAGGGGGTTGCTTTGGCCTGTTTTCCTGCATCACTAGTTCCCAGTGTCTCCTTTACCTTTTGGCTCTTGTCTGCTTTATCATTCATCTCTGAGACAGCCGCTCTGTACTGGACTTCCAAGGCCGTTGAGGTCTTCAGAGGATTCTGAAGTCTTTAGTTGCTATAGAGCCAGCTCTGGCTCATGGGAACCCCATGCATTTGCAGAACAGAACATTACTTGGTCTTGGGCTGTCCTTCTCCTCATCGCCCTGGTCGAGTCTCTGACTGCAGCTACTCAAATCATGCCTAAAGTAATAATAATATTCTAACCTAAAGGTTCACCTTCCAGTGCTGTATTCGTCAATACTCTGATCGATCCATGAGGTTTCCATTGGTTACTTTGCACAAGTAGATCACCAGCTCTTTCTTCCTGGTGTGTTTTGGGAAACTCTGATGAAGCCTGCCCACTATGGTGACTCTGTTAGTACCTGAAAAGCCAGCAACATCACTTCCAGCGTCAAAGCATCCTGCACCGCACCCACCTCAGTTCAGCAAAAGGCTGGGGATTATGACATTGTTCTTGTTGTTGTTAGGTCTCATCCAGCCAATGCCACGTGTAGTGACCTCATGTAACTCGCTTGAACTGCCCCTCAGGGAAATTAGCCACCATCTATTTGGTGTTCTCGTCCTCGCTTCCATTGATGTACCCTAAGTCCACAGAATTGATTTAAACATAACTCTTGGCTCGCAATCAACACTGGACCATGCATAGCCCTCTTTTATTTCATGAACTGATTTTTAAAAGCTGTTGTGGACACCCATGAACTCGCCAGCCACTCTGAGAACCAGCCTCCGATATTTGTGTGTTCCACCCCCACTTGCCCTGGTCTTCTCACTCCCAACCATAGCTTAAGTCTAACATTTTTCCATTCACTTTTCTTTCATAAGATGTTTTGTCAAATGTATACAGATAGGTTGCTTCAACTTTATTTCTTTGAAGTGAATTAAAAGGGTGTCATGTTGTCTGTGTAGTGTCCTGGGAGCTGTGCTTTTTTTACTCAGTGTTTTCTATATCTGAAACACATCCATACTATTCGGTGGAGGGGTTGTTCATTTATGTTGTTGTTGTGTGCCATCAAGTCAGAACCAACCCATAGCTTACCTCCAGCGGGTTTTGAGAGGCTGTAAATTTTAGGGAAGAGATTGTTCATCCTTCTCTTGTTCTCTTGCGCAGCTGGTAGATTTTGAACTGTGTCCCTTTGGGATGACACCACCCGTTCTTACCACTAAGTAAGGCACCAGAGATCCCTGTATTTCTCTATTGTTTTAAAATACCAACTTAAGTGTGTTTTTCTTTGTTGCTGGATTGTGTTTTACTGTTCCAAACAGTGATGCCGTGAGCACCTTGTTCCTATCTCTGAACATGTGTTCATGTCTGCCTCGGGTTATGTGCCTTATCAGTCTCTCTTTCTCACCACAGCCCCAGGCTGACTGTCCGCAGCCGTTCTGCAGGTGAGGAACCCAGATCTCAGAGTCATGAGAACTCTTAGAGGCATCACAGAGAAGCCGTGGACTCAGGATTCAAACCCAGAGCCTTCTTCTTCCCAAACTCATTATTTCTCCCATCCTTTACTATTGTCATGAGTCCTCAAGAGGACTTAGAAACTTACCAGAAGGCTGTTGATTCAAATCCACCTAGAGGTGCCTTGGAATGCAGGCAAGCATGGTGAAGGCATAGTCCTTCTGAAAGGTCGCAGCCTTGCAAACACTATGGGTTACAGATTACACTGCATCAGACGGGGTTACCGTGGGTCCAGATTGACTCAACAGCAACTAAGTTAGTTTTTGTTTTGAAGAGGAGAGAGTAGGTTACTATTTTCACTGAGAACCTAAGAGGTTTAAATCAGCCTGTTTGGGGTTTTTGTGTCAGATAAGAGTCCTAGAGTTCATTCAATCTCAGTGTTGATTGAATCCCAAACTAGACACAGGGCCAACTAGAAAGTCACCTTCCCCCCTCATGGAGCTCAGGGTTTCAGGAGGAAGTTGCTTCTGTTGTTAGGTGCCATTGAATTGAGTAGGACTCATAGTGACCCTCCTGACCTTTCAGTTCTCACAATCTCTGACACCCACAAGCCTGTTGCTGCCGCCACTGAATCAGTCCATCTTGTTGGAGATTTCCTCTCTCTTGCTGACCCTCCATGTTCCGAAAGCATGGTGTCCTTTTCCAAGAAATAGCCTCTCCTAATAACATGCCCATAGTATATGCAACTAAGCTTCCCCATCTGTGCCTCCAAGAAGCACTCTGGCTGCCCTTTAAGACATATCTTTTGTGCATTGTTGTTGTTAAGTGCCACTTCCACGTCCGGCCCATACTGACCCATGAACAACAGACGTGTATAAGCCTGCACCATCCTCATCTTCTCTGATATACTTGATCCCATTGCTGTGTAAGTCCAACCCATTGAGGGTCTTCCTCTCCTTCACTGACCTTTCACCTTTCCCAGTGTGATGTTCTTTTCCAGGGAATCCCTTCTCCTAACAACATGTCCAAAGCACGTGAGATGAAGCTTAACCATCCTTGCCTCCAAGGAGCTCTCTGGCTGTACTTTCTCTAAGATGCATCTCTTTTTTCCATGGGATGCTCAGTCCTCTTCTCCAGCACCACAACTCAGAGGCCTCGGTCCTTCTTTTGTCATCCTTACTCATTGTCCAGCTCTCAGATGTATAGCAGGTTATTGAAAAGGTGATTATTGTTATGTGTCGTTGAGTCACCTGCCAGTCATAGCGACACTGTGCACAATAGATCTGAACCCTGCCCTACCCTAGCCTGTTTCACTATCTCTGACACACCTACTCTCTTTGCCACAGTTACTGTGTCAGTCTGTCTCATCCAGGGCCTTCCCCTCTTGCACTGTCCCGCCACCCTTCGAAGCATGATATCCTTCTCCAGAGGCTGGTCCCTCCTGGCCATGTGCCCAGAGAATGTGAGACAGAGCTTTAAAATCCTCACACCTAAGGAGCAACATGGTTTCAGTCTCTCTAGGACAAACCTGTTCATTCTCTTTGCAGCCCACGAAATGCTCAACATTTTTCTCCAGCAGCAGTTTGACTATGACTCATAGTGATGCGTTGAATGACAGTTCTGAATCTTGTCCTAACTGGTGCCATGCTCACCATCTCTGATATGCTCCAGCCCACTGTTACAGGCACTATGTCAGTTCATCTTGTTGGGGGTCGTCCTCTCTTTCTTGGACTCTCCATCCTTCCCAGCAGGATGCCTTTTTCCAAGGGCTGACCCCTCATAAATCCATTAGCAAAGGCAGCATCTCTGGGTTGTGTTGAGCTTCAGGAAGTATATATGAGGATGATGAGAAGGTAACAGGGGCAGGGGACCATTTAGGGAAAGGTGGCCATCAGGAAGGCTGGTCGGGAGCTTCCAGCTGCTAGCTCAGCCTCCCCAGTCCATGAGATACAAAGAAATCATTGTCCCGTCCACCTCAGAAAATGTCCCAAATATCTTTGGGGGACTTTGAACCTGAGATGAGCCCCTCCAAGTACCCAGCTTCCTAACTCCCTTTTTCATCTGACTCCCTAGATGATGGCTTAGCTTTCAAGGCAGCCCCCAGCCGGGGCTAATCTGAAATAAAAGTTTTTATTTATCTAGCTTGATACCTGGTGCAAGGTTAAATCATACAAGAGAAAAAGCAATAAAAGAGAAAGATTAAGCGTAAGGCACCGTCTTAGGCATGCCCTTTTGCAATATGGTTTCAAAGATATTAAGCCTGGAGTCGCCCACAGCTCTGCGCTGCTGTTTCCCGGTCTCTGGGCTTGGCTGAGAAGGAGGAGGAGAGGATGGGTGGGGGCCCAGAAGGGAGCCACCCTGGGGCCCCCTGCAGAAAGGGTAAGTGAAGCAGATGGAGTGATGATCGTAGCTCAGCCCATCAGCCACCCTCCGCCCCCATGCCACTCTGATTCATGACTTCCCAGGGGAACACAAACGTTGACATCTGCACCTCCATCGCTGTCAGCGTCTCCATGTCATGAGTATTGATTAATGTGCCTGCAATGGGCAAGGCACCCTGCAGAAAGACAGAGTAACTATTTCTGAGAACCTACGAAGTTTGTCACAGTCCCTTTCCATAGTCAACCTAGGCTCAAATCTCAGCTTGCTTCTACTGACTCTGCCCCAGTCTCCTCATCAATAATATGAGGATTCTAGCTCTGATTTGCTGTTGGAGAAGAATAGTGAATATCCCCATGAACTACCAAAAGAACAAACAAGTCTGTCCTGGAAAAAGTACATCCAGAGTTCTTCTGCGAGGCAAGAATGGTGAAGTGCATCTCACATACTTTAGTCATGTTGTTGTTGGTAGGTGCCATTGAGTCAAGTACACCTCACAGCAACCCTGTGAACAATGGATTTGAACCCTGTGCCATCCCCATCATCTCTGATATGCTTGAGTCCATTGTTGTCATTGTGACAGTCCATTTCAATGAGGGTCTTCCTCTCTTTTGCTGACCTTCTACCTTTCCAAGCATGATGTCCTCCTCCAAGGATTAGCCTCTCCTTAACAACATGTTCAAACGTTGTTGTTGTTGTTATGTGCCGTCGAGTTGTTTCCGACTCATAGCGACCCTATGCACAACAGCCCTAAACCCTGCTCTATCCTGCACCAGCCGCACCGCCTCTGACACACCCATCCTGATTACCCCAGTCACTGAATCAATCCATCTCATAGAGGGTCTTCCCCTCCTGCATTGTCCCTCAACCCTCCCAAGCATGATGTCCCTCTCCAAGGACCCGTCCTTCCTGGCAACCTGTCCAAAGTATGTCAGACGAAGCCCCAGAATCCTTGCCTCCAAGGAGTAGCTTGGTTTAATCCTCTCCAAGACAAATCCGTTTGTTTTCCTGGCAGTCCAGGGTACATTCAGTACCCTTCTCCAGCACCACAGCTCAAAAGCATCCACTCTCCTTCTGTCCTCCCTAGTCATTGTCCAACTCTCTGATGCATAACAAGCGATTGCAAATACCATGGCCTGTATCAGGTGCACCTTAGTCTCCAGAGAGACACTGTTGCTCCTGAGTACTTTAGAGAGGTCCCTAACGGCAGACTTTCCCATCGCGATATGCTTTTTGATTTCCTGACTGCTGGTGCCAAGAGTGTTGACTGTGGAGCCGCATGTCCAAAAGGAGGAGAGATTAAGTTTCTGCATTCTTACCTCCAACGAGCACTCTGACTCTACCTTTTTCCTGTAGCTATCTACTCTGCAATCTATAAGGGAAACCCACCGGAGGGTCAGCTATTAATTGGATCCATCCTGACAGCGCTGAGGGGGGTGTGGGGTTATCAAGAAAGAGCAGTTGCTAAAAAAAGGATGTCAAGCTTGGTAAAGAAGAGGGTTGGTGAGCTTGAGAGGACCCCTCAATGACCTCAACAGACATAACAGTCATTACCGTGTACTCAAGTCACAAAGATGGCGCAGGACTGGGAAATGTGTTCTTCTGTTTTGCATAAGATGGTCCTAAGTTGAGCCAACTCAAATTTTAGCATCTAAAAATATAATAGGGTTATTGTAAAAGTTAGATGAGTAATGTATGTAAAGTCCTCAAAATGTTCTGTGTTCATGGCAGACAGTGAATGCTATCTATAATTGTTAGCATTGAAAAATCAAATTATCTGATTCACAGTAACAGGTGTAAGAAAAGATCCCTGGGTTCCTCCACATATGGGTATTAATATATAGTCTCAAAAATAACCCAGATTTTACTGGCTCGTGTCCTTCCTCCCTACCTACATGCCCTAGGACTTCAGCTCTCTGTAAAATCCCCCACGAAGGATCAGCCAGATCCCAAGAGCGGTTCTGATGGACCAGTTGGTTCTTTTGTCCGTGCTCACCTGCACAGAACCACTGGAACTCGCTGTCTCCCTCTGCACACTGCTGCCATTGCCCTCTATGGCTGAGTGCCATCCCAGGGGCCCAGGGCCTCTGAAATAGTCCAGCATCTTCTGGAACCCCCTGACACTTTTGGCAAAATGGATGGAGAGCAGAAGTGGAGCTGTTCTTCTCCCAGCTGCAGGCTGCACTTGGGGTCTTGAACCCCTGTGCACTGAGTAGTGGCAATGAAAACAGCTTTCCCAGCTCCAGCCTGCAGCCCTTCTCTCTGTAGGGCCCAGGCGGGGTCACAAGCCAGCAGACTACTTTCCTATTAAAACCATGTTAAAAAGTAATTCTCATTTGGAAAAGACCAACAAAACCTCATTGTCATCATGTTAGAACTGACTCATGATCAACCCTCCGACCCTCTGTTGGGTATCTGTAGCTCTCCGTCACACTGGAGGAAATGACCTATATTCCTCCCTCTGGGCTGTCATTCAGACCTCGATTTGGACCTCCAAGAGAGGGAAACTTTGGATTAGCAGTGCATCTCCCTATGAATTAGACCCCCAGGGCTCTCTTTTAAAGCAATTACAAGAAATTATTTATAAATAGAGGAATAAGAAAGACAAGAGTGGGAAAGAAGGAAGAAGAAATCCTTTTTTTGTTTGTTTGTTTTTTTGTTTGTGTGTGTGTGTACTGTCAAATTAGATCTGACTGGTACAGGAGGAGATTGTCCCTCCTTCTCCAGCAGAGCATCTGGCGGATTTGAACTGCTTGCCTCTGGGATTGCAGTACAGCTTCTTGCCACTAGGCCAGCAGAGCTCACCAAGAAATCCTTTCTTATGACCTTTTTGTCAGCTTCTGAAAGCCCACCCACAATTTCACCAGACGCGTCCAGTGTGAACCACAGGAGCCCCCCCGCAGTCATTCACTGTGGAGGCTTCAAGCATGGTGCATGTAACGGATGCTTCAGGGGACCTGGAAAGGGCTCTTTCTTCTCAGGAATGGTAGGCTTGAAGGACAGTTTGAGAGACTGTGGGATGGGGGTGGAGGTACATCCAGGGCTCCCTCTCCAGCCCCAACACTGTGGTGGGTTGTGACTCACATGAGTACTACTCTGATTGTCAGACTGAAGAGTGGCATGCGCTCCCCACCCCCACTCCTGTGGATTTCCACTCCTGCGCCCCTCCAGGGTTTCCATGACCAGTTTTCCAGAAGTCAGTCACCAGGCCTCTGTGTGAACTCCACCCTCCTGCCTTTCCGTCAGCAGGCAAGGGTGTTAACTACCTGCACCTCCTAGAGATTAGACTAAGAAGCATACTGTAACTGCTACCACTTCTTAAATGCTTAGGAGCTGGCCTATGTGTCTGTTCTTTCAGTCCTCCCAATAGCCCCATGAAGTATGTGCCCTTGTTGTTAGCCTCCTTTTACAGATGAGGAAACTGAGGCCCATTTATCCAGGACCACATAGCTGGTGGCTGGTAGAGCCCTGGGATTGGTGCACAGGCTGCTTCTGTTCTGAGGCTCTGTCTGGCCTCAGGGTTTGGAAACCTCAGGACCTGCCTCTGGGCTTGGCTGCAATGCCTCCACCCTCCCACTTCCCTCTGCCTCTCTGTCAAGTGCTCTGCCTGAGTCAATTAACTGGCTGCCCCCATTCAAATATTTGACCAATATCCTGGAAACAGATTTCAGGGCAGATAAGTTCACACATTGATTGAAGTGAACAAACAATCTGGCACAGAATTAATTTATTGCTCAAAGCCTTGTCTGTGGGGCTGCCTCCACACAGGTATTTTTTTGAGAGGGAAGGAAGGGGAGAGAATGGGCTGCCTCTTTCTGTTTCCAGCTCACTACCACTCCCATCCCCACCCCCACCAGTGGACACCCCTCTGCCCTGAAAGCTTCAGAGCCCATGAAAGGGAAGGCTGAAGGGCGCTTAAAAATAACATCCAGCATAGCAAGGGTTACTTTAAAGGGGCTAATGACTCATTTTTTCTTCATAAAGACAGAGAGTGTCCTAAATGTCAGCAAGAACAGTTTCACTGAGACTCTAAAGGAGCATTTTGCAGATGAGGATTTGTGATTCCCAGATGTTTTCTGTCTTCTTTAGAAGTCTGGAAGAGCAGGGTGGTACAGAAGTGTATGACAGGTAACTTAAAAGTTAGGGGTTCAAGACTGCCAGAAATACTTTGGAAGAAAGGCAACCTGGAAATCTACTTTCAGAAATTAGCCATGGAAGGAGCAGAGTGCTGTACATGGGTCATAGTGAGTTGGAGTCAGCTTGATGGTCACTGGGCTTTTTAGATGCTTATTCTGCTGGCCTGGTGTAAGGAGTTGTGCTGCCAATGTAAAGGCAGGCAGTTCGGGTCCAACAGCTGTTCCTTGGGAGAAAGATGGGCTGTTTCCTTCCATGCAGTTTACAGCCTCTGAAAACCTGCTGAAGACTCAGCTATGGGTTGGTTCTGGCTCCATGGCAATAAGTTTGTTTTCTTTTGTAAGGAGCTAGCACTTAATTTGGTGGCTTGGGGACAACACGGTAATACAGGAGCACAACATCCTATGGAGAAGCTTGAGGAATTGGGGGGGGGAGCAGTAAAGAGAAGGTGCTCAGTTATCTGCAGAGTCTTTGTTGAGCGAGCCGGGAAAGCAGGCAGGAGCTCTGAGGCCACTAGTCCTGAGGGGTGGTGCAAGGGTCTGGCTGTATCCTCATTCCCCAGCTGTGAGGTGATACTCCTCTGAGAGCTGATTTGAAGTCACGCACGGGCCGGGCGTGAAATAACATTGAATCACACAGCACGCTGGTTATGTCCGTCTCGATTCTCTCTGAGAATTTCCATTTTTGACACTTCTGGCCTGGAGCAAGTCCAGCTGGGTGCGTGTGCCCTGAGCACCACTCCAACCCCTGGCTCGCGTCCCGACTTAGGAAAAGGCAGACAGCCTCGTGCAGCTAATGTCTAACCACGGGCGCTTTGCCCAGTTTACAGCTGCCCTCTGTTTATGGCAAATAGACGGCCTTGCCATTTGAGCTTTTCTGAGTAGCTTCTTTTAGAATGATTTTTATGGGGGGGGGGGGAGAACACTAAGCCAAATTAGAGAATTGATAAATAATAACTCAGTTTCATTCAGATATGTAGAAATTGTTTGGTGGAATCAGAATGGCTGCAGGCTGGGAAACCCTGACATGGGTCATCCTAGCGTGGCATCTCTGTTGCTGCCTGAACATCTGCCCCACTCACCTCGCTTCCCCTCGGGTTTCCCCATAGTCGGACCTGGTCCACAGTGGCCATGCCGGCCTCTCTGCTCTTAACATGTCCTGTCAGCTTGTCTCAGCTACCATCTGTTTCCATATTGCAGTTTCCCTGCTCCTGGAAGGAGTAAGATAGGCCAGCTCACCATCACAAGCAGTGTCCACACTCCATAGGGAGCAGGCAGCCCCTATGGTGTCCAGAGAGGTCAGCAGGGACATGAGCACGATGAGCCCCCCAAAGCCCCACATCTAAAATGTCTTCGAAGATAGACCTAACAATAGGGCAGAATAGAGTCCTCAGACCAACATCTGTGTGTAAACATAGGAACTTGATATATGTTAAAGGTGACACCACAAATCAATGGGGAAAGGATGACTTGTTTAGTAGCTGGTGCTGGGGAAACTGGCTCATATGGAGAAAAATAAAGCAAAGTCCTCACCGTCCACCATATACCATGGTGGACTCCAGATGAATTAAAGACCTGAATGTGAAAGGTAAAATATAAAGCTCATAATGGAAAATGTGGGATATATCTTCATGACCTTGTCATAGACAGGACTTCCTAACACCTAAAATACACAATGCCTTAGACGAGAAATTGATCTACATCAAAAGGTCCCCCGTTCAGTGGGGGATATATAGGCAAAAGTTAACACCACATGATAAATCTGGAGAAGATGTTTGCAATGATTATAATAACCAGAGACTAGTCTCTAAAATACATAAGTAATTCCTTATTTATCAACAAGGGAAAAGTTGCAAGAGCCAGTAAGAGAAATAGATGAAGGAAAGTCACAGAGTGGGAAACCTCAGGAACAAATGGATATATATGGAAATGTTAAAACCTACTGGAAAGTGTAGAAATGCAACTAGCAATTATAATGACCACCATACTTGTTGCTCACATTGCTCAAGACCGCTTCCTGATGGTGTTCAGAGCTAAGAGTGACTCTCGAGGATGAGTATTTATAGCTGCTTTGATTATGCTGCTCTTATGTGCTGCTGAGTCTAGTCCAACTCATAGCCACTTGATTATAGGGAACATTGTCATTAAACCAGTCACATGAAGTGTTGTTCCTGTGTTCCAAAAAAGTCCCATTTCTCTCATTGGTAGACCTGTATTTTTTTAAAAGACTGCAATTTTCTTTTTAATTATTATAACATAGAAAATTATATCAGTAATTTCTGTGGAAATTTATTTCTTTCCTGATAAGAAAGTGCCAATGTAATTGCCTCAGTTTTGCCCCTTGGCCAAAAAATTCTAAAATATTTACTACCCAGTATTTTATAGGGGGGAAAAAATGTCAAGCCTAACATGGAAGAATTCTCTCCAGCAGTTGCTGGCTGTTAGTAGATGCCATAAAGTCTCATGGCAACCCTCTGTACAACAACATAAAACACAGCAATACCTGGTTCTGCATCATCCACGCAGGCCTTGCTACATCCACACAATCATAGCTGGTGTTGAGCCCATTGTTTGAGCTACTATGTGGCTTCATCTCTTTGGGAACACTCTTCTTCTTCGCTAACCCTCTATATTATCAAGCATACCGTCCTCCTCCAGGGATGGGTCCCTCTGGATAACATACCCAAAGTCCATGAGCCGGATAACATTCCCAGTCCATGAGATGGTCATCCTCACTTCTTAGGAGCATTTGAGCTGAACTTTTTACAAAACAAATCTATTCTTCTGGAAGTCTGTGGTGTGTATTCAGTATCCTTTGCCGACACCATAATTCAAAGCCATATGTTCTTCAGTCTTTCTCATTCATTGCCTGGCTTTTATTTGAGGGTATTGAAAATACCATGACTTGAATCAGGTGCACCTTCATCCTCAAAGTTACATCTTTGCTTTTTGTAACATTTTGGAGAGGTCTGATTTGCCCAAAACAGTGTTTGATTTCTTCACTGCAGTTTCCTTGAGCATCAGTTGTAGATTCAAGTAAAATGAAGGCTTTGTCAACTTGAGTCATGTTTCCATACATCATGATGTAACTTACTGGTCCGGCTGTAAGGATTTTTGTTTTTATTGTCTTCTCTGATCTTCATCAGTATGTACTCCACATCCCTTCCACTTTCAGCAAGCAAGATTATGTCATTGGCACATTGTTTATGAGTCTTCCTTCACTCGTTATGCCTCATGCTGCTTCATATAGTCCAGTTTCCCAGAATGTACAGTGAAAGTACGTAGCCCTAACCACCTACTGTTCCTGATTTCCTTGTTCTATTCAGACAGCTGCTTCACGTTCTACATGTAGATTTCATATGGGTGCAATTAAATATTCCAGAATCCCAATTTTTTTTGCAGTTTTATCCATAATTTACTATTATTCACAGAGTTGAATACTTTTTCATAGTCAAAACATGGGCAAAAATTGTTCTACTGTTTACTGCTTTCAGCCAAGATCAATCTGACATCAGCTATAGTATCCCTCATTCCATGTCCTTTCCTGAACTCAGCTTGAATTTCTGACAGTTCCCTGTTGATGTACCACTGTGGCCATTTTGAAATATTAATTATATTGTTTAATATTTTTCTGAATTATGTTGAATCCCCTTTCATGGGAATGAGCACAGTGTGAATGTCTTCCTGTGGTTGGCCTGGCAGCTATCACCCAGATTATGATTTTATGTATCAGCCTACACGTGATACAGTGTTTCCAGTATTGTAACATCTGGTGAAGTAGCTCAGACAGAATTGAGTCGGTTACTGGAGACTTGGTTTTGCCAATGTCTTCAGTGCAACATGGACTTCTTCCTTCAGTGCCATTGGGTTTTGGTCCTTCGCTTCCTCCTGAAAGTGCTGCGTGTTCATCAGTTATTTTTGGCATAGAGACTCTGTGGCTTCCTTCCATCTTTTGCTGCTTTTGTTCATTATTTTCCCATAGAACCACCCTCTTCTCCCACTACTGTAACTCATTAGATTTTCCTCCAATTATTTTAGCTTGAGGAATGCAAAGCATGTTCTTCCCTTTCAGTTTTCATTCTAAGACTTTATTCCATCAAGTAATAGCTATAAATTATTAGGGTGAAGTACCTGAAATCACCATTTTTGTAGGTCAGAAATGATCACATGTCAGCAATTTCGTATGATTCCATTTACTACATGTGCATATAGCAAAATGAGTGAGTCTTGTGTTGTCAAAGTAACAGCATATTGTGTCTGGAAATAAAACAAAACATGGGAATAGCATCAGTAGACATTTCAATATATGTATATAAATACATACAAATATATGTACTTAAGCATGTATAGGAAGGCATTGGGATTGAGACTCTTAATGAAAAGAGGGGTGGAAATGGAGGAATGATGAGATAAACCCAATTTAATAACATTTACTAACATTTCTAGAGTAACCCCTGTACATTTGGCACTTAAGTAGCTACAGTGTGTCAACTGGTTTATTCTTCACTGCAACCCTGGGAAAGAGCACTGATGGCATAGTTGATTGTATGTTAGGCGATACAGAGGGTCAGAGGTTTGAATCTACCAGGTGCTCTGGAGAAGAAAGAGGAGGTCGTTTTCCTCCATTACAATTAGAACTTCAGGCCCTGATGGGAGGTTGCCATCCATCGGTGTTGACTTGATGGAGGCAGATTTAACCCTGTGAGGAAGATACTGCCGTTACTTCACTTACCTGTGAGGATATGATTTCAGAGAGATGTTAAGTAGCTTGTCTGATGTCACCCAGCTTGCAAATGTCAAAGGCAAGACTTAGTTGAACACCAAATTTGAAGATCACATCTGAAGTCCAGTGAGGTAGGCAGACTCAGTGTAGGTAGACACAACAGATCTAAAAAGCAAATCACCTTTGATCTAAATCCTGCCCATCTTACCCCATCTGTGCCCAGGACATTTGTGAACTTTCTCTTCTTACTTCTTGAGATGTAGAGCACCAGCCGTTTCACAGTCATAGACAGGGCCAGTGTGTTGGGAGGACAGGTCCTGTCCCTGCCTCAGCCCAAACCGCAGTGAGGGGATGCTGCCCCCAGAACAAAGTAACTGGTCTAATTCTCCCTGAGAAAGGGCTCCAGGTCACATCTTGGGGCTTTGGAACAGCTAGATGGGACTTCAAATCCTGCTCTGCTCACACTGCCTGTGAGACCTGGGACAGTTCGCTTCTACATACAGAGGTAACCATACCTATAGCAAAGAAAGGCAGTCCTTCAGTGCCTGCTACGTAAGAAATGATCAGTACACTATTTTCATGTCTCTAGCAACATAACCTAGTGATGCGTTCTGAACGAAAGACTCTGGGAAGAGTAGAGAGGAAGCTTGAATCTTCCTAACTGCCTAGATGGTCTACCTGTTCTCCCTTTCCCCATCTTTCCTCATCCCTCTCTAGCTTTAAAATGTGGCTCTCCGCTCACCTCCTCCAGGCAGATTCCTTGATCACTCAGCTTGTATTAGAAGGTTGTTCTTCCCATCTCGTTTGTAATGGAGAAGTTCAAGCTCATACCCAGTGAATTCTATTCTCTCTGACCTCTACCACTCATGCCACCATGCCCACTGCTGTGCATCTCTGGGCCTCAGTCACCTACCTGGTTGGCTTGCGGCTTTTGCATGTCTCCTTCCCTCTCTCCCTCCCTTCATTCTCTTCTTCCCTCAGAGTGATCACCCAGCTTCCTGGAGTCCACACCTTAGGTGCCTTCACATTAGTTATCTGTTCTAAGATAAGCCTTCCCAGCCGACCCATAGGAAAGAAGATGGAGGTCCCACCCAGGTGTGGTCTTCTGGGAGCCCCAGGTAGTATGGTGTCTAGTCAGCAGTTGGCACCAAGCCACCTTTGTCCCAATTTATTTCCCACATCTCTCACACTCCAGCCACCTCCGTACCCAGAGGTACCCATCTAACTTTCCACCAGGAACACATTATCTCTCATTTTTCCATGGAAACAGGATCCGCACCAGCCAGCTTCCTCCACGGCCCGTGTGACTCAGAACCACTAATCGGGCTTGGCTGATGTCAATCCTGGCTCTTGGCCACCTTTCCTGTGATTAGCACTGATTTTCCTTGGCATCAGGGGTGGTGCCTTCTGCTTGGCCTCATGCAGGGGCTGGGAAGGCTCACATGCCATCGGGGCTCAGCAGGGAACAGGGGCAGGCCTAGAGACAGACAAAGCTGCCTGGATCCAATTTCTGTAGTTAGAAGGATGATGGAACCTCATGAAATGTCCCCTGTAGACAGGAGCTAGTGCCCAGCAACAAGCACTGTCAGGTCCCCATTTCGCAGAAGAGGAAACTGAGGCTTGGAAAAGGTTATGCAGCATGTCGAGGCATACTCGGCCAAGGAGTGGCAGAGCCTGGATTGGAACCCAAGTCATGAGAGTCGGAAGTCCATGTGCCTCACTGAAACCTGTGAAAGTCTTGTTGGTTCAGAGCTGCCCGCATGAGTCCCCTTGTGCAGCACAGTAAGGAGGCTGTGGGCCAGCATTGACTTGAGAGCACACAGCCATGGCAACAAGCAGAGGCCCAGAGATCAAAAGGAGTTCCGGGGCATGTGGTCGATGAGGTGGTAGGTGCCGCACGGGTGTCTGTTTGTCTACTGCACACAGTCCTTCCCACCCATCCCAGACAGAATAAGTGTAGCTAGGGGAGGAGAGAAGGTTGGGGTTGCCCTGGTGGCATGAGAACTAGATCGGAGGCCTGGGGGTTGAAGAGATGGAAAGAAGCCGAGTTGCACAAAGTATTGGCCAGGAGGACTAGCTGGGCTGAGAGAAGGGGCCATGTCAGCTCTCGCATGGGGAGTGGGGTGATAAATGGCCATGTCACAATGCCCACTTGTCCTGGCCGCCCCCACCCCTCCTCCGGGCCTGCCTCCCAGGCTGGGGGCCCAGCCTCCACGCAGCCCAGCGCCTCCTCCCTCGCAGGTGGGGAACATTCAGGCCGCTGAGGTCAGGTCTTTGTTTGAAGGACAGATAATTAATCCCACAAAGTAATCCCCAGCACATTTTGGCAGATTTATGGAGATCGCCTCTGTCCCAGGAACTCTGCCTTATCATCTTTCATTTCCCAGGCAAAGCGAGTGACTTGTTATATCACAGGCCCCCGCCAATAGGAATTTCATTTAGGGGAGTTCTCCAGGTGGCGGGAGATTGATAACTCGGGCCTGAGCACGAGCGGGTGACAGTACTGGGGTCCAGAAGGCAGGGAGTGAAGCAGTCTTCCTCACTTCTGCAGTTCTGACCTCCCTGGTTCCTCCATCACAGAGGGCCCAGTTTTATGGGGTTTGCCTGCCTCAGAGTTTCCTTGCATGGTGCAAATGGCTCAACTACTAACAAGAACACAGGAGTTTCACACCCACCCCTGAGATGCCTCAGAACACAGCCCTGGCAGTGTGCTTCTGAAAGGCCACAGCCTTTAGAACCCTGCGGAGCAGTTAATTGCATGCCGGGGGTCACCCCAGAGTTGGAATCAGCTCAATGACAACTAACAATAACATGTCCCAGACCACAGGCTCCACTCTCCCAAGTCACAGATGAGAAAGCAGAGGCCCAGAGCACTGAGGGAGGCCCTGCTTCCAGCTTTGAGCTCTGCCTGCTGCTTTGCTCAGCTCTCCTTTCATCATTGCGTCTCTCCACGCCTCTTCCCCTGCCCCAAATCTGCCACAAACAAGGAAGCTGCTGAGGACTATCCCCAGAGATGTCCAAGATCATCTTTGGAGCCTGGCTCCCCCAGGGGCACTTTCTGATGGGGAAGGTAGGCAGGGGCTGGCTTGGTCCTAGTGGTCAGGTAGTTGCTTCTGGTTTAACTGCTCTGCCTCTGGTTCGCGGGGCAGTTTGGGACCTGTGTTCATCACTCTTGATAATCAAGAAATTGGGCTAATTCACTTCTTTGGAAATATTTCTTTTCAAGCATTTTTCATGTGTCAGCTGCTGGGGGTATAGCCACAAATAGGATAGCCACCACTCTTACCTTCCTGGAATGTATCATTTAGTGATAAAGACAGACAGATATAAGCAAACAGATTAATACACAAGATCGTGTCAAATCATGACCAGTGCTTCCCAGAAAATGGATTAAGAGATGGGAATCTGTCCGGCCTGGGCAACCAGAGGGCCACTGGGGCCAGTCTCTCTGATATGATGGCCTTTGACAGTCGGCTGAGCCCTACTGGAGGAGGGAGTCATGGGGAGTTTGAATGGGGAAGAGTTCCAGCCTTAGAGAGTAGGGCATGCAAAGGCCCTGAGGCACAAATGAGCTTGGTGTAATTCGAAGGAAAAGGGAAATTCAAATGAGATGGTGGGGGTTAGACCTCAGAGCTGGGTCTTGAGGCTCCAAGACCAGGGAGAAGCATTAGGGTTCCATCTCAGGTGTCCTGGAAAGGCACTACAATGGAGCAGATTGATCTGGGTCCAATTCAGAAAAGCTCACAGGAAGACCTGCCAGGGGAAAAGGGCTGAAAGGGCAAGAGGAGGAGCAGAGAGACTGGCCAGGAGACGCCCCCAATGACCCTTCTTGCCGCTGCTCCAGGGCCTGGGCATTTGTGCGGCTGCCACTTCTTCCTCACCATCTCCAGCTCTGTTGGTGACCTGGCTCTTCAGAGCCCACTGCTGTTCTCTGCTCCGGCTCGTCCCTCCTTGTCCCCTCCTGACACTCTTAGGGCAGAGCCTTACCGTGCCAGGCTCAGAGCTCCTGCTTCTCTTTCCCTCCCCCCATATACCCACTGCCCCATCCTCACAGAGCAGGGCCAGTCTGGGGGCACTCAGAAGTGAAGGGGACCCTGAACATGATACAGTGTGACGGGGCCGGCAGCACCGGCACCACCCTCGTTCCCGTTTACCAGCACCAACTTGGCAACCCCACTGACTGCGAGGAGCATGGACGAGCATGATGGGGCTGGCTCCTTCCTGATGCTCAATCCGGGCCTCGCTAATTAAAGCCATAAGTCATTTTCCAACCAGGGGAGCTGCAGGCGTTGTGGCCACAGCTGGCACTGTTTGGGGCTTTGTGTTAGAAGCGGGAGGAGGCACATCTGGGCAGAGGTTTGGGGAGCCTGCGTATCACCAACTGCCGCCCTCTTTTTCTGACCATGTCTAAGGTGGATGTTTGGCTTTGATGTTCCATCGGTGCCTTTGGCGGGGTACAGTGCCAGGAGCTCCCCCCACAGCAAGGGACTTATCTCCTCACTTCTATGGGAGCTGAGCCGTTCAAGCTTACACAACACCCTCAAGAGATACCATCTGTTTTCAGAAAGATCCTTTGCTCCGTTCCCTCCCCAAAAGTGTCTATTTACAGAATTCACAATAGGGGATGTTATTAGGGCCACTCCTTCAGCTTCCCTGGGGAGCTTCATGAGGGCACTGCTGTCCTGCCCTCCCTGGGACTCCTGGGTGGAGCATGCAGTTAATCACTCGGCCACTAACCTGAAGATTGGCAGGTTAGTCGACATAGAGTTACCTCCGAAAAAAGTCCTGAAGATTTCCAGCCATTGCAGTCCCTCCAACACTCGTGGGGTCACCATGAGCTAGAATTAACTTGATAGCAACCAATGTTGTATTTGTGTCAAGAAAGTTGGGAACGTAGCCTAGGTCAGCTAATGGGGAATAAGGGGGACAAAGAGCCCCAGTAATTAAGAAGGGCACAAATCCTGATGCCAGAGTGGGAGAGAGAACTCCGTCCTGTGGCTTTTTCCAACAAAGTAGTCAGAGGCATTGGGAAAGTCCAGGCGGCTGAGCCTCCTTCCCGGCCAAAAAAGTCAAGGGCACCCCTCCTCTTACTGTCTCTCGCTTGCTCGTCAGAAATTAGTTCCTGCCTCTAGGAGCCAAGGGGACAGGAACATCTCAGGACACCCCTCCCTAGTGGACCCATTAATCAAGCATTCTCTGAATACCCACTTGATTCGGGGCACAGGGCCAGGAACTGGGGACACGATGTGACAAGCTGGAGCTGGGGCTCAAGCTGAGCTGCCTGGATGGAGTGGCCAGCCACCCCCTGACACGCACACAGACCCACAAACACGTAGATGTGGACTGTGTACTAGGTGGTATCACTGAGCTGTTATTTGTACTTAGTGAGAAAGTGGCATGTTTGGTTGCATCAGAAGCAAAACGATCTTTATCAGGATACATAAAGTATTTAAGGATGAACTGGAATTTGCTGTAATAACTCAAGAGAAAAATTGATGTGAGACTGGTAAAATGTTTGTAATTGTTGAATCTGGGAGGTGAGTGCATGGGATGTCATTATATTCTTGTATCTGCTTCTGTGTATGTTTGAAATCTTCTTTAGTAAAAAAGTGTGTGTCGTGTGTTTGTTTGTTTGTTTGTTTGCTTGCTTGCTTGCTTAAAAAAAATCTCCGAGGGCTATCCGCATCCCTTGGACCAGGAGGCATCAGGGAAGCAGCCTTGAGACCAGGCAGTTTAGTGCCTGCACTGCTTCTAATTTGCTTTGTGATGTTGGCCTCGTTATTGCCCATTTGGACTTTAGAAAGATTCATCCTAGTTCCACACCCTGCTGAGAATTCGAATTTCCACCCCAGATATGCTGAGTCAGGATTTACATTTTCATAAGATTCCCAGGTGATTCTGACAGATCCTCTGGTTCCCTTGTATGTACCTGGGAGTCATGAAAATGTCGATTCTGGTTCGGTGTATCTGGGGTGGGAATTTGAATCCTCAGCAGGAGGTCAGACTGGAATGAACTGATTTAAAGCCCTTACATTCCATTTGAGGGTACCTGTGGGGACAGCATTTTTACAAATTGTGAGAAAGTATGTGTAAAATCTACCATAGTGTGTGATTCAGTGTGTCTTGTGAATTCACAATTCACATACCTATCACCACTCTCTACTTCTAGAACTTTATCATCACCTGATGTGAGGAATAATTGTCCCTTTTACACTGTCACTTCATCAGTGGTTTCCCAGACCCTCAGGGGGCAGACACTGTATTTCACTGTCCTTGTCCCCATAAGTCACAGTGTACATCAAAGCCTCTGACAAGTCCTGCAATAAAGATACTTGTTCAGCATTTACCAAATTTATTTGACCACAGATTTTTTGTAAATTTAACCTCACCTATGCCCATGGCACCAGCCTTCCTGGGATACTCTCTGGAAAAAGCCTGGCCATCTTGTTTACAGCCTGGGGGCTCCTGCCCCATTGCACAGATTTGCCATCCACTCTTCTGAACCTAGTGATTCTGAGTCATCCTCAGTAGAACATGAATTTGGGATTTTTGTGTGTGTGTTTTCCATGTTGTTGGGTAGGTCTGTATGGAACTAAATTTTCTGTTTTTTCCCTTAGTCACTCCCTGACCAGAAACATCTGCTTTGATGTTACTTACACTCTGAGTCACTGACCAGGCTCTGGAGAACCCTCTAATATGAGAAGAGTAGGCCTGGCGCAGGCCACAGCCCTCCTGGTGGAACCTTCTAGAAGCTGTGTTAATAGAATAAGAAAAATAACACAGGAGACAGACTCTAGCATCAAAGGCCTTGGGTTCAAATCCCAGCTCAATACCTGGGACAAGTTGTTTCTCCAGTCACTTCACCTTACTAATCCGTGAGGTGATGGTGAAAAAGAAATAGCCCAATATGTGTTGAATTTATAATGTTTATTGAGCACTGATTATGTGCTGGACTTTGTGCCAGATTAAATAGATGCATTACCAGCTTTAATCTTCACCTCAACTCTCTGAGATAAGTATCATCTGCTCCTCTCATCACTGAGGAAACTAAAGCCCAAAGACGTTGGGTAAGTTGGTGAAGTCACACAGCTGGTAGGAATGGTGTGGGATTTGAATCCTGACCCTCAGCATGATAACATACTGTCTTTTTCAAAAAGATCAGAATCTGCTGAGGACACAGCAATCCTCCGAGCCTCAGGAGATCAGCTGGTCAGTGTTTTTCAGTTTAGGTACTAGAGATGGCATGATGACTGTCCTTGGTGCACACTTGTAGCCAAAATTACAGCTTAAAATTTAAAAGTCCTCCAGGTTCCCTGAAGCCCTGGACCTCTCCAGGAAGAGGGGTCTGCTGTGTGAGTTTGATTCTTGACCCCCTGTTAGGTTAAGCCACAGCAGCTAGCTTGCTTTCTGGCTGTTTTAAATACCATTGCTCTGGGCAAGATTTTATTTGCCAAAAGGAATTTTCCCAAAACGAGGTCATCTAGAAAACCCTTGTCCTGGGAAAGCCCTCTTCTTTTTAAGTAGAGGAGGATCCTGTGACCCAGAGAAGTTAGGAAACTTGCCCAGGGCCGCCCCACTGTCTGCCTGGACATGGGCAGCTCTCTGTCCTCTCTTCAGAACTGAGGCCAAGGGAAAGGCAGAGGGGGGCTTTGCAGCCCCCAGGGAGCCCCTCAAGGTCAGTCGTCGAGCCTGGTCCTGGCAGCTGGTGGCCAGTCTGTATGAAGATAACTGCATCTGAGGCTGGCTCCCTGAACCTCATCCGACCACTTCTATTTCTGGGCTGCAGAGACCTGACGGAGCACAATTTGATTCATAAATTACCCGTGTGTGTGTGTGTGTGTGTGTGTGTGTGTGTGTGTGTGTGCGCGCGCGCGCGCGCGTGATGGACTCTCCTGCACATTTGAAAGTCATTCGCTCTGAAAAGGCACCTGGGGTGGGAGGGGGGGCAGCGGTGGGCCGTGGGGATCAGCAGTTATGGGGAGAAGGAAGCAGGAAGAGGGAGAGTAAGGGGAGGACGCAGGGCTGAGGAGCACGACCTGTGCCAGGACCCATGCTCATCCCTGAATCCTCCCAGACACATTTCGTCATCATTGTTAGTTGCTGCTCACATTCTTGGTGGCCCCACGTGTGTCAGAACAGAGCTGCTCTCGTGTTTTTAAGGTATGACCTCTGGAAGCAGATTGCCAGGTTTCTCTTCCAGGGCACCTCGGGATGGGGTCACGGCACCAACCTCTCGCTAATCCTTGAGTGCCTAACCATTTCTGTCCAGAGATGCTCCAGGGAATGCCTGTGAGGCCGATTCTGTGACTACCAGGGAGGAAACAGAGGCTGAGAGAGGAGACCCCTTTAGCCAAAGCCATGGTTAGAAGCAGTGGAACTAAGATTCGAACTCAGGGCTAGCGAGATGCCAGGCTTTCTTCCCTGTGATCATGCCAGTGTCGAGGCAGTGACTGAAGGAGTGGCATTTAGAGGAAGAGGTTGGACCCTGAGATGTATGATTAGAAGGGAAGTTTGGGGTACCCAGCCCCAAATATCATGTGTCTCCACAATTGGCACTGCACCTCATCTTGCCACAGTCTTTTCTGTCTAACACCATCCAGTTCCAGCCACTACAGAGTTCCACCTATGCCAGGTACCTTGGCATGTGGTCATGTCTGATGCAGGCATGTCACTTGATGGTTTGTGAGCATTTTCAGATTCTTTATTTCATTGATCCTCCAGGCAGCCCCACTAGTAGAGCAAGCATCCCCACCCTTAATGAGGAAACTGAGTTTCAGAGAGGCACACAAGCCATCATAGCCAGGGTAAGGATGAGCCAAGTCTCTTGATTTCATGTCCCTACCTTTTTGAGGTTGCAGTCAGGTTTTTTTGGTTTTGGGGTTTTTTTTTAGAATTTATACTGTCCCATCCCTTGGGGACTCCACACCCCCACCCAGTGCCCAGGTGGTTTCTACTTGCCCCCCGCCAAGAAGCCCAGCCCTGGTCTACCTTCCTCATGTCCCATCACTGGATTGGCCGCCAAGGAACCAGGGGAGCTTGGGGGTGGTATGCAGCACTGCCAGGGTGACAGACAGTGCATGGCCCCCTCCCCTCTCACCCCCTTCTCCTTGGGCATCTGATCACTGTCCTCTTTGTTTTCTTAAGTGTCTCCCTCCTCCTGCCCCCCCGCCCTCCCCCGCCAGGACAAGGCCTTTCAGATCATCAAATATAAAACGCTGCTTATGCGAGGACTGAGATGGCTTTATTGGCGCCCGTAAATCTCCCTGAGCCCTGGCTTGCTCTTGAGTGCCAGGTCTGGGTGAATTATAGGGCCAGGCCTGGTGTGGGTAGAGCGGGTGCCCTCTGGGGAACAGGGGCTGGGGATCCGGGACTCCTGGGCTCCCAACTCTGGTCTAAGGGGGTCACCAATGAAGGTGGGTATGGCTACTCTGGACTTCCTCAACCATGTCAGCCTTGGTTCCAGCTGGGCATGCTTTCCCCAGGTGCTGGGAGTAACTAAACTTCAAGCAAGACAGGAGGTAGGAATGGAAAAATCTGTGTGCATTTTGTTCCTCCTTCTCAGGAGAGACGGGAGTTCATATCCAGAGCCCAGGGCTGAAGAAACACAGCCCGCATGGACCAAACCAAGTCTCTGGCAGCCATGAAGTCTGCTTAAGACCCAAAAGACTCAGGTTCTAATATCAGCATGTGTTCTTGAACATTTATGTTGGCCAATGACCAGCCACATGCTCTTGAACAACCACCTGAGCCTCAGTGACCTCATCTGATAAGTGGGGCAGCAGTGCCACCCCCCCCCCCCGGGTGTTTTGAGAAACCGGTGGATGGAGCTTATGAACAGACATACTAACAGCGGAGGGTCCTCTAGCAACTGGGAGTGAGTGGCAATCCGGATCGCCCAGGGGCACCTGGCCTGTGGGCTGAGCCAGCGGGCTGCGGGATCAGAAGGTCTGCCCTTGAATCCTGGTTCTGCTATTTACCAGCAGTGGAACTTCAGGCAGATCACGTAATCTCTCTGTGACTCAGTGTTCTCACCTATAAAATGGGAATAGCTGTCGTAACTGGAATAAGAGTGATGAGGATGATCATAGAATTGTCATGAAGAGCGATGGTTTATAGTTGATGTAAAGGGCTTAGAACTGGGGCACACACACCAGGGACCCTCGGTGAACATCAGCCCTTGTTCTTGCTCCTTTTCTCATTACCATTCCCCAGTCCACATCTTCATCACTGGCACTCAGACCTTGCTACCTCCAGGCCTTTGCACTTCCATCATATTCCTGTCAGAGATCCCACACTGCTATCACATAACAACCCAGGCTGTGGATCTCAGTTCAAAGCTCCTCATTCCTGGCTTCTCTTCCAGCCTTGGCCTCCCCTGAGATCCCTTCTCCTCCAGCTAATTTCCCGCACCTAGAAGGCACAGTCCCCATTCCCAGTCTTCTGCTTTGACTCATCCCACACACCACCTAACTCTGTCCCCCCAGACCCAGCTGGGGAGCCCCTTCCGTTGCCCTCCTTCAAGGAGCCTTCCAGAGCCGTGAGTGGCCCTTAGCAGGAATGGGCACCTTTTAATGCAGCTCCTGCTTCTCCATGGAGACTGGACACTGCCAGGGTGGAGGAGGACACTTCATAGATTGTGGATGGAGTAGCAGAGAACCCCGCCTTTTGATGTTCAATCTTCCCAGTATCTTGTAGACTCCTTTGTGAGAATAACATTTTAAAAAACACACATGGGGACTTTATTATTCCCAGTACAGGACAGGTCTTCCAAGGGCAGCAGGAGGAGGCTATGGGGCAGGGCTGTAGAGGCGGGGGCGGCCCCACTTGCCAGCAATGAGGGGGTTCCTTAGGACCATGATGACCAAGTCCCCACGCAGGAGCATCTTAGAGATGTAGCGGTCCTGGTTGATGAGCTTGGACTTCCTCTTGCCCTGGCCACTCTTGGTGACCTCGGTCCACGTCTCATTCACGTTCTCTGGCACCATGTTGCAGGACCTGTCGAAGACCTTCACACAGCCCAGGAGTGTCTTGTTGAGACAGTTGACGAGCACTTGCGTGTTGTTCTTGACCGACTGAGTGAGCATGGAGAGCGGGCCGTGTTAAACTCCCTCCTCTTGCTTCTGCAGCTCCTCCCGGGTCACCTCACTCTTGGGCTTGTTGAGGAGGCTCAAGGTGCCGACTGCGGTCTCGGATCACTCCTGTTCCCTTCGCGCTGCTTCTTCCTCTCAGAAGAGCGAGAAAACTAATTTCTTTATCCTGGCTAGCCAGGCAGGGACGAGGCAGGAAAAGGCCTGTATCCCTCAGGAGATTTCATTTCTGTCAATTATTAGTAAAAGGGTAGAGGTAGAGGTAGAGGAAGAGGAAGAATTGCTCATTAAAGTGAATCAGTTGACAAATCACCTTGAGCCTAGCCCCAACTTAGAACACAGAGACAGACAGTGGGGTATTTTTAAAAAGGAATTTTGTTTACATTTAAAAAAAAATGTGATTCAAAAAGAAAAATTGAAAAGACTCTAAGACAGTGGTTCCTGACATTTTTGTCCCCAAGAGGACATTTGGCAGTGTCTGGCGATGTTTTGGTTGCCACACCTTAGAGCGGGCACCTAGAGGATGGAGGCCCCGGTTTTTGCTCAGCACCAAACAGTCCACAGGACCAACATGCACAACAGAGACTCAGGATGCCAGCGATGCCAGGGACGAGAAGCCCTGCTCCCGCATCACTGCTCAGGAAAAATCCTTGCCAGCATTTTTTGACACTTCATTCCCTTTGCAACCTGCCTGGACAATGGCCTCTGGGGGCCACCAGCTTTTCTGTGGGAGAAAGATGGGCAATCCCCTCCTGTTCTCTTTACAGCCTCAGGAACCCACTGGAGGATGGGCTATGAGTCAGTTCTGAGTGAAGGAGTCGCTGAATTGTGCTATTTTGCAACTTCTTTTTACAGATATCTAGAATATTTAGCTCCTCTAGTTATAAACTTCTCTTCTGCCACACTGTTTTCTGTGGCATCAAATTTCATGTTGTAACTTGTTTGACTAATCCCTCACTGTTGGCACTGAGGCTGTTTGGCTTTCAATGTTCCCTGTTGAACGGCACCATGGCGGCCCTCCCAGCGGCTCTGTGGTGGACGTGGCCATGTTGATTCTCTGGGGGAAAATTCCCTCCGCTACAGAGCACAGGATCGGTGGGGAGTGGGGAGACCCAGCTGTCAGCCCACACCCCTGGAATGCTGGGGCAGGGGGAGCGTCTGGAGGGCCAGGGCCTGTCTCCCTGCAGGCACCCCACTGTGTGGGAGCCAAGCCTGCTGTATACCACTCTGTTTGTAATGACTTGACCCTTAACAATCCTAACAGAATAGGTTTGACTGTCCTTGGCTACGTGGGTTAATGTCTCAGAAATTGGAGCCAGTTGTTAGTAAATTAATCAGAGTCCAGCTTGGGTTCTTATTAGGGGAGGTAATCATTTGGTGGTTCAAGTGAGCTTGATGAAAACTGTCGTTCTGTGAAAACGTCTGGGAGACAAGCAGACTGCAATTCACACCTACTCGAGGGGCTCGAAGGCCGCCATTCAGAATGGACAGTGATAACTTCAGTGAACCGAGGCGACACAGCGCACATGCAGGCACGCGCACGCGCGTGCGCACACACACACACACACACACACCCCCCACAACTACAATGAAACAAGGTGACAGAACACACACACACGCACACACACAACTACAGTGAACCAAGACAACACAGGACATATGCACACATTCACGCTCTCTCTGTCTCTCTGTCTCTCTGTCTCTCTCTCAATGTAGTTGCTAATTGGCTGATTCCTCCTTACTGGCCCTGACTCAACTCTGGTCTCTAGAGTCTGCGACATTGTGAGTGACCCAGCACCACTCCGCTCAGTGGCCTTTTACACCACTGAGCCTCACAGCCCTTTGGTCATTCCAAACAACATTTATTGAGCACCTACTGCATCCTTGGAGGCAAGGATTCTGAAGCTCCATCTGACATACTTTGGGCAAGTTTCAAGGAAGGACTGGTCCTTGGAGAAGGACATCATGCTCGAGAGGATGCAGGGACAGCACAAGAGAGGAAGACCCTTGATGAGATGGATTGATTGTGTGACTAGGGTAATGGGGGTAGGTCTGTCAGAGACAGTGAGGCTGGCACAGGATAGAGTAGGTTTCAGGGCTGTTGTACATAGGGTCACTATAAGTTGCAGGCAACTCAATGGCACGTAGCAACAACTGCCTCTCACATGGCCACCACTGAGGACACTGTACCCCCTCCCCCACCTCCATTGCTGTAGAGGAAAACAGATGATGAGTAAACATCTCAACAGATGAGAGGAGAGCCAGAGAGCAGAGGTACTTTGACGAAAACAACAGTGGATAAAGGAGTAGAGAGGGACTGGGGAGTTGGCCATGAGGAGAGTTTCCTGTGGAGGGACATTCGAGCTGAGACTTGAATGTAGATGAGGCCCACCAGGTGGTTTTCTTTAGGAGAAGCTCTGGGGAGGGGTGCTGGCTTTAAACACCCCGAAGGTCCTTCGGGAAGCAAGCTCTTTGCCTGCTCCCCTCCCTCATTGACGCGGAGGTAACCCACACCGGTGGATGCCATATGTTGATCATGAGCTGTTGAATGAAGCCCGGCCCAGGTGCCACTCAGGATGTGGGTCCCTTTTGTCAGCAGGCATCTGAGTGACAATTTTTAATTCATAAGGTATCTTTCTCAGAGTCACACTCACTCCCAATTTTCATTATCCTGCAATACATCTCTACCCTAGTCAGAATTACATGGCCCACTGGACAGTGATGCATCCAGCCCGTCTGCCTACGAGACTTCAGCAGCTCTCTCATGGCTGCTTAATGGGGGAGGAGGATTGAGGGCCTCTGGTTAAGATCTACACCCTTTAACTTACCATTGCTGTTGTTGTGTGTCATTGGGTCTGAACCAACTCATAGCTGACTCTATAGCAGGTTTTCAGGGACAGTAAATTGCATGGGAGAGATTGCCCATCCCTCTCCTGTGGAGCAGCTAGTGCATTTGAACCACATGCCTTTAGAATTGCAGGGTAGCTTCTTAATCAGTGAGCCACCAGGGCTTACTAGGAGCTGAATAGAACTCTTCCTGCACCTCACTTCCTGGATGCCTTAGTGTCAGTTATTTTCTACCCCTTTATGTCTCTATTTCCACATCTGTAAAATGGGGGTGATGAGGCCACATTTATGAAGGCTTTGAAAAAAGAATCCCTGGGTATTGCAAATGGTTAATATGCTCAACTGCGAAATGAGATATTGGCAGATCATACCCACCTAGAGGCCCCTCAGAAAAAAAGGTCTAGCAATCCACTGCTGATAATTAATTCAGCCAGTGAAGACCCCAGAGAGTACAGTTCCCCAGAGCATGCAAGAGTTAGAACCGACTCAGTGATAATGGGGTTTGTTCCTCCATGGGGATTTTGTACAAATCAAAAAATACCTATGCAAGACACTTTGCCCAGTGCCTGGCACAGGCTAGAGCCCAGGGCACCCTGAAGGAAAGCCCCTCCCAGCTCGCTCTGGACGAGGTGGAACTCTCCCACCCTGCTGGGCCTCCCCTATTCTAATCTTCCCTCTAGTCAGATAACAGGCAGGGTACCGGAGGAAAGATCGGTACGCTACCCCCTTGAGCCCCACCACCACCTCTACACCTGGCAAAGGAGGACCTGGTGGCTCAGGGGTCTGATGGTTTACATGAGGTCTCACAGCTGCTGTGGGTGACACCTTACTTAGCCTTTGTGGCATCTGGCAGGTAACTATTCACTTGGTTCTTGATGTGACAGACCCCAAGTGGAGACCTGGATTTGAAAAAAGGCCGTGACCCTGGGCCTGGTTCTGCTCATCCCAGAGGTACCTACCCCTGACCCTGGGCCTGGGAAGACTTGAAGGTCATCTTATACGTACCCTGTCCCCACTCAGGATGGGCCTTTGAGTGATGGATGCTTAGACCTGGAGTTTGTCTAGACCACAAACTCTCTTCCTAAGAACGACTTTGTTTTTCTTTTCTTCCTCCTTTGATGCCAGCAGAGGGCTCGGCATCACTAAAGTGCCAGTTACCTTAGAGTCACATCCACCTCCTGGCCACTCCGTGTGTGAATGAGTTGTGCTCTCAGGGTTACCAATGGCTGAGATCTTTCTGAAGGAGCTGACCAGGTCTGTCTGAGGTGCCTCTGGGAGGATTTGAACCGCCAGCCTTTCAGTGAATGGCCAGGCATTTAACTGTTTGTGAATTGACTTTTCTCAGCATTATGGGTTAGGTGCATGTTAGGGGTTGGGCTGCTCGCTGAAGGGCCAGTAGTCAGGACCCACTGTAAAGAGATGAGTCTGTCTGCTCTCATTATGATTTTTAGCCTTGGAAACCTGATGTGGGGGCTCCCTGAGTAAGAATTGACTCAAGGACAATGGGTTGGTGCTTGGGGGGCATTCATCATACCTGAGGAAAGGTGCAAAACTCTAGGTCACTCTGTGTGATAAGCGTATTCTGGGGACTGCAGGCCACAGAGAACAAAGTCCAGCCTTCATCTCCAAGGTCAGGTCTCAGGGCATGAGAGGTAAGGAAATCCATCCCAAAGCATCTCTGGGGGACCATCCCAGTGTTCAGGGGCTCTGGGAAGCCAGACATGACACAACCTCTTGTTGAGAGGTGTACTGTGCTCCCGATGCATGTGACAGTGAGGTGGATGCTGAGAAGGGACAGGACTAAGGTAGAGGTGGCATTCCTGGGTCTCCTTTACCTCGGCGGCCAGTGGGAGCGGAGGGAGACACTGGGGCTGTCAGCCCAGTAAAGCAGACAAAGCAATTGAAAGTCATCAGCCTGTGTTCCCCACACATCACCAGCCACTCAGGAAACAGCTCTTCACTCAGACCTGGCCCCGCCATGGACCACGATGCTGCAGGGAGATAAGGACATGACTGAGTGTGGGGCTGATGGGGTTTGACAGTAGGGATGGAACGCACCCAGTCTGGGAGAACATAGAGACCAGAGATGAGCTTGTACCCCAACTCCCACAGCTGGCCCCCAAATCCTGCTATGCCAAGTTTGCACTCCATCCAATGTCTGCCTCCCTCTCCACTGGCTCACTCTGTCCATGGCCACTTAGGAAACACACAAGCCCTTTGCTGACTCTACTGCGCCCTCTGGCTGCCACTTCTCCTTTATTTATTTATTTATTTTTACACCAAACTTCTGGGTGCCAGGACCCAGGAAGGTCATCATGCTTTCCTTGGTAGCTCCAAGTCTGACCTCTGGGATGTCCAGAGACACAGCCTTTAAAGGATCTACTCTTGAGCCTCTCTGCACCATTCACCCTGCTGGCTTGCCATCTCACGCCGTCTCCTCTCCAGCCTCCGGGTACCTGGTGGGTTCCTGGCATTCCTTCTGTGTCTCACTGTCCCATGACCTGCCCTGCCAGTTTTCACTCAGCCATAGGCCTTCCACAAAGGTCGGCACTGCCTAGGCCGCTTGGCCCTGGTGCCTGTGTACGTCACAGGTGCACACATGTCACCTGTATTTCTCCAGCTCTACCTTCTCAGTCTTGTCCCCACTGCAGGCCCACGTCTTCGGCTCCCTGGAAGGTGTCATCATGTGGCCATCTAGCTGCGGTGTGGGACTCTGTTAAGGAGGGGTTACCTACAGCTTTCCAGAATGTACCATATTTTACACAAATAATGTGCACAGTACAATTTAAAGAAAAATAGTACCACCTGTGACACATTTACTTCCTCTGTGCTCTTTGTGCATCATTTTTTTACATGAGTGCATTATATGTGAAAATACAGGACAGGCTTAAATCTAAGATTTCCTACTTGAGGATAAGTAACCCCATGCCTTGGCATTTTTCTCTGAAGGATGATGCCTCTTATTTGTCTTACCATCCTTCCTTGCTCTTCAGCACAGGCCTGGTGCAGAGTGGGCATCAACACGTGGGGCACAAGCATGTGGGGGAGACTTCACTCCCAGTGGCCTTGGCCACAGTAATGTAGCATCTCTGGGCGTACTTCTGTGTGCATAAAATAGCTCATCTTCTTACAAAGTTATTGTGAAGATTAACTAGTTGTGAAAACAGCTTAGTTTGTTGTCTGAAACCCAGTAAGTCCTCGATAAATGGTAGCAACTTTTCCTCTGTGTCTGTGAACTGTTTCACACTTTCCACTGTCTACTGTAAGTTTAGAGATTTTGATTCATCCAGTGATCTCTCAGAAGAAAGGCTTGGCAATCCCTTTCCAGTGAATCAGCCACTGAAAACCATTACTGAGAAGCAGTGATGTCAGTTTGAAGACTAAGGTGTGCTTGATTCAGGCAATGGTCTTTTCAGTCACTTGCTGTGCATCTGGGAACTGGGCACTGAGTAAGGATGACAGAAGAAGTGAGACCTCTGTGCTGTGGGGTGGAGAATAGTACTGAACATCCCATGGATTGCCAAAAGAACAAACAGATATGCCTCAGAAAAAGTGCAGCCAGAGTGCTCCTTGGAGGAAGGATTGCAAAGCTCCGTCACACATGCTTCGGGCATGTTGCTAGGAGAGGCTTTTCTTTGGAAAAGGTCATCATGCTTGGAGAGGGGAAGGGTCAGCTAAAGAAAGGAAGGTCCTCAGCAAGATGGATTGACACAGTGACTGTAGCAATGGACACAAGTGTGTCAGAGAATGTGAGGATGGCACAGGACAGGGCAGGAGTCATCTCTGCTGTCCACAGAGTCTCTGTGAGTTGTACTCCACTGATGGCCCCTCCCACAGCAACAACAAACTGTGCACGTGAAGATTGTTAGAATTGGCAATGTTTTGCTCCCTGTGTATTTACCATAGTTTAAAAAACAAACTCCTGTGGAGCAGGTCCTCCTCAGACATGCTAGGACTCTCACAGGTTGGAATCATTGGCAGCAACTAGGAAGTGCTTGAGCGGGTAGCAGGGTGAAGGCTGAGACGTCCCTGCAGCCTTTCATGACTTTTCAGACCTGCTTTGCAACTTCCCAGCCTCTCATAAACCTGAAGGGGCTGTGGTGATGCCTGGAGCTCCAGGAGGCAGCTGCCCCGGGAAGGCCAGCAGGGCCAGTGAGCTTCCAGCCTCTTGTGGTCTGTGAATCCTTTGGATCAGCAGTTCCCAGATCCTTAGGGGCTGAAGATTTCACCTACGAACCCCTCCCTACCAAGTGCACCCCCAGCTTCCCCACCCCTTCCATATACCCAGCACAGCACCTGTCAGCCCATAGGACACAGCTGTCCTGCTCCGCAGTGGGGCTGAACAGGTGAAAGACATCTTCTGAGACCCTCCTCAGCCCCGAGCCCCCAGGGGATTTGGACAAAGAATGTCTAGTAGGAGACCAGAGGATGGACAGGCATGGTGGTATCAGTTTCCAGGACAGCAGAGAAGCCGACAGCCCCCAGGGAGGGAAAGGTAGTGAGAAAAGGGGGGTAGTGTAAGGAGATGATGATCCAGGGGTGAGTGATGGAGGGAGCAGAGGCCAGAGCCCTGGGTGCGAGCCTGGTGGGCCTGAGGGCTGTGTTTGTGGGCTCAGCCTCAGGAAACCCACCTTGTAGCCATAGCTCTTCAGCTGTGAGTCTTGCCTGGTAAAGGTGTGGGGCTGGCACAGTGCCCTGCTGGGCAAACAACTCCAGGCCCCGATGGTGGTGGTGGTGCCCATGGTGGTGTAGCAGCTCAGTAAAGTTCAGACAGACATTTGTTGAGAGCTTCCTATTTGTCAGACAGTGATGATTCATTTTCTAATCTTCTGTCAATCCAAAGACAGCATGTTGGGAAAGGTAGAGGAAGGCCAGCCAAAGAGAAGAAGACCCTCAACATGACTCGACACAGTGACTGTATCAAGGGGCTCAAGTATTTCAGAGGTGATGTGGACGGCACAAGAGAGAGCAGGGGTCAGATCTGTGGTTTGTGGGGTCACTCTGCATTGTAGGTGGCTCGATGGCACTTAACAATAATCAGTCCTTATTGCCTCCTTTTTACAGCCCAAGATGTTGAGCCCTGTTGTTGTTGTGTGCTGTCAAGTCAGAACAGATCCATAGCTGACCCTCTGGTGGATTTTCAGAGACAGTTAATCGCATGGGAGGAGATTGTCCAGCCTCTCCCACCAAGCTGCTGGTGCACTCGAACCATGCGCCTTCAGGATTGCAGCTTAGTTTCTTGCCACTAGGCCCCCAGAGCTCCCTATTGAGCCCTAGATACATTAAATAGTTTAGACACAGCAAGTCGGTGGCAGGGCTACAATTCAGACCTACGCAGCCTGTCTCGAGTGGCATGATCTTGTCACCTGTCTAGTCCAGGTGGCTTTACTTTTGAGGTCTTGGATTAGTGACCTAGTATGTGTCTGATGGTGTAATTATAGCCCTAATGCCCATCATCACTGTAAGACTGAGAATATGAACCTTACCTTCCTTTCTTGATCTGCCAACACCTTGCACACAGAAGGTGCTCAATGTGAACATTACTAAATGAATTGAGTGAATGGATCAATCAAATGATCTTTAAATGGGGACACTCCCTAGGGGTTCTCCTGTTTGAGGTATGAGGCCACCCTCTGTACCCACCAAAGCCTGGCATCCCAAGGAGGCTGGTGTTGCCATGGCAACAAAAGGAGCCTCAGAGTTCGTGCCTTGTTCAGGTGGTCTTGTCAGCTCCCTGGGTAGAACCCTTTCTGGCTGTCAGTCCTGGGAGTTAGTCATTCCTGCCCGGCAGGAAGCTGAAAGGTGAATTCTATACAGATGGCTGTGTGAAATGGACTGTGAGCATGTGTGAGCGTGTATGTGCATTTACGTGTGTGTGGTAGGTGGTGGGAGGATGTTGAGGGATTGTTCCCGAGTGGCTGTGTGCCCATGGGGAGCGTCTGCTTGCAGGTTGTTGGGGGGGGGGGTGCGTTGTATGCACTGAGACCAGATTCTGGCCCAAAAAGTGGCAGTATGACCATGAGACGGTGTAGATTTTGAGTGGGGAGACACCATTAAAGGTACCACAGTTGATAATTCTTTTCTTTCTAAATGAGAAAGTACAGCCTTCGACAATCAATAGCAGGCTTCTGAGTTGTAGGTGATTTGCAGGAAAAAAGTGTTGAAAAGTTAAAAATGGGATCACTTATGCACACCCATGTTTATCGCAGCTTTGTTTACAATAGCAAAGAGTTGGAAGCAACCTAAGGGCCCATCAACAAACGAATGGATAGAGAAGCTGTGGTATATTCATACAGTGGAATACTACGCCACATTAAAAAACAAGGAACTCATGCAATATTATTCAAAATGGGTGACCCTGGAGGACATTATGCTGAATGAAATATCTCAGTCACAAAGGGACAAATACTGCATGGTGCCACTGTTGTAGAATGGGTCTGACATCAGGGTTGGGGTATGACAGAAAAACTGGATAAATTATGTATTGTATAGAAACAGATGAGGGAAAGAACAGATTAGAAGTGATATGTGATTGAGTATTATGGTTAGCACAGGAATCCAGAATTAAGGTTGCATACAGAAGTGTACTCGGGGTGGGGGGTGGGGGGAATTGTATACTAATGAAGGAATTTTTTTTTCAGAGGGGGAGTGAACTGGTGGGGAAGGGTGAGCAGGGAGAAAAGTGCGGCAATGAATGAATGGAAATCCAAAACCTCTGTAAATGTCTATTAAAATTAATTTAAAAAAATGGGATCACTTTTAGTTAAGCTGGTAATGTTGTTGTTGTTGTTATTTGCCGTCGAGTCGTTTGCGACTCATAGCGACTCTATGGACAACAGCCCTAAACCCTGCTCTATCCCGTGCCAATCTCATTGCCTCTGACACAACCATCCCAATTACCCCAGTCACTGAATCAATCCACCTCATAGAGGGTCTTCCCCTCCTGCGCTGTCCCTCTACTCTACCCAGCATGATGTCCCTCTCG
>NW_006399824.1:971772-1128080 GCF_000299155.1 Elephantulus edwardii | reverse complement strand
TATGCAAGTTCAAGCTGAAGCTGAGGAAAATTAAACCGAATCCACAGGAGCCAAAATATGACTTTGATTTCATACCACATGAATTTGAGAATCATCTCAGGCACAGGTTTGAGGCCTTGAACACTAATGAGCGAAGCTGGTAATACCAAACTCAAATCCCTGGCTGTTGAATCAGTTGTAACTCTCAGCGACCCATAGGGCCAAGTGAAGCTGCTCTGTAGGGTCCCCGAGGCTGTAAATCTCTATGGAGATGCACTGTCACCTTTCTTCCACAGAGCAGCTGGGGAGTTTAAACTGTCAACCTTTGGGTCACTAGCCAAGTAGTTAACCACTGTCCCACCCACCAGATCGCCCTGAGCCTCTGATCATTCACTCCCCTCTGCCTCCTTCTGACCCTCCATCAAGCCTCCAGGACCTGCCTGTCTTTCTCCTGCCGAGCTGCTGATGGATCTGAAATTCCCAGAGATGAATGACTTCAGGGTTAGCAGCCCTCAGGCCTACGCCCCTCCCCTCCGCACCCCTGCCTAGGATCCCATCATTCTAGATTTTCATAGACACTTATTCCTTCACGTTGGGATTGAATGATGGTTACACTGTGTGCTGGGGAGGTGGCACCATGGCCTGAGTATGGGGTGTCATGTGGTCATCTCTGGTGGTCATTCCCTTCTGACCCCTCAGCTTCCAGAAACTTTGTTCCCTGATCCCCATGTCGGGGTTGGAACAAGATCCCCATACTCTGAGCCCTGTGCTTCGCCCCGATCACTCTGTAATGTGACTTCCTGGTTGAGACCTGCATCCACCACTAGAATATGTTACTGACATGTAGTAGAAGCTTACTACATATGGAGTGAATGAATTCATGGGGAGAGGTGAAGGCACGCAGCGCCCTCTTTTCCCAGCAGCAGAGTCCCCTGATAAGGACATCTTCAGGCCTCTTATTCCTCCTTGAGCCCTGCCCTCCCAGTGCACACATACAAAACCCAGCAGGAAGGCTGCCCAGCCCCCTGGCCTCTGCAGGCCCTGCCAGCAAGCCCTGTGGCCCAAACAGAAAGCCTCAGGCAGGGGGCCCCTAGATGCATGCCCCTCCATGCTTGTCCCATGTCACACACTCAGAGCCCATTGACATAGTCACCTGACATTTGAGCAGACTCCCCAGATGTCAGCAACCTGACCCCCCTCGCATTCTGGGAGGATAGGGTGCAGGGCCTGCTAACCCAATGGGAGTGGGTGGCCTTGCTGACCAACACAGGCAGGCCATTCGTAGGGACTGGCTGAACTGCCCCTGCCCCAGAGTCTAGCAGAAGAGGGAATGGTCTCCCCTTTGTCTGCATCCTAGTTAACTAAAGAGACAACATGAGCCCCTGGTATGTGAAGACCCCGTTAGAGCTGGGGACCACCTGGTCACATGCTCTTAAGAGTCCTCGGATCTCCTTTTATGGCTCCTGGAACCCCAGACCCCACTGCCCTCAAGTCTATTCCGAATCCTAAGAACCCTGTGTGGGGAAATGCCTTCTACCCTCTTCTGTGGAGCAATTGGTGGATTCAAACCGCCAACCATTTGGTTGGCAGCACAAGGTGTAATACACTACGCCACTGGCATTCATCTGCGCTAAGTTACCATTGAATCCTTAATACTTCATGCTTAGACAGGAGTCCTGGGCCCTGCCGCTTGCTCACATGTCACACCACGTTTTCTCTTGCAGGGAACACCAACAGCATCTTTGCCCTGGACTATATCAGTGGAGCACTGACCTTGAACGGGCTGCTAGACCGGGAAAACCCTCTGTACAGCCACGGCTTCATCCTGACTGTAAAGGTGAGCCCCGGCGGTGGGCTTCTCCCCCAGGTGGATGGGGCCAGGGCGAGGCTGGCCCCCAGCCGCAGACCCACTGCTCCTGATCTCTCCTCCTGCACTGAGTCCCAGGGCGTGTGCCAGGACCTGTGTCAAGAAGGGAATGTGGGTCGTGTGAGGTCAGCCACATAGGTTGGGACTTCTGTCCCTGTTTTGGGGATAAGGAGGTAGAGGCTGAAGAAAGTTAATGTACCAGGCTTGAACTGTTAGAAGGTTTAAGTGCACAATATAGGTACTTAGCCTGTGTCCTTACAGTTCTCCCATGATTCCCAGTTCCCTGCGCAGCCCATTTGAATTGTTAAATTACCTCCCTTTTTGAGGTCTGGCCCCATTTCAGAGTCTCTCGGCTTCCCTAGATTCCCTCATTGCTGTTGAGTCAGAACCAACTCAGAGCTGACCCTCCCGGGGCCTTTACGAAGCTGTAAATGGCAAGAGAGAAGATTGCCCATCTTTGTCCCAAGGAGGAGCTGGTGGATTCGAGTTGGCAGTGCAGCTCCCTAACCCCTGAGGCTCCCACTGGAGCTCCCTGGTGCCGAGTTGGGGAGCAGCAGTGTCGCGGGGAAGGGGCTGAAGCTGTCGGAAGCCCTGATCCAGCAGTGGTGGTGGTGGCGTCCCCCAACCCCACAATCCACCCCCACACACATACACACATACCCCCGCCCGCCTGTGCCTGCTCCGCCCCGCCGGCTTTAATGAAAATCAATGGCTTGCTGAACCATTCCCAGGGAAACCCATTTAGGAGCATGGATCTGTCTGGGCCACAGGCACCTCCCCAGCCTAGGTGTCAATTGAGGGGAGGAGGTGACTCAAGGACTGAGGACAGGAGTCTGGGAAGGAGGCCCTTCCATTGACCGGAGGAGGATGGAGCTCGGTCTTTATTGTTCTTGGTGACTTTGAGAGGCCCTGGAGCAGTGATGGATTTATTAACCAACCCTCTTCTCAGCCCCTAGCCCTCCCACCCCTATGAGGAGCCCTTCCCAGCCCTGCTCCTCCTCCCCAGTTCCCTTGTTGATGGCAGGGCTCAGGTCCAGTGGGAAGGAGCCGCTGGGTGGTCTCAGCACTGCCACTGTCTCCCTGGGAGATCCTGACCTCAGTCTGTCCAACTTTAAGTGGAATGTGTGGTGAGTTCCCAACCTCAGCTGTGTCTCTGCTACAGAGTCCTGTTCCAGGCTGACTCGTCCAGGCGCTCTGGTTTAGGAAGCTGAGGATGGGGGTGAACTGGGCTTGGGAACTTTAGAGCCCCAGAGCTCTCAGCAGGGCCTTAGAGACTGAACACCCTGGTGTCTGAGCCCTGCTGTCTCTGGATCCAAGCCAGATTCTTGCTCTCTAGCTCCCAGCTCCGTCCACAACAGATGGCAAAGGGGGTCTTGAGTAGCAGTTTGCACTAAATGCCTTTGCCTCAGTTTCTTCATCTGTTCATTTGAAGGAAGACTCTCCTGTCATCCTGAGATGCACCACCAAGTCTGTCTTGTCCTTCCCACCCTGCGTTACCCCCTTGCCAGATTATGGATTGCCACTGACCGAGTTTAGAATCTACCCTAGCTGTGTGACCTTGAGCAAGTAATTTAACCTCTCTGAGCCTCAGCACCTCATCATCTGTGAAATAGAGATACCAGTGCTATAAAGTATCTTATTTATAATAATATATAGCACATTATTACAGTATTTTATTGATGATGAGGCGCAGAGGCTCAGAGAAGTTAAGCACTTTGTCCAAGGTGCTCAACTTGACAGCACCTAAAAAGAACGAGAACAACAAGACTATAATTTTCCTTCTGAGATTCTGGTGAGGATTTGATGGGGTGATTCACAGAGGGGGCTGTGTACTCACCTGACCGAACCCTTGGTAAACGAGATCTGTTAAGGATTCTGGCAGCCTTCACCCCTGGCTATCCCTGTTCTGTCCACAGGGCACGGAGCTCAATGATGACCGCACCCCGTCTGACGCCACAGTCACTACGACCTTCAACATCCTCGTGATCGACATCAATGACAACGCCCCTGAGTTCAACAGCTCCGAGTACAGTGTGGCCATCACAGAGCTGGCCCAGGTGGGCTTTGCCCTGCCCCTCTTCATCCAGGTGGTGGATAAGGATGAGGTGAGTACCCAGGGTGCACGGCCTGAACAGACCCACTGTGCTTCCCGAGCTGTGAGGCCAAGGGCAGGATTTCAGGCCACTCTGGGCCCGCAGATGCTCAGCTATTAAACATTGCTGCACCTTCTCGCTGCTGTGTTCTGAAGAGAAATTCTCAGTTCTCATTATTGTCAAGTCAGAACCAACTCGTATCATACCTGACCCTCCAGTGGGTTTTCTGAGGCTGTAAATTGCGTGGGAGGAGTTCGCCCATCTTTCTCCATTGGAGCAGCTGGTGGATTTGAACCGCTAGAGAGGCACCACCTTTGGTTAGCAATGTGACCCCCTAAAGACTTCATCATCTGTGCTCTCTCAACTTCAGGGCTGCCCTGGGACCCCAAACCCAGGCCTCAGGTCAGTTCCAATATATGACAGTTCTCCCGCTGGGCTTCCTGGGCTGGGATTTTTACAGGAGCCGACTGCTGAACATACATCTCTAAGTGTGACTAAGTCACTTATCAATTATCTAAATGACCACGGTACTAACATAGTATGTACATTATAAGACATACATGTGAAAAAAGCCATTTTTAAAGATAGAAATAAAGCCTGAAGTCTGTGTTTCCCGCACCCTGTTGAATCATCTTGTGCCCATTCTGGGGCCCATGTACCCACATTTAGAGGCTCCTGTATTCATGGTAACTTTGACAGAAAGTCCCATTTCTTTTGATTTCACAATGACCCCACTTTCCTGTGTGAAAAGCATGAGAAGTTTAAGAGCTTTTTGGAGGGTGTTGAACCCCAGGCAGCAAGATTGCTCAGAAGAGGTTCCATTCTGTCCACCCAAGGAGACCCAAGTGGAAAAAGCAAAGGTCAGGGACCACTGGTGAAGGATCATTTAAGACATCGAGGGAGGGCAAAATCTCCCCCCAGGAGTCCCATCCCCTCCCCGCTCTGCTCCACCAGGTGGGGGCCTGGCCTGAGCTGAGCCTCAGGACCCTTCCCGGCCTCGCAGCCCGCATCCCCTCAGCCCCTGCCCATTAGCAGCTGGGATAGTTAATAGGACTACTATTTATTACCACGGCTCCCTGCTCCCGGCCCCCTCTGCTCAGAAATTCCATTAGATTCTCCAGCCTGAGGTGCTTCCCTTCAATTACTCCTCACGTGGGGCTGCACGATGGCCTTGCTCCAGGCAGGGCGTCCTCCCACACTCCTCTGCCCCCTCACTGGCTGCTCAGCAAGCCTCCCAGCATGCCTGTTAGCTCTTCCCGCACTTTCTGTTCCCGGCTCCCACCAGCTTCTCTCCACTCAGTGTGGTCCCTCGAGGTCATGCGGGCTCATCAGTCCCCCAGTGCCTGCGTGTGTTTGCGCATGTCTGCGTGTGCACTCACGCACACGTGCTCCTCCATCTCTTGTTATTCCTCACACACGGCTGAGATAAAGTATGTGTTGAGCACCTACTGTTTTCAGGGAGTCCGGAACTGTAATCCATGGTCCCCATCCCAAAAGGCCATCCGTGTGTTTATAAAAATACAACCAATCAGCGAGCTCTGGTGGCCTAGTGGCAAGAAGCTGCACTGCAATACTAGAGGTATGTGGTTCGAATCCACCAGATGCTCTGCTGGAGAAGGAGGAAAAATCTCCTCCTGTACCAGTCAGATTTGATTTGATGATACACACACACACAGAATAATAAAAATTTAAAAAAAAAATACAACCAACTGCAGTGGTGACCCTACGTGTGTCCGAGTGTGTCCCCGCGGTTTGCAGGGGCTTATTTGAAAATAGATTAGCCCTTTCTTCTCAGGACTCTTTGAGTGGACCTGAACTCTCGACCCTTCTGGTTAGGAGCTGAGTGTGTAAATGTTTACACCATTCAGGAACTCCTGTGTTGTTGTTGTTGTTGTTGTTATGTGCTGTTGTCATCAGCAGCCCCTGAACAACAGCTCTGAACCCTGCCCTGTCCAGAGCCAGCCTCATCATCTCTGATACACTTGAGCCTTCTTACTTACACTGATCCTCCTCCTTCCCAAGCATGATGTCCTTCCCCAAGGACTGGTCCCTCCTATAACATGCCCAAAGATAGTATGTCCATTTTAAAACACAATGTAGCAATTTTAAAAGATAGACATAAACAGTAAGTTAAATAACAACTTATTTCTTTACACTATGGTACTGTCCCCCATGAAAGGCAGACCTAGTCTTTCGGAGACTGCTGATAAATGGCCCCCTTGGCAGAGCTCCATCCTGGCTTCAGACAGGAACTCTTGATACCTGTGTGTGGCCCAAGAGTCCAGTGACCACATGCAGTGAGAGCACCCTGGAGTCAGAGGAAAAAGGGACAGTAGGGGCTGGGAGGGTCAAGGAAAGCCTTATGGGCTAAGAGGACAGGAAGTGGGATTTGGGGCACCAATCGGCAGTAGAAAGAAGCCGAGGCCTTCTCAAGGCCAGGCCCAGGACTGAGGGGTAGACACCGGTGTGTCTGTAGTGACTCCTGGAAGTGATGCAGGGTTTGTGTGTGGGGCTGCTGGGAAGGTAGGATGAGTATGGCCTTGGATGACCTCGAATGCCAGGCCAAGGAATTTGGCTTTGATCTTGAAGGCAGCTCCAAAGGGAGGCAGCCAGCTTGTGTAAGTAACAGAAGATCACTGGAGAAACAGACAGTGCTGTGTGTAAGTCCAAACTTAATAACCACTTACTGTGACTACTTTTTCGTATGAAGAAAAAAAAATATTTACTTTCTTTTAAAAATTGTTTTATTGTGGCAACAAAACATTTGACAATTTAACCTTTTTTATGTACAGAATTTGGCAACACTTATCATACCCATCACTATTATCTGTTTACAGCCAGATTATTCCATCTTTAGTTATAGAACCATAGTGCCCCTCAAGCTCTTCGCTCTGCCACCTCCCTACCCCCAGCAACCATGAATAAGTCGTTGTTGTTGCTGTTGTTGTTGCTGTGTACCCTCAAGTCAGAGCTGACTCATAGCTGACCCTCCACCAGGCTTTCCGAAGCACTGAATCACACAGGGGTTGATTGTCCATCTGCCTCTTGCAGAGCCGCTGGTGGATTGGAACCCTATACCTTTGGGTTGACAGTGCAGCTCCTTACCACTGAGCCCACCAGAGCTCACTACTCATAAGCTGTAGTCTCTGCATTTGCCTGTTCTAGATATGTCATGTAAGTGGGATCACGTAATACTTGTCCTTTTGTGACTGACTCACTTCACTCAGCATGAGGTCTTCCAAGTTCATCCTTGTAATATGTATGTGGTCGAGTAATATCCCACTGCATGTGAATAGCACTCATGTGGATCAATTACAGTTGATAACCACTCCACGGGACGGAGGAGGACAGGCTGTCGTGTAGTCTTCCCACGGCTCTGGATGGATACACACCGCCCCATTCTCTCACAGAGCGAGCCATCCACCTTTCAGGTAGCAGCTGAGCACTTCCAGCACTGCACCTCTAGACTCCTCTATCTCTGCCGCATTTTCCTTACTCATTTGTCTATTGGGTTATTTTCATCTTTTAGCTATTGTGAAAAATATTGCATTGAGCTTTGGTATACATGCCACGGTGACTTCTGGTGAGTCATTGACCCTTTCAGACCTCCCTGTACTTCTGGCTTAAAGAGAGAACTTAAAAAGGAAAAGAATGTATCGATCCATCTACACTGCAGTAACGAGTCAGTGCATTGGTACCACAGAAGTGTGCTTCCCCCACAGGCCACTTGTCCAGCACAGGTTGGTAGGCAGACCCAGCCTATAGTCACATGGGGCATACAAGCTGGAATTCCACTATCTCCCCACTGCAGAACTGGCCACTAGAGGGCTCAGCACCAGCTGTCCTGTTTCATCCCAGAAGGGGCTGCTTTGGACCTCTGCCCACAGCCATAGACTGATGAGTTGTCTGCCGCACCTCACTGCTCAGAGGCCAGGATATAGGGCAGTAGGCCCCTACGTATTTGTCTGCCACAAAGGACAACAACAGGGATGTGGAGAGAAGAAAGTCAGATGGCACATGCTTAACACAGTATCCTCCACCTATAAATGTCACCTATCGTCACCATGCACAGAGCTGCAGTTCACTGACCATGGCTGACCCAGGGAGCATGTCCACAGACCACTGGAATCCCCAGAGCCCTAGTCACTGTGACCAGTGGGGAGGTCAAGGTCGCCTGACCCCTTCAATTTTGTTTCCTGCTCCCTTTGCTGGAAGCCCTGCCAGAAGTGTCTGTAAGCTCAGCCTGTTTCCACACACCACTCCCTGCCCTGGTACATATGCTGTGGTCAGAGAGCCCAACACCTGTTCCCTGGCCTCCACTGCTGTCTTCCCGAAGGAGCTGCTCATTGCTTCTGGCTGTAGAGATCTGGTGTCCTCTCCGAGGTCCACTAATGTACATGGAGAAACTAGCAAAGCCTTGGGGAGAAGCAGTCTAAAACCCCAGACCACCCCACCGCTAGATCATTAGGCTGCGCTCCAAGTTCTAGATAAGAGGGAGAGAGGGCTGAATTGCTCTCTGCCTCCAGCCCTGCTGGTTTCATCTCCCATCCCCTCACTCCTCTCCACAGCTCTGGAGAGATTCAGATCTGTCCGGGTGTATGTTCCCAAAGCCCAGTCTTGGATGTACACCATCATAGCTGAAGGTCAGACACCAGTGCTAATGTGGAGTACTCAGCCACATTCCCAGTAGGAGAAGCGAGGCCCTGGTACTCAAGCACTCCCTCAATGTCCAGGATCTGAGAAAAATTGTTGTTGTTGTTAGGTGCCATTTAGTCAAGTACGACTAATAGCAACCCTATAAACAACAGATTTGAACCCTTCCCTGTCCTGTACCACCCTATCCTCTCTGATGTACTAGGAATCAGTCCACAGAACAGAGCAAGAAAACACAGCATGGTTCAAAATCAGGAAAGGAGTGCATCAGAAATGCGTCCTGTCTCCATTTGTTTTCAATCTATATGCAGAACAGATCATTTGGGAAGCTGGGCTTTATGAGGAGGAATGTGGCATCAGGATTGGAGGAAGTCTCATCAATAACCTACATTTCGCAGATGACACAACCTTGCTTGCTGAAACTGAAGAGGACCTGAAGCACTTGCTGCAGGAAATCAAGGACCATAGTCTTAAATATGGATTGAAGCTCAACATCAAGAAGGCAAATATTTTCACCACTGGACGAATTGGCAGTACCATGGTAGATGGAGAAGAGATTGAGATTGTTAATAATTGCAGTTTGCTTGGCTCCAGAATCAACACTCTTGGCACGAGCAGTCAAAAACACAAATACATTAATTGCACTGGGGAAAAAATGCTACCAGGGACCTCTCCAGAGTACTGAGAAGCAACAATGTCAGTCTAGAGACTAAGATGCACCTGATCCAGACTTTGGTCTTCGCAGTTACTCCCATCAGGGAGCTGGACAGTTACTAAGGATAACAGAAGAAAAATGGATGCCTTTCAGTTGTGGTGCTAGAGAAGAGTCTTGAATATACTGTGGATCCCCAAGAAAATAAATAGGTCTGACTTGGAGAGGGTGAAACCAAGTTTCTTCTTGGAGGCTAGGATTTTGAAGCTTGTCTCACATATTTTGGGGACATGGACAAAAGGGCCCATTCCTTGGAGAAGGATATCATACTCAGAAGGGTGGTGGGACAGCGCAGGAGAGGAAGACCTTGGAAGAGATGGATTGATACAGTTATTGGGGTGATGAGATGAGGTGTGTCAGAGTCAATGAGACTGACTCAGTATAGGGCAGACTTCAGAGCTGTTGTACATAGGGTCACTATGAGTCACAGGCAACTCCAGGGCACATAATAAAAACAACAATGCTGTGGCAGTAGGATCAATGAGAAAGATTAGGAACTTCAAAGTAGAAATCAGGTAGCTGTCACACCTCTGTCACACCCAGTGGCCACACTTCTCTGGCAGTTGGAATCCTTCATCAGCTCTGCAGGAGAAAGAGGGTTAATCACCTCCTAGTTCAAATTTACAGCCTTAAAAATCCAATGGAGGATCATTTATGCATTAGTTCTGACTCAGTGGCAATAAGAGAGTGAGAGTTAGCAAAGAAATTGTCTAAATTGTCATTTCCTTTTGGAAGGAGAGTGTGCTCATTATATCTGGGTTGGAGATGATTCTGGATTTGCTGGGTGTGGTGGAAAAATATGTTCATTGAGCCAGTTGGGGGTGGTGAGGGAGAGTGAGGAGAGAGGGTCAGATGTCTGTGGTGGCATAGTGCATAATGTTATCAGGCTACTACCAAGAGGTCGTCTGTTCAAACCAAACAGCTGCTGTGCAGGAGAAAGATACACCGATGCCTCTTGACAAGATTTATAGCCCCAGAAATGCAAGGGAAGGTTGCTGTGAGCTGGAAACAACTAGATGGCAGTGGGGTTTGTGTTGCTAGAACCTTGTGATCCTTTCCTGCACTCATAATCATTGTGTGATCTTATAATTATTGGTGGGATGAGTTAATTATGTCTGTCTCTCCAATTAGAGCAACTTGAGAACAGCAGGGGCCTTGTCTGTTCCCATACAGTAGAGTAGCCTGGGGCCTGGTTCTGGTTGAATGATGCACGATCCAATAACAGTTGTAGCTGTAGCTGGGACAGGTGAGGTCTGTCAACAAGAAGTGAGGTGGCCCAGGGCTGTGTCTAGCTAAGTCCTCATTGCCCCTGAGCCCGGTGCCGCCTGAATTTGTGCAGGAAGGATGACCTTCTCAAAGTCCACTGTGGGGCAGTAAAGGGTGCTGATGGGGAGCAGGAGGAGGGAGTAGTTCAGCCTCTCAGTCATCTGTAGTCATGCCTCATATGGATGCTAATCTAATTCACAAAGACTCTTTGATGTCTTTGCCATCCCCCAGAGAGAGAAGATTCCCCTTGGTCTCTTTCTGAACTTGGCTCTGCCAGACCATTCAAGGTGACAAAAGGGGCTTGAAAGAGGTCGTTTCTATCTCCCAAGGACTCCATTTGCATTGTCAAGTCTCACTGAGTAATTTCTTCTCCTCTGCCCGGCTATAGAAAGCCCAGGGGAGGAAGGGATGGGGCAGGGCTGGAACCAACAACAGCCCATTTGTCCAGTGTGACAGTTGAGATGCAAATAGATGGTTATGATGCTAATCGAGATGAGGGGGAAAAAAGCTCTGGAGGCAGAGGCCACCAAAGTCAACCTTGGGGAGGCCCAGCTCATATCTGAGTTTCAAATTAAATGCTGTGGAGCCTCGTTCCTCCAAGCCCAGCTCCTCATTGTGTCCTGGGCAGCCACACACTCACCCACTTGGATTCCCCCACATCCTTAACCACTCCCTTGCTCTCAGTGTATCATTTGTGTTTTCTCCTGCTGGTCAACTTTTCCTCTCCCACCCTCATCTGCAGCCCAGCCCAGCCTCCCCCCCCCCCCGCCTCCCCCCAGCAGCACAAGGTGGGGTGGTTGGGCTTTTTTTTGTTCCATTGTCCTAAAAACTGCTCTCTTTAAATGCAGCCTACTATGTCCCACATCCTCTGAGAGGAGGGGCCAGGGGATAAGGTAGATAGTGCATAAGGCTGCCCTTACTTCTGGCTGTTTGACAAATACCAGCCAGGGCTTTTTTAAAATACTGCTTTATATTACCCATGACCCATCCTCAGCCGGAGATTGCTAGTTCTTTCACCAACCAGTGAAGAGAAATGTCATCTATGTGTATCATGTCTCTGCTCTCAGGAGTTGCAATTGTTGGAATCACTTTCTGTCTCACTTTTGACCCTGCATTTTGAACTGGTTCTTTCCAATTTGACCCCTTGCTGAAAATTTACATTTCTGCCCCAGATACCATGTCAAACTAAATGAATTTGACATGATTAACAAACTCTTTAGGTGACTCTGTTGTTGTTGTTATGTGCAGTCACGTCAGAGCCCTCCAGTGGGCTTTCAGAGGCTGAAAATCACATATGAAGAGATTGTCCATCTTTCTTTTTTGAAGTAGCCGCAGGATTAGAACCGTTTGACTTTGGGTTGTCAACACAACCCATTAGGCTACCAGAGCTCCAGCTGGATCTCCTAGATCTTACCTCAGTAAGAGTCATGTGGACATCCTGGTAAAATGTAGATTCTGATTCTGCTTATCTGCAGGGGTGGGGATAGAGAGATGAACTAGGTGAATACACTTCTGTGACCCTCAGCATCTCAGAACGTACTAGCTGCTGTCTTTAAGAATACTTTTCGAATCCACCAGACGCTCTGCTGAAGAAGGAGGGGCAATCTCCTCCTGTACCAGTCAGATCCAGTTTGACTGTACACACACAAAAATAATAAAAAATCAAATTTTTTTAAAAAAAGAATACTTTTCTAGAGGAAAGTGCAGAAGCTCCCAGCAAGGGGTCTCTAATCCCTTATCTGGATGCCTCTGGAACTTGAAATTGTTCCAAAAAAGGCTTCAGATTTTATTCCCATGCCAACCTCCTGGCCTTTCTGAGGGACTGTAGGTTCCCTGATGATATAAATGGCTAACATTTTCAGCCGCTAACTGATAAGTTAGGAGTTCAAGTCCAAGAGGCACTGCAGGGAAAAGGCCTGGCTATCCACTTCCAAAAACTCCATCTCCTGAAAGCTCTGTAGACACTGAAAACCAAGGAACTCATAAAATATTACACAACATGGGGCATCCTGGAGGACATTGTCCTGAGTGAAATATCTCAGTCACAAAAGGACAAATACTGCACAATGCCACTGTTATAAAACAGGACTAACATGAGGTTGAGGGAAACTAAGAAAAGAAGGGCTAAATAATGAATACTGCATTTGAACAGATGAGGGAAAGAACTGTTTAAAAGGAATATATAATTAGGCATTATTTGTATTACAACAATCTAGAATAAGAGATACATAGCAAAGTGGACTTTGAAGGGGAGAGGAAATGTCCTTTTCTAAGGAATAACCTCTCCTAACAACATGAGAGCCCAAAGTATGAGAGGTGAAGCTTCACCATCCTTGCCTCTAAGAAGCGCTCTCTTTCTTCTTTCCCCAAGACATGCCTGTTTGTTCTCTTGGCAGTCCATGTGTATCCATTGCTCTTCTCCATGACCATAACTCAAAAGCATCGATCCTTCTTTTGTCATCCTTATTCATTGTCCAGCTCCCAGGAGCATCGAGAGTGATTGAAAAGACCATAGCTTCAGTCAGGAACACCTTAGTCTTTAAGTTGACATCATTGCTTTTCAGTACTTTGGAGAAGTCCCTGACTTTGGAAAGTCCTTGCAGACTTTCCCAGTGCATTATGTCTTTTGGTTTCTTGACTGCTGGTATGAATGCTGTTGATTGTGGATCCAAGTAAAAGTAAATAATTGACGACTTCAATCATTTTTCATTCTATCATGATGTTGCTTATTGGACCAGTAATAAGGATCTTTGTTTTTTTGATGTTGAGACATAATCTATATTGAAGGCTGTTGTCTTTGATCTTCTGCAATATGTGTTTCAAGTCCTCCTCACTTTAGCAAGCAAGGCGTAAGACACACCTTATTCAGAAGACCTGAATAACGAAGGTTATGGCTGAACCTTCCTCTGATCCTGATACCACATTTACTTGGAAAGGTGGAAGGTCAGCAAAAGAGAGGAAAACCCTCAACAAAATGCAGTGACACATTGGCTGCAGTAATGGGATCGAGTATATCAGAAATGATAAGGATGACATAGGATAGAACAGAGTTCAGCTCTTGTTCAGAGGGTCACTGTAAGTTTTACTTTACTCAACAGCATCTGACAATAACTGATGGTAACTGGTATATAGAACATTTTGCAGGTGGAAGGTTATGTACTCATTCATGACACACTCTGCCTACCTGCTGTGTACCTGACACTGAGTCAGGTCTTCAGTAGGTGGTGCTGAAGCTATGGGCTAAAAGTTTGTTTCCTTCCAATGTGGGGCCATGAGAATAAGCACCAAATCATCTCAGGTAGACTGCTAACAAGACAGTAGGCAGAGCGGTTAAGGAGGTTGACTGAGGGGCTGAGAGGTCCTCACAGGTAGGTGATGGTTGGTCTGAGGTGATGGGATGAGGAGGTGGCAGAGGGAGCACGTTCCAGAAGCATGTACTTCTGGCAAGGCTGAGGTCCTCATGAAGGGGAAATGGCTGGTGGACCTGGGGGAGCAGGGGGAGATGCATCTGTTCTGGTCAGTAGGGTCAGCCACTATCAGCTATAAGAAGGTGTTTTCTGTTACCCCAGGGAAGCCAGAGAGCACATGGCATGAGTCACCTTGCTTCAGGGCCCCTCTGATGTGCTGACATGGGCAGTCAAGGGGTAGAATGGAGGCAAGGTGATGTAGCCAAGTCTCCTGAGGGGAACCCCCAGCCTTGGCCACCTGTGCAGCCAGCAGGTGCTTTCTAGTGTCTAACTGGAGGTGCTCTTAAAATGTAATAATTTTCTTTTCCTTTTTTAATATTAAAATGGGTTTTTAAAAAAAAGTTTTAAAATTGTTTTCATTGTCACACATTTTCTTTCCCCTCTCCCCCCAAGTCCTTCCTACAGTGCACCCCTTGTTCCAGATTGTTCTCATACATATAATGCCTAGTTGTATACTTCTTTTGAACAGTTCTTCCCTTTATTTGATCTAATGCAGTGTTCATTCGCTACCTACTCTTCCTTTTCTCCCCCCCATGCCTGTCTTATTTTATAACGGTGGTGTTATATAGTATTTGCCCTTTTGTGATGGATATATTTCACTCAGGATAATGTCCTCCAGGCTCCCCCATATTGTGTAATGTTTTATGAGTTCATTATTTTTTCATTGCTTCATAATATTCCATTGTGTGAATGAACCATAGGTTTTCTATCAATTCATTTGTTGAAGATCACTTGGGTTATTTCCATCCCTTTACTATTGTGAATAATGCAGCAATAAACATGGGTATGCATGCATTTGTTTGAGTTGTGGCTCTGGTTTCTTTAGGGTATGTTTTTCTAGTAGTGGAATTATTGGATCCAATATTATTTCTTTTTTTTTTATTTCCATTCATTCATTGTTGTACTTTTCTCCCCTCCCAACCTTCCCCCCTAGTACACTACTCTCTTGTAAAAGTAAAAGAAAAGATTCTTTCATTGTTTTACAAACCCTCCCCCCAGGCCCACTCCACCATGTAGCCTTCACTCTAGACACATGTCATGACAAAAATACCTAATCACATATCCCTTTTAAACAGTTTTCTCCCTTATCTGTTTCAATGCAGTATACATTATTGAACCCATTTTTCTCAATCTTCCCCATCCCCGAGTTCAGTCCTGTTTTACAACAGTGGCACCATGCAGTATTTGTCCCTTTGTGACTGAGATATTTCACTCAGCATAATGTCCTGCAGGGTCACCCATTTTGAATAATATTGCATGAGTTCCTTGTTTTTCAATGCAGCATAGTATTCCATTGTGTGAATATACCACAGCTTCTCTATCCATTCGTTTGTTGATGGGCACTTAGGTTGTTTCCAACTCCTTACTATGGTGAACAAAGCCGCAGTAAACATGGGTGTGCATATGTCTGCTTGGATGTCAGTTATGGTCTCTTTGGGGTATATTCCCAGTAGTGGAATTGCTGGGTCAAATGGTATCTCTGTTCGCTCCTTTTTCAGAGAGTGCCATACGGCTCCAATATTATTTCTATTTCCAACATTTTTAGAAAGTGCCAGACCACCTTCCATAGTGGCAGAACTGTTTTATATTCCTTCCAGAAGTAAATAAGAGTTCCAATCTCTCCACAAACTCACCACTATTTGTTGGTTGCTGCCCTGTTGAACTTTGCAATTGTTGCTGCTGGGGTGAAATGATATCTCATAGTTGTTAATGTTTTTATGAGAAGCCTATGAGTCCCTAGTTCCTTGTAATGAGCCCCTTAATGTAGAGGAAAGTCCACCCTATAGGACTCTTCCCAGGAGGACACTGGGCCGGTTCCTGCAGTCTTTCAACAGAGGTTAAATGTCATTGAATTTACTATGACTCACAGCAACCCTATGATCAGCAGATCTGAACCCACTGATGCCACTGTCTGTCCATCTTGTTGAGTTTTCTTCTCTTCTATTGACCTTCAGACGCTCCAAGCATGATGTCTTTTTCCAAAGACTGTCTCTTCCTAACAATATACCCAAAGCAAAGTATATGAAGCAGAATTTCACCATCGTTGCTTCTAATGAGCATCCTGGTTGCACTTTCTCTAAAACATATCAGTGATCTTTGGACAGTACATAGATAGTCAGTACTCTTCCCTATTACCACAACTCAAAGCCATCAAGCCTTCTTCTAGCATCCTTATTCGTTGTCTTAACTTTCAAATGCATCAGAAGTAATTGGAAAGACCATGACTTACATCAGGCACTCCTTAGTCTTTAAACTGACATCCTTGCTCATTAGATTTTGGAGAGGTCCATGACAGCAGACTTTCCCAGTATAGCACCTCTTACAATAAAGGTCTTCCTAAATGCTTGTCAGCTCAACATTTTGAACAATAACCATGACATCCTGCTACTGAGACTTCCCTGATGGTCCACCAGAGGGGTCAGAAAACTCATTGCCCCTGAGTCAGAACCAACTCACAGCTAACACTCCAGTGGGTTTTCAGATGCTGTAAATTGCACCTGGAGGAGACTGCCCACCTTTCTTCCAGGAGCTGCTAGTGGATTCAAACCACTGGAGAGACATTGCCTCTGCATTAGCAGCACGACCTACGGACTATGCCACCAATGCTCCTAAAGCCAGGTTCCCCCACCCCAGGCCTGCTCCCCACTTCAAGCAGGTCATATCCCCACTCTGGCTGCAGCATCCACCTCTGAAAACTGAACATACTCGGCTGCTGACTGAAAGGCTGGAAGCTGTAATCTTCTCAGGGGTACGTCAGAAGAAAGGCCTGGTGAGTGAATGATGAAAATTAGCAGCCTTTAGAGCCCCTGTGGAGCAAGGTCCCACACGGGCACACATGGAGCTTCTGTCAGTTGAAACTGACTTAACAGCAACAGGATTAGTGTTAGTGTTAGTTTAGTATTGATATTATTCCCTGTCCAGGAGGATACATCTATTATTTTATGCTGGTTTTGGCAATGAGAAATTTATCACTCAGAGAAGTAAAGGGACTTACCTTAGGTCACACGGCCCGTGATGGTGGAGCGTGGCCTTTAGCTCTCAAATCTATGCTTCTAGAATGTTCTATGGGCTCCCCATCTGCATCTGTGGCTCCCATGCTCGCCTGACTCAGTGATACCATTTTCTAAACGCTGCTGGTTTATATTTCTCGTCTCTGAAGAAGATGTAGGTTGAGGCAGTGACATAGACATGAGCAGCTGCGTCCTGTCAGCACTCTTGAGTGAGAGAAATAAGGATGAATGGTAGCCTTGGTGACACCTATGTGGACAGTCAGCCTCTCCCAGCACTGGGTGGGTCCCCTCCGGGGTCCCTGGGGACTGCAGAGTCTGAGGCCCACTCAGAGGTGTACCCCTACTGCCAGGCGGGCCCCCTGACTCCTGAATGGCTGATAGGAGCTCAAGACTGAGAGCTGGGGTGATAGGAATGCCTGCACCGCAGAGGTGAACGGGGACACATCTGGCAGGAACTAATTCTACATGATGGTGTTTCAGGCATGAGATGACATGATTCATTTGTTTGAGGGGCACAGAAAGAAAAAACAGAGGGAATTACCCACTTCCCCAAGGAGAATACGTCACCAAATAAATAAAAGAAAGCAAATGATGGAGAAAATGCCATGTTAAGGAACACAGGCATGGATGGGGCATATGGGGGAGCAGCCTGCGATCTTGGCCTTGATTCTTCTCCATCACCCTCATTTTCCATCCCATGTGGGTTCCAGCCCTTTCAGGAGCCACAGCCCATGATGTTCTGTTTAATTACATTTGTTTTCATGGTTGTTCCATGTCAGTCTGTCTGGCCAGGATCTTCTCCTGCCTTTCTCTCTCTGTCTTCATAGCTCTCCAAAGGTCCTATTCCTGGGTGTGGACCCCCTGACCTCTCCCGAGCAGGGGATCAGCAATATCAGGGACCATGACCCCAAAAGAAATTTTAGTGATTTTCATCTCACATCCCACGTATTGCAAGGATCACAAAATACCATTCACCCTCCTTATTACTTTAAATCCAAGAGGTATTAGACCCACTGCTACATCTTACTGTGTAATGTGTTAGGGAGTAACTGTTGTAGCACCATTTAAAAAAAAATGCTTTGATAACTATATTTGAAAATAATTAGCTGCTTTTGTGACCCTATGTATTTTGCTTTATGCAGTTGAAAATGCTACTCTGAGGCAGTGGTGGGCTTCACCTGCCTATGGAGAATCCATGACACAAAGAAGATAAAAAGCTTCTCCTTAGCCCTCTGTAATTTTGACTCTTCGCCTCGCCGATGCCTCGGGGCTTTTGCGTGAGGCTGGCTTTCCTCTAGCTCCGAGCATTGGCTTTCTTAGCTGTGCTCCCGCAGAGGGTGGGTGTAGAAGGAGGAGGAGACAAGACCACGCAGGCCCTTTGCTCCAAGTTACACACTCAGCTGGGAGTCCGTAAGTGTAGCTGTGGACCCAACAGGCCCCTGCTCAGATGGAAACAGTGATTCTCCTCACCACATCTGCTTCGTTGTTAGCTATTATCCAGTCAGTCCCTACTCGTAACAGCTCCGTGCACAGTGGGACAAGACACCGTCTGGCCCCTCATCAACCCCATGGTTCGTTTCACATCGCTCCATAGACTGGCTTTCCAAGTAGATCAGCAGCCCTTTCAACTCTTCACTAGCATCATTGGGAGGTTGGATGCAGGGGTGCAGACTGCCAGAGGAGTAATACTGAAATGACCCGAGTCTGCAGTGGTGACGGTTGGACCAGTGTCGCAGGAGAGGGACTTCCAAGCCAGTGGTGGGTGGCCCTTGATGCCCTCAACAGGAAGAGATGAGTATCTCCAGCTTGACCAATAGGGGAGGGGAGAAGGCGGAGCGGAACCAGCAGGGATGGGGCCCAGCAGCCCGGCACATCACTCAACCAGTGCTGAGCAGGGTGGAGCCAGGTCACTCCACCCGCCAGGATGGGGTCTTCCCAGGCCAGCATCACCCATGAGGGGATGGTGAAGCCGTCAGTCACCACACTGGGTGACACTGCCATTCTGCCTTTGTCTGTGTTCTCCTCTGAATCGTATTCTACATCATAGCAGTACACAGCCTCCACTGACAGAGTGGTGATGGGGGACCTTGGTCAGGAACCTAACCCAGAACTTCCACATGGAGTTGAATGCCGTCAGGTCAACTCTGGCTCATCGCAAACCTGTGTACAATAGATCGGAGCATTTCCCAGCCCTGTACCATCGTCCCAGACTCTGCTGTGCACAAGCCTGCTGTTAACAGAGTTAGTCCATCTTGTTGAGGGTCTTCCTCTCCTCACTGATCCTTCACCTTTACAAGCATGACGAGTCTCATCGCCCTTGCCTCTAAGGAGTGCTCTGGATGTACTTATTTCAAGACACACTTGTTTGTTCTTTGGCATCTCATGGTGTATTCAATACTCTTCACCAACACCATAATTCAAAGATAGCAATTCTTCTTGGACCTTTCGTATTCATTCTCCAGCTTTCATATGCAAGTGAAGCCATTGAAAATACCATATCGTGGATCAGCCAAACCTTAGTCTTTAAATTGACATCCTTGCTCTTTAGAGCTTTAAAGAAGACCCTGATGGCAGAAAGCACTTAGGAGGCGAGAACTCTAGCACTGAGTCGTATATTGGTGTATTCATCAGCGTCTCATCTAATCTCATCGAGTTGAGACCAACTCATAGCTGACCCCTCAGTGGATTTTCAGAGGTGGTAAATTGCATAAGAGACAGCTTATCTCTCCCCCAGAGCCACTGGTGGATACGAACTGTCAGAGGGGTGCCCCCTATGAGTTAGCAGTGCAGCTGCTTACGGACTGTGCAACCAGGGCTCTCCAACAATGTATTAGACACAGTGGCTTAAGTCTCTGCCTCCCCGGCGGATGAGCCCAGCTTGCCTCACCTCCCCTGCAAGCAGGTGTGGTGCCAGGTATGGGCTTCAGTGTGACTGGATCTCACCTGATGAGCTGCACAGGAATCAGATTGACTACATTTGTGGAAGAAATTGTTGTGTTTCCCTGAAAAATCCTAATCAGAAACCAGTCTGTGGTTCTGAGAGATGTGGGGGAGATGGAGGAGCAGAGCCCCAGCTTCATGGATGGTAGGTGCAGGCCATTGATGTATGACTTTCTGCTTATCCAGACACCCCTTTCTTCTCCATTATGGACATGATTGAACCTAGCTAGACATTGCCCACCAGCTGGAGCAGCTGATCAGAACCACCCACCCCGAGTGGTATAGGAAAGTGAGTGAAATGCCTCAAACATGCCATACCTGACACGTAACTCGAGTTTCCCCTGAGAACTGTGATTCCACCACTGAGGATGCAGGGTGTGAGGGCTCTATTCCTGGAAGCAGCCAAGGCAAGGCAGGAGGGGGTGGAGCCTAGCAGTACCTTCCCCCCATGGCCTCTGCCAGTGGGACCCTGCCTTGCTTTGTGATTCCCAGAGCCAGGTTCCTCTTATTTCTGAAAGGTTTCTGGTGGTTCTGATGTACAGTAGGGGCTAAGAGTCAGCCCAATGTGATGTCAATGTTGTTATTCCACAGTGGTACTCAGAGTGTGCACGGGATCCCCTTTCCCACCTTTGCTCACCCCCTTCTCTGCCCTGGCACTGAGTGTCAGTTTGAAATTCCTGTTACATCACAGCCCATATTTCTCAGGTCCCTCCAACACGGTTTAGCTACTTGGGGAAAATATCTATTTATTTTAAAGTAGATCTTTGAGCCAGTTTAAGCCAATTAAGCCATGGCTAACAAAACAAAATTGGAACAGATTCTAATTTCTCAACTTTGGGAACTCTGTAGCTTATTGTACTGCCAACTCAAAGGTACGTGGTTCGAATCTGATAGCTGCTCTCTACAGGAGAAAGGAAAAAACATGAAGGCATCCTCTTCCTGTGTGACTTACTGCCTCTGAAAACCCTCGGGAGAGTCATCTGTGGGTCATTTCTGACTTGAGGTACATAAGAGCAGCAACAACAGCAGAATGATAACCAGAGTCAGGGAAAAACTGTAGATCAAAGCTGTGTAATGAGAAACTCGGAAACGGTTTTGAGCCCTTCCATGTGCCTGAAGCAGGAGGTTGGATTATTTGCAGGACTGTGGAAAGCCACATGCTTCAGCATGGTTGATTGCCATCTTTGAGTGGGGCATCACTATTTCCAACTCTGCTAGTCAAGAACTTTGGGTGCTGTAACACCTTGTTTTCTGAGGAGGAGACAAAGTTTCTAGCAGGACACTGACCTGTGATTTTTACCATTATTATTTTGACTCACATATTGAGTCTCTTCTGCTTTCACTTCTTCAGCTGTGACTAAACCAGGAAGAACTGATGTGAAACCTGCTTCAAAATAGACCTGCTCTGGAAGCGAAACCAGAGGGAGCAGGACAGCCCTGCCTGTGCTTTTCCCATTCATTTCTCCCCAGAGTTACCTTTGCTGGGCTCTTATTTTGACAGTGATGATTATTGGGATTTTTCTCTCCGTAGCTACATCCCATGGTGTGATTCTTCCCAGCATGGTAAGCTCCAACCTCCCTGAGAATCAGAGGGTGTCCTGGGTGGTGATTCAAACACCTCCAAATTTAGTCTCATCCGTAAATCTAATTAAAATGCTATTTACACTCGCCCGTGGCTCTGGGAGGGATGTGGTGCCGGTCATCATTCCTCATCCTCTCCCTGTCCGTCTCCTATGGCTCTCAGCAGCTGGAGTTCAACTTTCATGTTGGATTTAGGGAATTTGCCTCCCTTCACTCACCACCCTGGTGGGCTCCTTCTCCACTCCCACCAGCACTCACACCCCTGAGCAGAGCTGGCATGAGGGGAAGAATCATTTTATCTGAGGAGTCATGCTCACTTAGTGCTGCAGATGAGTCTTCCCTGAGACCCCCATTGGGATCAGAAGCAAAACTAACAAACTTCTTCCTCCTCCCTCTTCCTCCTTCTGTTGGTTCTTGACTGCCCTGTGCCCACCATGGTGCTCCTTCGCTATTAGCTCTGAGGAGCCCCGTTTAGTCCTAGAATACATCTTGGTTATCTGCACTTGCCCTGCCTGCTTTATTTGTCATCCTTGGTGCCTGCAGCCCTCCCCCCCCACCCCAAGAATAACAGTTTGGTTGATCCCCTGCCTTGAAGGGTTCAGGTAAACTTAGCTCAGCTGGGAATTAAGCCTGTCTGTCTCACCCCATCACTGTGATCCTGCACTGTGAAATATCCTAATCAACAACTAACGCGAAGGTGAAGAGTCCCACTGGGCAGCTGTGGAGAGGGAAGGGACTGAGAGTGTTAAATGAGGTAGCTGAGGGTCACTGTGAGGGAACCAAGAACCTCACTCCAGACCCTAAACTCAAGGCCACTTTTCTGACCACCTGTTGTTACTGTGCCCTACAAAGAGCAGTGGTACAGGAACTTGTTGCTGTTGTTATGTGCTGTCAACTCACCACCGATTCATAGTAGCCCTGTGTACAATAGCTCTGAACCCTCTCCTATCCTGAGTGAATCTCACTGTCTTTGACACACCTCCTCCCATAATCCTAGTTACTGTGTTTCAATCCATCTCACCCAGGGTCTTCCTCTCCTGTACTGTCCCTCCACTCTTCCAAGCATCATGTCCTTCTCCAAGGACTTGTTCCCTCCTGGCATCATACCCAAAGTATGTTATAAGGACTTTTGAAATCCATACCTTCAAGGAGCAGCTGGGTTTCACCCTCTCTAGGACAGACCTGATATCTTGGCACTCCATGGTGTATGTTCAATACTCTTCTCCAGCACCACACCTCAAAGGCATCAGTTCTTTTTCTATCATCTTTATTCATTGTCCAGCTCTCTCTGATACATATAAAGTAACTGTGAAGACAATGACCTGAATCAGATGCAGCTTAGTCTCTAGACTGACATCATTGCTTCTCAGTGCTCTGGAGAGGTCTCTGGCAGCGGATTTACCTAATGCAGCCCATCTTTTAGTATCCTCACTGCTAGTGCACGAGTGTTGATTGTGGAAGTAACCAAGCTGAACATGTTAACAATCTCAATCTCTTCTCCAACTATAATGATGCTACCTATTGGCCCAGTGGTGAGCATCTTTTGTTTTCTTGATGTTGAGCTTCAATCCTTATTGAAGACTGCAGTCTTTGACCTTCTGTAGCAAACACCTCAGATCCTCCTCAGTTTCAGCAAGCAAGGTAGTGTTGTCTACATAGAGCAGGTTGTTGATGGATTTTCCTCCAATCCTGATGCCACATTCCTCCTCATAAACTCCAGCCTCGCACATGAGCTGTTCCACATATAGATTGAAAATGATGGACGGGGGCACCTTAATTTGTAGCATTTGGTGATCGCTGTGGCTTAATACTCCTATCGTGGCTGATTTCAGACTACCAATGTGATGTCCACAGGCATACAGAGCTGTTTGTGTTGCTGAGCAGAGGACCCGCAGGGCTTTCCCTGGCAGTCCTATCATTGTGTTTCAGAAGGGATGGGCATCTCCCCCCCCCCAGGCCTCAGTTTCTCCATCTGTTATCCACTTAATTTGCAAGAGGAAAGAAGAAAAGTTCAAAAAACATTGTTTTCCATCTACAGCTCAGCTATTCTTGTCACCTAAACTAAATGAAGCTCAGTGAGGAAATCTTTTACATAGAATCACACAGCAAGATGAAAGACACTCAGTGGGTAGCTAGGCATGTGAGGTAGTGTGAGCCTGTAGACCAGAGGCAGGAAAGAATACCTCTGAATGATTTTTGCTTAAAATATGATAATGAATGGATTCATTCATTAGTTCAACAAGTCTTTATAGAGCACTCTTTACGTGCTGAGGGCTATGTGACATCACTCTCTCTCTTTGTCCTTGACTCAGAACTTACTTATAGCTGATCTTCCAGCAGCTCTTCAGAGACTGGTCCCTCCTGACAGTATGTGAGATGATGTTTACCTGGGACCTATTACTGTTGTTGTACACAGCATCACATTATCTTGCCTCTGAAGAGCACTCTGGCTGCACTTTTCCCAAGACAGATGTGTATGTTCTTTTGGCATTCTGTGGTGCCTACAATACTCTTCACCAACACCACAGTTCAAAGGTATCATTGCTGCATTGCTCTTCTGTACTCATTCTCGAACTTTCACATGCAAGTGAGGCAATGGAAGTACCAAGGCTTGGATCAGTCAGACCTTAGTCTTGACACTGGCATCCTTGATCCTTAGAACTTTTAAAGAAGTCTTTGACAGCAGGTCTCACTGGGAGGTGAGAATTCTAGCATTGAGTTAGCAATGTCCTCATCACCATCTCCTCTCATTGCCGTAGAGCTGGAACCTGGTCACGGCTGACCCTTCAGCGCACTTTTGGAGCCTGTAAATTGCACTGGAGGAAATTGCTCATCTTTCTCCTCAGAGCTGCTGGTGGATTCAAACCACTAGAGAGGCTTGGTCTCTGGGTTTACAATAGAACTCTCTATAGACTATAAATGTCTTGATGAGCACTGTCAAGCTAGAACTGATCCATAGCTGACCACCAGTGAGTTTTCAGTGGCAGTAAATTGCACTGTGGGGAATTGCCAATCATTTTCCTACAGAGAAACTGGTGGATTTGAACTACCTTTCTTTGGGTTGGCAGTGCAGCTCCTTACCACAAGGTCACCAGAGCTCCCTCTCTACAGAATATGCCAAGGCAAGTATAATGGTTCTAGGAAATGATTTTAGGTAGTAGGTAACACAGTGGGCAGAGTCCTGCTTTGTCCAGCTTCTACTTTATTGTGGTGAAAGACTAAAGATTTCAGTAATATACATGGTGCCGTCTGTGTCTCGTGCATGACGAGTCACGGAGGAACATAAAGTCACGTGAGGGAATATTGAGGGATGGGTTGAGTGGTCCGAGGAGGCCTCTCTGATGACACTTCAAGAGATACCTTGGTGAAATGAAGTGGGAGGCAGGTGGGTATTTGGAAGATAGTCATTCTAGGCGGTGGAAACAAAAGAGCAATGGCCCTGAGGCGGGAGGTCCTGCACATTGGAGAAGAATGAGGAGGTCAGAGGGTGCAAAGGCCCAGATTGTGTAGACCTGGCAGCAGGAGCTTGTTCAAAGGACGATCTGGATGCCAGGGGTTAATTGCAGAAGGCAGAGGCGCAAAAGGAGGCAATTAACATTAATTCTGGTGAACCATGGTCATGGCTGGGTCAAGGTGGTGCCATGAGGGCTAAGAAGTGGCCAGCTCCTGAATCTGCTTTGAAAACAGTCAATAGGACCTGCTGATTGTATGGGAGTGGAGAGCTGAGGGAGGTAGGAAGTTCTAAATGACATCACAAGAGTTTTGACCCGAACAGTTACAAGAATGGAGTTCTTATTTATGGAAATGGTAAAGATATGGGGTGAGGTGCAGGTGGACATGTAGGTTGACTTTCACCACATTATCTTTGACATCCTTGATAGACATGGGATGCAGGGCTAAGGAGGTGAATGAGGTGTAGCAGCCTCCGCTGGCTCTGAGGAGGGACTGGCGGCTGACTGGTCAATTTGGTGACATCTGTGGTGTAATGTTCCCACAGTGGCTCCTTCCAGGCTGCCAGGGTGAAGTCAGCTGATTCACAGATCCTGGAAATTTGCTTCTAACAAATCTACATGAACCAGGCTGGCCCCAGCCACCACCATATGGATCCAGTCTGGAGATGGAAAGATCTGGATTGGATCTAGAGCTGAGGTTCTAGGTGGACTCATGAAGCTGAGTGGATGGAGCAGGGAGGAGGGCTGAAGGCTGGGCAGCCCCATGAGGGGCGATGAGTAGCCAGCACTGAGGGAGGCAGAGACCTGCGAGGGAGCAGGAGAGAGAGAGGATAGAGGAATGACAATTAGCAGTAAGGGAGGCAGGATGCAGAATATGGACGCAGGCAGCCAGAGGAGACAGTCATCCCAGCATCTATCAGCAGTCGGCTAATTAGCATATGTATCTGTGTTTACTTTTCTATTTTCAGCATAATGACTTGCTTTAATTGCCCTCATTAGGGAATGTCCAATCCCACTAACATTTATAGAGCAGGCCTGGTAGGCATTTTTCTTTTTCAATCTACTTGGCCTCCTCCCCCACCTGCCTCCGGCCCTCTGAGTGAGCAGCATTGCGAGTGCATAGGACCTGCTCACAGGTCTCCACGGGAAAGGGCCACCCTCAGGTAAGCAGGCCACCTTATAAAGTGAAACGGGAGGCCCTGGCGGGTGCCATCAACACCCTGAGCTGCTAATGGAAAGATTGGAGGTTCAGGTTCACCCAGAAGCTCATGGACAAAAGAACTGGCATGCTGCTTCCAAAATACCAGCTATTAACCCCACCACCACCACCGTGGTATACTCAGACCCCTCCTGTGGGACCACTGTGCGTCAGAGTTTTTCGATGGCAGTGAGGTGAAATGAAAATGGAATGCATCTCAAAGGCTTTATTTATTCTGAGGAAAGTCAGTCAGTCTTGCTTAGTCTTGGTCAGTCAGTCCTTGGTTCGCCAGGACACCATGACCTCCTCAAAGACAAAGCTATAGTGACAAAACCGTGCTGTAATTACTAGGATAGGGGATGAAGGGCACCTGTAAAAAAAGGCTGCGTGAAGAAGCTTGGGGGGTGATGGAGCTGTCTGTATACTGATTGTGGTGGTGGTGACATGATTCTGTATACATATGTTAAAATTCATACAACTTCACACTAAAAGAACTCTTTGTACTGCATGTTAATGAAAACATTGAAGTCTGAATTATCTAGAACTGTCTGCCCTCCCAAAATAAGTGAGAGAGAGGTGTGCCCGCATAACAGCACTGCTGGTGAACATTTAGGCTCCGTCAGTGCTGCCCTCCTCTACACTGTCATTGGGTTCAGCAAGCATGTCATTCACACCCATCAGAAAGCCTGAAAGGAAAAGACCTTGAATGCCATGATGACCTTGAACCTAATTCATCAGGCAGTTGAGGGGTTTGAGTGGGATTGTGAGTGATACCATCAGAGCTGTACTTTAAACTGACTGTTGCTATGGGAAAGTCTGCTGTTAGGGACCTCTCCAAAGTACTGTAGAGCAATGGTGTCTCTTTTGAGACTAAGGTGCATCTGATACAGGACATGGTCTTTGCTATCATTTGTTATGCATCAGAGAGTTGGACAGTGATTAAGAAGGATAGAAGGAAAATTGATGCCTTTGAGCTGTGGTGCTGGAAAAGTTTTGAGAGTACCATGGACTGCTAGGAAAACAAACAGATTCATCCTGGAAAGGGTTAAACCGGGTAGCTCCTTGGAGGCAAGGATTCTGAGGCTCTGTCTAACATACTTTGGACATGTTGTAAGGAGCGACTGGTCCTTGGAGAAGGACATCATGCTTAGGAGGGTGGAGGGACAGTGAAGGAGGGAAATGCCCTCTATGAAGTGGATTGATTCAGTGACTGGGTACTCTGGATGGGTGTATCGGAGACAGTGCGATTGGCACAGGACAGAGCAGAGTTTAGGGCTGTTGTACATAGGGTCGCTATGAGTCGCAAGTGACTCGACAGCACATAATGACAACAACAACATCTGGCCTTGGGATGGTCGGGCTAGTGACCCAAGGACAGTGGCAGAGAGCTTAGGATCCAGGGCAGGGTGGAGGTGACAATACTAGGCCGAATGTTGGGGTCTGCCTGTATACATGGGAAAGGCAAGGGATGGCATGAGCCTGGGGCTTAGAGTCTCATTGATGACAGACTGAGACTCAAAAGGTCAGGCCCGGGAAAGGCAAAATTAAAGAGGATGGGATTTGCTGCCATCAGCAGCACACACACACACACACCCCACCCCCGCCCTGTGGGCAGCGGTCAGTGGCCAGGCTTCCTGGCTTCATCTTTATATTAATTCCTCTTTTGAACACCCTCCACCACCCAGCTGTGCTGTCGCTGGTCACCGAGCTAGCTACCAGGCCTCTAGTTCTCCAACAGTCTCTCTTTAAATCTGACCGGCTCCTTCACATCCTTCCCATGCTCTGTGTCTCTTAAGTTCTTCCTGTTGGTTCCTCACACCCTGCACATTAACAGATAAACACACACATGCAGTCCCTTGATCCAGCCATTCATTCTGCTATTCACTCAGTCTGCTGTTTTGTACAGACTGTGTTGGATTGAAGGGTCCTTTGCAGGCCCTGAGTAAACTCTTCCCAGACTTGACATGGGCCAGGGTGATGCAAGGGTTCCCAGGGGCACCATTTGCATGGAGTCCACACTCTGTCCCCATCCAAGACCCATTCCCCAAGGAGAATCAAGGCTGGACAGCAACATGACCAAAGGGCTGGGAAAGATTGGGAGGTGACATCACCGGGTTTCAGGACATCAGGTCCTATCTTGAGCTTTCCTCTTTTTTTTGTAAATTATCAAGGCAATAAAAAACTAAAATCACACCCACTGCCCTTGAGTCCATTTTGACTCATCCTCCATTGGTTTTTCAAGGCTGCAGATCTTAATGGGAGAAGACCACCTCTTGTTTCTCCCATAGATGGACTGGTAGGTTTGAACTGCCAACCTTTTTGGTTATCCACTTTTTACCTCCTCTTTTTTAGGAGGTTCAGAAAGGACAAAGCTTGCAGGCTCCCAGGGCTCTCTGCTCCTCTCCCGTGGCCGCCTTGCCTCCTTGCCAACAGAGGCGGGAGCGCTGATCTGGGAGGCAGCAGCACAAGTGGTGTCATTAGTGGTTGACCATGTCCCCTCCTGATTTCAATAGGACGCTGGGATTTCTTTGCTTTGTCAGCATTTATCTCTGTGGGATCAAGGAAATAGTTTTAAGCATGATAAAAAGCCAGGCAGCTGCTGAGGGCTCTACACCCTGCGCCTTCCTGAGCCTTTTCAGGAGGACTGCGCTGGAGAGCAAGGCCTGAATAGGGTCCCTTAGCCACTCTGCCACCAGGGCTCATCCTACCCCTGCAGAGCCCCTGCCCCGTAGAGAAACCCCAGAGGGAGTGGTAGGATGCCTTCAGGGTTTGGGAACTCTGAAGACAGCTACCCCCATGTTAACCTAGTGCCCCAAATTCAACCAGTTGTGTAAGAGGGGGCTGAGGCCTGGTGCAGGGAGGGAGGGTCCAAATTAGCTAATGTCAATCAGTATTTCTGGTGTGGTCACAGGAAAGTGTGGCCTGGCAGGGCGTTTGCCCAGGGCTTCAGGCAGCCCACACCATCCCTGGGAGAAGCACAGTCAGCTCTGTGACGTCGGGCTCCTTTGTGTCCTCACTTATAATTTGTGAACAATTAGAATGACAGCTTTCCCAGGGTGCTCCTCTGAAGACCAGATAAGACAATGTTGTCAAAGCATTTAGCACAATGCCCAGTACATACACAGCAAGAGCTCAGTCAGTGCATGATAACTACTAGTGGCATGATAATTGTTATTTAAATAAGATGGGTCAAGGAGGCCACCATTAAGTAGACAGGCTTCTGGAGGAGCATGGTCTGGCTTCTAAAAGGTCTTGGTTGTTGTTAGGTGCCGTCGTATCAAATAAGACTCCTAACAACCTAGAAACAAGAGATCTGAACACTGTCCTATCCTGTGCCATCATCATCATCTCTGACACACCTGAGTTCATTGCCACAGTGCCTGAGTAAGGCATACCTTAGTCCTGAAATTAACAAACTGACTATTCCTCCTCAATAATTTGGGGAGGTTCCTGACTGCAGACTTTCCCAGTGCAATATTTCCCAGTGTATTGCTTTCCGGACTGCTGGTACCAAGTGTATTGATTGTGGATCCAAGTAAGTTGAAGTCATTGACAGTTTCAATCTCTTCTCCATCTATCATGATGTTGCCTATAGGGACAGTGGTGAGAATTTTTATTTTATTGATGTGTAGATGCAATCCATATTGAAGGCTTCAATCTTTGATCTTCTACAGCAAGCTCTTTAAGTCCTCCTCACTTTTAGCGAGCAAGGTTGTGTCATCTGCATAACACAGGTTGTTGCTGAGTCTTCCTCTGATCCTGATGCCACTTTCTTCTTTGTAGAGTCCAGCTTCTTGAATGATTTGCTCAGCATACAGATTGAACAGGTATGGTGAAAGGATGACACACATCTTTTCTGATTTTAAACCCTTGCTCTGTTTGCACAACAGCCTGTTGGTCTAGGTGTAGGTTTTGCATGAACGCAATTAGTGTTCTAGTATTCCCTCTCTTCTCAATGTTAGCCATCATTTTGTTATTATCCTTACAGCCAAATGCTTTTGCATAGGAAATAAATCACAAATAGACATTCTTCTGGTATTTTTTGCTTTCAGCCAGGATCCATCTGATATCAGCAGTGATATCCCTGGTGCCACGATCTCTTCTAAATCCTGCTTGAACTTCTGGTAGTCCTCCATCTATGTACTGTTCTAGTAATTTTTTAATGATCTTCAGTATTATTTTGCCTGCATGCAATATTGATGATATTGTTTTATAATATCCACATTCTGTTGGACCACCTTTCTTAGGAATGGGAATAAATAGGACTCTGTTCCAGTTATTTAGCCAGGTATCTGTCCTCCAGATTGCCTGGCATAGACTGGGGAGCACGTCCAGGGCTGAATCTGTCATTTGAAATATGTCAGTTGGTATCCCATCGATTCCTGATGTTCAAGGAGTTTAAGCTGGATGTAGAAGAGGCCATAGCACCACAGATGTCACTGCTGATGTTAGATGGATCTAGCTGAAAGTAAAGAATACCAGGAGAATATCTGTGTGCACTTTATTGATTATACAAAGGCATTTGACTGTGTGCATCATAACAAATTATGGTTAACATTGAGATAATAATAGTGCTCATGTCAAACCCATACCTAGACTATGTACTCTTTGTAGGAAGCATTCAGAAACCCAAGCTAAACCTGTTGTCCTCATGTTAGGGGCCAGCATGCTTGATCATGCTTTAGCACTGAAAGCGCATGTCCTGGGAAGGAATGAATGCAGAACCAACCAGGACTGCTGGTCACCTAGACATCATGTTCCATCCTCTTTGATGTAAGTCTGAGAGGTAACCCACTTCTGGGATGGAAAAACTGAGGCTTAAAGCCACTAATGCCAGGAAAGCTAGGATGCAGAAGAAATACAGTAGGTCTGGGCCACCAATTGTGCAACTCCTCTCCCCTCCCATCCCCTCCTTTTCCTCCCCTCCCCTTTCCTCTCCCCCTCCCCCTCCCCTCCCTTCTCCTCTCATAGTCATGTTCCAGAAGTTGGGACTTGGACCTCAGAATAGGATGGCATAGATGAGGCACGAGTTAACAGACAGATGGTCCAGCATGAGATTCCCATGGTGCACTGGGGTAGTGGGCTGCAAATTAGGAAGTCCATTCAGAAGCACTTGTCCTTAATGCATGCGTACACTGTTGTTGTTGTGTACCATCAAGTCAGAATTGACCCTCCAGTGGGTTTTTAGAGGCACAGGAGGAGATTATCCATCCTTGTCCCATGTAGCAGCTGGTGGATTCGAACTGCATGCCTTTGAGATTGCAGCAACAGCATTCAAAACCACCTGTCCTCAATGCGTATGTCCACTACAAAAGAGAATTCCTTCCCAGAAGAGCTCAAGCTGGCTGCAGAGACAACCACTGAGATTCCTTCCAAGAAAGGTGGATGGAAAGGCGGCATGCGTGCACAGGTGAGGCACACCTGCCCACCTCACCACACCCCATCCATGAACGGATGATACACACATCCTCAGGAGTAAAATGACAACTCTCTAGCATTCTTTCCCCAAAGTGCCAGCTGCCAATTGGATTGAATTAGATTTCACAGAGGTTTTTGCAATACATGGAATTCACCAGCAAATTACTCTTAAAGAGGGAAAATCAATCATTTGGAGCAGAGATAAGCTGAAGGCAAGGCAGCCTCGGATTGATCCCGTCTGTGCACGCGTGTGTGGAATTCAGCAGATAACCTGGGAAGGGGGGGAGGACGCGGGCAGAGAGGCGGAAGGAGGAGGGAGAGGGAGAGGAGGAGGAGGGGAGATGAAGAGCAGGAGAAGGGAGGAGAGAAAATGGGTTGCAGAATAGGAGAAAGGGAGAGGCTAGAAGAGAGGTTAGAAACGAGGGAAGGATAGAGGAGGAAAGACCGAGACCTGTGATGGAGAAATGGAGGGACATGGAGGGGCCTCGCCCCCGAGGATTGGAAAAGCAATTTGAAAGAGCATAGTGCGTGTTTATGGGACCTCAGAGAATCACCCATTTCAGGCTCTTCATTTAACAGACCAGGAAACTGAGGCCCCAAGAGGGGCAACCCTGCCCAGTCATGTAGCAATGAGTAGCAGGTCTCCTGACCACAGACTCACAGCTTCAGAGGGAGGACATAGGGAGACATGAGCCAGAAACCCGGCCGAGTCCTACAACAGGGAGTGCTGGGGCCGTACTTGCCGTGTCTCACTGCCCAACAAGCATTGTAATCCCGGGCCTTATTGTGTTCTCTTATTAATCTGTAGTGAACACGTTCACATTTTCCCACTGCATCGAAGATTCTGCACCCAAGTTGGCGTAGCATTTGTCTTTTTCCCAACCTTTGTCACAGCACCTTCCTCTGAAATCAAAGCCTCTTTTCAAGAGCGTGAAACCGGACTGCTCCTTGGAGGCAGGATTTGGGCATGTTGCAAGGAAGGACCAGTTCTTGGAGAGGGACCTCATGTTTGGGAGGGTGGAGGGACAGTGCAGGAGAAGAAGGCCCTCTATGAGGTGGATTGATTCAGTGATGGGTAATTGGGGTGTGAGTGTCAGAGACAATGAGATTGGCACAGGATAGAGCAGGGTTTAGGGCTGTTGTACATAGGGTCACTATGAGTCTCAGGTGACTCGACAGCACATAACAACAACAACAACAACAATCCCTGGCGGGGGCTGAGTACCCAGTAAGCAAGGTAAGCATAATTTACTCGTAATTACTGCCTGCTCTGTGGTAAACAGCTTCTGTGAGTGAACCCACATGGCAATGTTCAGCACAGAGTGGCAAGCGCAAGGAAGCGCCTGCCTACCTTCCGTATCACTGACTCACCTCTGAGACCAGGGTCCTTTTCCTCGAGTCTCTAGAACTTATGGTCACTGGAGCCTGAGCAGAGGTAAGAGGGTGGGGGTGGTGACTTTTGGAAACTTCCTTCCCTCTGCCCCATGGACTCTGGCATTGTAGTGGACAGGGTCTGAGTGGGGTGAGAGCCAACTCTAAAGGCAGGCAGGGGCAGAGAAGCGCAATGATCCCCCAAATACAGGGAGCTACAGGGGAAAGAGGAATGCTTTGAGCTAAAGGAGGTGAGAAAGTTCACTCCAGAATCTTTGATATGGGTATAATTACCACTTTAAAGACTAAGGTGTACCTGACCCCAGCGCTGGCATTTTCAGCTGCTTCATATGCGTATGAAAGTTGGACAATGAAAAAGAAAGACTAAAGAATTAATGCTTCTGAATTGTGATGCTGATAAAAACTATTGACTGTCCTATAGCCTGCCAAGAAGTAGTCCTGAGAACAGGGCAAGGAAACACTGCATGGTTCAATATAAGGAAAGGGGTATATCAGGGATGCATCCTGTCCCCATATTTTTTTTTAATCTGTATGCAGAGCAGATCATTCAGGAGGCAGGGCTCTATGAGGAGGAGTGTGGCATCAAGATTGGAGGAAGACTTATTAACAACTTATGATATACAGATGAAAAAATCTTGCATGCTGAAACTGAAGAAGACCTGAAGCACTTGCTGTAAAAGGTCAAGGACTATATAGTCTTCAATATGAATTGAAGTTTAACATCAAGAAGACAAAGATTCTCACCACTGGGCCAATTGGCAGCACCAGATTAGATGGAGAAGAGATTGAGGTTGTTAACAATTATAGCTTACTAGGATCCACAATCAACACTCTTAACACCAGCAATCAGGAAATCAAAAGACAAATTGCACTGGGGAAATGTGCTGTCATAGACCTCTCCAGAGTGCTGAAGATGTCAGTCTAGATACAAAGGTACGCCTAATCCAGACCATGGTTTTCTTAATTGTTATGCTTCAGAGAGTTGAACAGTGACTAAAGATGACAGAAGAATAGATGCCTTCTAATTGTGGTGCTGGAGAAGAGTCTTGAACATATCATGGATTGCCAAGAAATAGATATGTCTGTCTTGGAGAGGGTGAAACCAAGTCTCTCCTTGGAGGCTAGGATTTTGAAGCTCAGCCTCACTTACTTTGGGCACGTGGTCAGGAGAGATCGGTCCTTGGAGAGGGACATCATGCTCAAAAGGGTGGACAGATAGCACGGTAGAGGGAGACCCTCGATGTGATGGATTGATACAGTATCTGGGACAGTGGGGGTTGGTGTGTCAAAATTAGTGAGACTGGCTCAGGAAAGAGAAGGGTTCAGAGCTACTCTACACAGGGTCACTATGCATCACAGACAACACAACCAATAACATTCTGTGACAGGTTTGGAAGGAAGAGTGGCATCCACTTCTTAAATAAGATGCCTCTGGAAACTCTATGAACTTTGATAAATGTCGGTAATTGTAGAGGGACTTCAGGTCTTTTGTTCACAGTGTCACTATGAGTCATGCTCGACTCGAAGGCGATCAACAACAACATAAACTGCCAAAAGAATAAATAACTCTGATTTAGAAGAAGTGTAGCCAGAGTGCTCTTTAGATGAAAGGATGGCGTGATTTCATCTCACAGTCTTTGGGTACATTGTCAGGAGAGGTCAGTTCTGGGAGGAGATATCATAGATGGTCAAAAAAAGAGAGGAGGACCCTTGACAAGATGAATCCACACACTGTGACTGCGACAGTGGGCTTAACGACAGCAGAGAGTATGCTGATGGCACAGGATTTGACTGGGCTTTGTTCCGTTGTGCATGGGGTCACCGCAAGTTAGAATCCGCTCCACAGCACCTAACAGTGACAAGGGAAAGGACAGGCAGCGGATGAGGAATGCATCTTCAGTGGGCTTCAGTGTTGTGTCACACAGTAACATGGATTTGACCAACAGAGGACTTAGCACTTACCGAGATACTGCAGCTCATTCACAATAACCTGTTAAGGTAAACTTTTTTCCTTCCCATTTTAGAGGTGGAGAAGTTGAGACTCAGGGAGATATTTGTGCAAAAATCACACAGTAAAAAAAAAAAAGTGTGGATTCAGGTCTGACCCCAAAGCTTTTGTGTTTTACCCACCACACTGGAGGGCTTCACCCAGAACTGTCCTGGCTGTGGACAGCAGGTACTAGTGCTCTTGCTGGACACAGGTCTGCTAGCTTTGGGAGCTGCAGAGAGGCTGCTAGGAAGAGCTTTGGGGACATAGTCTGCTCTGACCTTTCTCAAGGCCACCAATGGTGTGAGGTGGGACAGCTTTGGGGGAGTTGAGGGTGGCGAGGCAGCCCCTCCTGGCAGCTGTGATAACACAATGCCCTCCACAAGGGGTGGGAAGTCCTCAGCAATGGGGAGCAAAGCGGGCAGGAGCCGCAGGGGGTGGAGGCCATGGGGAGTAAGAAATTATTTGTTATGTGTCCTTCCCCCTTCCAAAAAATAAATAAAGCTGCTGTATGGCAGCGGCCTCCCCACAGGCAGCTGGCCAGCTCCTGGCCCAGTGGGGGGAGCTCGGGTGCTTCGGCTCCAGGACCCGGGGCTGCCAGCTATCAGCCCCTTCATCGCCTCTCCCAGCTGGAGGAGAATTTAATCCACCAGGCTCCTCTCCACACATGCTGGGACTCCTTTTGATGTTCTGTTTTATCTCCCTTCCCAACAAAATTGTCCCTCTTCAGCTCTGAGAGGGCCCTGCCTCCCCCACTGTCTCCTCCCCACCCCACAAAGGCAGCCTCCTGTGAGCCGGGGCAGTGGGCGAGGACACAGGGAATTCAGGACCTTTGTGAGACCCTGTCCACTCTCATCCCGGCCTCCCTCGCTTTCATTTCGCTCTGTGACCTGGGGACATGGCTTTGCCTGTGTGGGCCTCACTTTCACCATTTGTAGAACTGCAGAGAATTACACTATGGACCCAGCAAGGTTTTTAAATGGGGCCTAAAGCTGTAGCCATGCTAATAGTTACAGGGACATGAGAGAGACCAAGAGAGTAAGTGACTAAACTTGGGCTCCAGTTTGACTCCTTCGTTAGTTGCTATTACATATGGTTGCATTGCTTCTGACTTAATAGTGACCCTGTGTACAATAGCTCTGAACTCCGCTCTATCCTGAGCCGTCTCACACTCTCTGACACACCTATCCCCATTACTCCAGTTACTGTGTCAGTCCATCTTATTTGGGGTTCTTCCTCTCCTTACTGTCCCTCCACCTTTCCAAGCATGAAATCCCTCTTGGGCATGTACCCAAGTTAGGTGAGAGAGAGCTTCAAAATCTTTGCCTCCAAGGAACAACCTGATTTCATCCTCTCTAGGACAGATCTGCTTGTTCTCTTGGCAGCCTATGATAATATGTTCCATACTCTTCTCCAGTACCATAACTCAAAGACATCAATTTTCCTTCTGTCATCCTTAGTCATGGTCCAGCTCTATGATTCACAAGTAATTGCGAATACCATGGCCTGATCAGGCACACCTTTGTCTCTAGACTGGCATCGTTGTTCCTCAGTATGCTGGAGAGGTCCCTGACAGCAGACTTTGCCCATGTAATTTGTCTTTTGATCTCTTGGCTACTGGTCCCAAGAATGTTGATTGTGGAGCCAACCAAGCAAGGTGAAGTTGTTAGAAATCTCAATCTCTTCTCTGTCAATCATGATGCTGCCAGTTGGCCCAGTGGTGAGAATCTATTTTCTTGATGTTTCAATCCATTTTGAAGGCTGCAGTCCTTGACTTTCTGCAGTGAATGCCTCAGATCCTCCTCAGTTTCAGCAAGCAAGGTTGTGTCCTCTGTGTAGTGTGGGTTGTTGATAAGTCTTCCTCCAATCCTGATGTCACATAGCTGTGTGATATGAACAAGTTTCTCATGACAGCTTCAGTTTTCCTCTCTGTGAAGGGGATGGGTGGACTGTGGTGTCCTTATGCTTTTGTGAAAATTCAGATCAAGGTGTGTCAAGCGTTGAATTGTCTCTGAGGCTTGCCAGTGGAAGCTCTTGGCTGAGGCCTGCAGTTAACTTGGATTTTGTATCAACTTAGATGACTCGTGTGCATATCCATACCAAGGGGCAGACAGTCTCGAGCCAGGTCCAGGCAGAAACTGTCTCTCTGGGCAGCTTCCACAAGGAGCAGGAGGAGCATTTGTGGAAACTCACATGGTTAGAAGGTGATCCCCAGGCTCAGGACATTAGTGTGAGGGAACCTAACTGCAGTGTCAGATCCCAGTGAGCTTCCAGCCCCTGGCCACAGATCAGGAGATCTGGGGCCTCCTCTGAAGGGGTTGAGGACACCACAGGCTTGTCACTCCTGGTGCTCCTGCTCTCACCAGGTGCTGAGTCAGCACTGGACTCCTCAGTGCCTCACCAGGTGTCCCTTCCTCATCCTCAGCCTGCAGCCTCAGACCCTGATCCGCCATGTACTCTGCCCACTCTCTCTCTCTGTGCATTATCTGCCCCGTTGTGCTGGTTGGTTTCCTCCAGTTCCTCAGACCACCTCTTTCCCTTTGTGTTGCTCTATCTTGAGGATGTGTCATAATCAGCTAGAGGCTTGTGAGGACTTAGGATGCCGGGCCTGACCCTCCCAGAGCTGATGACTATATCTGGACACTGGCTCAAGCACCCAGCATCCCAGGAGCAGCTGCTGCTGCTTCTGCTGCCACTGCTGCCGCCAGTCCCAGGATCAACCACACTTGAAGAACCTCTCCTGAGCCTGGTAGAACAGCACATCAGCAGAGAACTGTCCGATGTGCAGGCTGGGTTTAAAAGAGGCCTTGGCACTAGGGATATTATAGCCAATGTCAAGTGGATTTTAGCTGAAAGCAGAGAGCACAAGATGAATGTCTATCTTTGTTTCATTGACTACACAAAGGCATTTGACTGTGGATCACAACAAACTGTGGCTAACTCTGAGAAGAATGGAAATCCCAGACCACTTGATTATTCTTAGACGAAACCTATATTTGGACCAGGAGACAGTCGTCAGAACAGAGCAAGGAAACAAAACACTGCATGGTTCAAAATCAGGAAAGGTATACACCATAGATGCGTCCTATCTCCATATCTTTTCAATCTATATGTGGAACAGATCATCCTGGAGTCTGGGCTCTCTAAGGAGGAATGTAGCATCAAGATTGGAGGTAGAGTCATCAAAAACCTACGCTATGCAGATGACAAAACTTTGCTTGTTGAAACTGAGGAGGACCTGAAGCACTTGATGCAGAAGGTCAAGGACGGCAGCCTCCAATATGGATTGAAGCTCAACATCAAGAAGACAAATATTCTCGCTTTTGGCCTGATTGGCAGCATCATGATAGATGATGGGGGGAAAAATTGAGATTGTTAACAGTGTCAGCTTGCTTGACTCCAATATCAGCCCTCTTGGTACCAGCAGCCAGGAAATTAGAAGACTGATTGTCTGGGGGAAATATGTTGTCTGGGGCATCTCCAGAGTGCTGAAGAGCAACAATGTCAGTCTTGATAAGGTGTGCCTGATGCGAGTCATGGTTGGAACTGACCTGTAGCTGACCCTCCAGTGCATTTTCAGAGTCAGTAAATGACGTGGGAAGAGATTTCCCATCTTTTCTTCTGAGGAGAAGCTTGTGGATTTGAACCATATACCTTTGTGTTGGCAGTACAGCTCCTAATCAGTGAGACACTAGAGCTACCAGTTAACGCCATAGAAGTTACGGTTTACAACACACAGGATACTTAGATTAAACTAAGAATCATAACTCTGTCAAGCCAACACATCTTTTGGGGATCACAATTCAATCCCTAATAAGTGAAAACAGCAAATTTGCAAGAAACAAGACCAACACAAAAAAATCAGATGTATTCCTATGCTACAGTGTGGGTGAACCGGGAAAATACTGTCCTAAGTGAAATAAGTCAGACACAAAAGGAAAAATATAATCTTGACCCCACTTTTATGAAATATCTAAACTGGGCAAATGTAAAGAGACAAAGGTTATTATTAGTGGTTACCAGTATCTGGAGTGGCGAAGTGAAGGATTTGATTAAGGGAATTGTGTTTCTGTTTCTCAACATGAATAGTTGTACAATATAGTCAATATAATTCACGTCACTGAGTTGTAACTTTAAAATGATAAAATGCAAACATTTTGTCATATCTGTGACTGTTTGTTATATATATTACCGTGATAATTTTTTTAAAAATAGCTTTAAGGGTAGAAACCAACAAATCCTCTGTAAAAGGGTAAACTTCCAACCCAGGCCCTTCAAGACACAAATAGATTCAAATCAGGTAAACATAGGTTCACAATGTTGTTGTTGTTGTTAAGTGCCATCAAGTCGTAGACGACTCATAGCAACCCTATGAATGAAAGACCTGAACACTAGTATAACTTTCATAGTTTCTCCACGTTCACAGAGTTTCTAGAGGCAAGTTATTTTGGAAGTGGATGCCCCTCCTGCTTCCAAGCCTGTTTTGATCTGGGAGCTCCACCAAACACTGTCCACCATGGTTAACCATTATCACATTTGACACATCGGTGTCACACTGTTCTGCTTCATAGCAACCATGAGTTACCACTGTACAGCAAATGGACAGACCAGTGCTATACCACTTAGAAGAATGTTTGACCAAAAACAATTAAAACCAGGCCTGAGGCCGCAGATTAAAATCACCCACCTTTGGCTTTGCAACGTTAACTTTCTATCCACTAGGACAACAGACCTCTCTCTATAATTCACAGCAATTCTGTGAACAACAGATCTAACCCTTGCCCCATCCTACGCCATCCTCATAATCTGAGACACACTCAAGCCCATTATTATAGTCACCATATCAATCAATGACACAGACAGACACACACACAGAAAACCCCATTGCGTTTCAGTTTGCTCTAGAATAAAGAGCTCCTAAGTGTCTGACTCAGGCCTGCTTGTGCTCAGTTGCTACTGTTGGTAAAGGCCCGCGTCAGGCCTGGATTCTGTCTTTGACCAGACAGGCAGCAGGGAATCATGGGAACACACACGGACCTGAGACCTGAGCCTCACTTCTTATCCCTCCCTCCACAGTGCCCCCTGGGAGACCTGGGGCAGCTCCCCAAACCTCTCTTTCTGAACCCTTTGTCCTCTTGAGTTGTCTCTGGAATCTGGAGACCACAGGAAGAGGACCACCGAGTAGCTGGTGCTGAAACAGGTCACTTGCCAAGCACCTACTGTGGCCTGAGGTGGGATGCACTCTGTCCCAGCCTGGCTGTGGCCTCATGGGCTCTCAGCTCTCCAGAATAACCTCATGGGGGACTGTGACCCAGAGACAGCCGACTGCAGCCTTCAGGAAAACCAGGCAGTGCTTCCTGGATTAAATGACTGCTTGATGCATACAAAGTGCTTAGAACAAGCCAGCCTTGAGTAAGTGTGCGGCCCACCGCGTCTACCACCTTGCCATCCTTTGGTGAAGATGCTAGACGCCTTGTGACTAGGACAGGTTATGGTGAACAGATTTCAAAAATAAGACACTAGGAAAAAAGGCCTGGTGATCTTCCAAAAGTTAACCAGTAAAATCCTACGAATCACATCAGAATATTAACCAGTACAGCCAATACAGTGCTGGAAGAGGAACCTCTTGTAGCTGAGGTCACCGATCCACCTGCTGCAGAGTTCTTTCCTATTCATAACAACTTTACGTTGTATGGGAGGCTGTAAACCACTATAGGAGACTGTCTGTCTCCTTCTGAGCAGCTGATAGACCTGAACTGCTGGCCTTTTGGTTAGCCACCCAGTACGTTACTCACTATGCTAACGAGGCTCCTTCAGCAAATCAGAAGGTACTCACATTGCAGAGTGGCCGCGGCAGTGGGCACTGCACTCCGAGGGTGAAGACGTCTCGGGACATCATTTCATTCTGCAGGAGGTGGTCAGCCCTGACTAACCCCTCATCACTGCAGCTGCTGTGAGCCTTGCTGTCGTCCACAGACATGGCGACGGGGAAACCCCACGCTCTAGGTTTATATGTGAGATGGCAGGCACGCGGTGTTGATTTGTGCTGCTGCATGTCAGGGCATGAGACATGTGCACATAACGCCCACGAGGGACTGGGCTTCCCTGGAGCAAGGTCCTGACAGTGGGGCGCCGGATGCTGGGTGCAGGGCAGGGAAAGGGGAGGCTTGGATGGTGCTCTCCTCATAGAGCCATTTGAAATATTTCTATGTTTCTGTGGTTTGTTTTTATTTGGGTTTTTTGGGCGGGTGTTGGGGGTTTTTTTGGGTTTTTTTGTAATGTTAGGAAAATTAAAACAAGGCAATCAGTTTTGAGGCTGTTTTCTGCAGAGGTGTAATCTATGCTTCTGGGAGCCAGTCTCACCTCTGCCAGGCTCACCTCTCCCAGCCTAATAATTGTGTCTGGCTGGGTGAAGGTGAAGTGAACTCGGGGAGCAAAGCCTGGTCCCCTCCTCTGGCCTCCTCACCTTCAGGCCTCTGTCCCTGCCCTCTGGACTCCTCCCCTTCCTTCAGTGGGGTCTGCACAGGCGCCCCACTCCTCAGTTTCCCTCCCTCTACTCAGAATCCCCAAGATGTGGCCCATCCCAGGCCAGATGGCTCCTTGGCTCCTGACCCTTAGCGTGATGCAGAAGCTCACTCTCTTTTCTCTCTGGTTCCTTCCATCTCTCGATGCTTCTCCGGTCCTCCTCTCTGTCTCCATACCCTTTGACTGATCACCTACTGATAGAACTTGGTAAGTGAGCCTCCAGGGGCCGGGGCTGGGAGGAGTGGGGGGCACTGGATGGAGGGGCTTCTCAGAGGGCGAAGCTAAGCCCCATCATGCCCTCCAGCCCTTTTGGGTCCTGAGAGGGAGAGGAGAAAGTGGAGGGAGGGAGAGTTGCTGGTGTCACTTGCCCAGCGCTGTCACAGTTGGCCAGCTCCCTCTCTCAGTGTCCCTTCAGGCATTTAATTGGTCCCCTCTGTCTGACGGGATGGATTCCACACAAACCAAAATGGGAAACTCTACAGCCTGAGAAGCATTGCCCAAAATCCAAGCGGGACTGCTCCCCACTGGGGGCTCTGGAGACCCCACTGCTTGCCAGGACCCTGGGGTCAACAAGAGGGGTCAGCAGAGCTCAGCTACTATGTGGTCTGTCCAGAGTCCCTGAGCCAATCACAGAGCCTTGCCCCCAGGCCCTGAAAAGAGGCAGCAGGAAGGGCAGCTGTTTTGCCCCTTTATAAGATGAGGAAACCCCACATTCATTCGATAATACATTTGCGGGCCGGTGAGCCAGTCCCTGGGATGGAAGCACCACGTGATGAGAGTTCCTGAGAATTCTCAGATGTGGCTGAGGATGTCACTTCCTGGAAGATTCCCCTGACCTGCACATGGTAACTGAAGCCTTGCAGGGACTGTCACTGCTTAGAACCAGGAGCAGGTTCGAGAAGGGAATTTCTCAACACTCCAGAGGCAGTGAAAAAGCAAGGGCATACCTCCTTTGCCACCCCCATATCCCCCAGTAAAGGACCAAGTGTCCAGAGGGGCTGTGGGCACTGGGAGGTGAGTTGGCTGCCCAGGGATGACCAAGAAGGTCACTGCTACGCAGCTCTGACTGGCTAGTGGGACATCTCCAGGGCCGCTACAGCAGGGCCACCAGTGGCTTATTATCCCCTCAGGTCCAGGGGTGAGTTGGTGGCAATTGTCTGCAAAACTAACAGGCACCTTGCAAGTAGGCCAGATTGAAGGGGTCAGGAAGGTGTACCTCCCATCTTCAGCAGGGCCCTTTCTGACTCAGGGATTTGAGTCAATGGGAACACTGGGCAGCATCCTCGGAGACAGTTATTAGAAGCACTCAGCCCCCTGAAACAATGGCCTGGGACCACTGGAATATAAGAGAAACATGGGGATGTGGCAGCTCCATGCTCATCCTAGGTCCAGTGTCCCCCAGGTCACCACATTGACCGCAGTGAGGGAGTAGGGGACTTACTTGCCCCTCACTCTTCTGAGTTATACTCATTCGCGTGTGAACCCCTAGCTGTTTGCCTGGTATGGTGTGTGCCAGAAACGAGGGGACCCAGGCACTGCTTCCTCCACGGAGTCCTCCAGGTCCACCCTCTCCAGTCCACTCCATCGTTCTCTCTGCGTCCCACTCTGACCTCCCTCCTTTCCCCTCATCTCCTGCTGAGTCGTGAAACTGACAGTCCCCTACCAGTTGGGATCCCTGAGGCAGAGGAAGGAACGTAGAGGTGGAAGGTGAACCAGTCCATCTAGAAAGGATGTTGCAAACATGACAGGATGATGAAAGAAGGAACAGGCCCTGCTCCTCCCCCTCCCCACTTTCCTTCCTAAAACAGCCCTCAGACCCCCTCCAGGCCCTCAGCTCTGTTTGTACTCTGGCCCTTCCTCTCCCAAGCTCTTCCTCACTGGTTTTGCCTCTGTTTTTGTTCCAGGGCCTGAACAGCATGTTCGAGGTATACCTGGTGGGCAACAACTCCCACCACTTCATCATCTCCCCCACCTCCGTCCAAGGGAAGGCTGACATCCGCATCCGGGTGGCCATCCCACTGGACTATGAGACCGTGGACCGCTATGACTTCGACGTAAGTCCTACTCCCTGTCTCCCCAGACCGGGTGGGCAGACTGTAGGGAAGAGACGAGATGACCCCACCCCCTGCTGTCTCGCTCACCCTGTCCTTGTGTGGCTGCTTGGAGAAGCCCACCGAGAGTGGCAGGAACTGGGCAGGGTCTTTCCTTTTTGAGGATAAGAAAACACCCAAGGATTGAGTGTCATTTTTCCCCCCAGACACTTCCACAAGAAACCCAGTTGGGATCCTCTGACATCCATTTCCTGCTAGCCCAGCTCCATCAGCCACCCCTCCCCAAAGATCCTATGGCCCCCAGCCTTGTGAAGAAGTGATACCCCAGAACCCAAAAGGACATAGCTCTGGGGGTGGGCAGTGACTGGCCAGGTGTTCTGGGTTGGGGCAGGCTGACCCCAAGGAGGACTGGGGAGCACGTGGGGCTCACTCAGCCCCTGCTCTCCACATCCAGCTCTTTGCCAATGAGAGTGTGCCTGACCACGTGGGCTATGCCAAGGTGAAGATCACCCTGATCAATGAGAATGACAACCGGCCCGTCTTCAGCCAGCCGCTGTACAACGTCAGTCTGTATGAGAACGTCACCGTAGGCACCTCTGTGCTGACGGTCCTGGTAAGCGCACTCCTCCTCCAGGGCCGCCGAGCCCTCTAGACCAGCGAGATTCTGTGCAAGGAGCCTGGGAAGGCATGACGTGGGGTGTCCCCCAGCCTCTAACGTGACATTGGTATATGAAGCCATCTGAGACCCTCCATGCTGGGGCTCCTTTGCACAAAGTGGCAAGACAGAAAAGGGGCCAAATTGGGGACAGACTAGCTGAAGATACTTTGGTTTTCTGCCTTGGGTAAGAGCGCTGGAAGGGCCCCCCTTTTTTATTTTAATTTTATACTGTTTTACTTACAAAGTTTGCATACATTGTTTTTTCACACCAGATCTTTCCCTTTCCTTTACCCACCCCCTCCCTTCACCCATCAAATTGTGCAACCCTATAATTAACCACCACTCCCAGCCCATCCTCACCGCTCTGCTCCCCCCTCCCCTCCTTGGATCCTTGTACTCATTTACAATAATGGTCATACACAGTATTTTGTCTTTATGAGACTAAGTTAGTTTCCTCAGCATAATGCTCCCCAGCCCCTCCCAACTAGTTAGTAATTTACAAAATCAGTGCTCCTGTGTGCTGCGTAGTATTCCATTGTGTGAATGTACCATCATTTCTCAATCTATTCAGTTGTGGTTGGACATTTGGGCTATTTTCATGTTCTTGCTGTGAGGAATAACACTGCCATGAACATTGGGGTACAGGTCTCTCTTTGTGCCTCAGTTCTCATATTCTCAGGGCATATTCCAAGCAGTAGAATAGCTCAGTCATATGGAATTTCTATGTTCAGCTTTTTGAGGAAATGCTAAACTGTGGAAGACCCCTTGGAAGGATCTATCCCTTTGCAGCACAGGCTTTGGGGAGGAATGGGTTCCTGTGACTGTCTGGGGCCCCAGCTTACCCTTTGACAAAAGATCCTTTCCAGTATCCATTTCTATCAGGCAGTATTCTAGCTTGCAATGGACCAAAACTTTCAAGTAGTTGAAGGGGGAAAGTATTGGCATCGTGTAACTCACAAGTTCTTGCTATATTCTTTTGAGTTGAAACCGACCATAGCTGACCCTCCAGCAGGTTTAAATAGTAAATCACATGGGAGGAGACTGTCCATCTTTCTCCCATGGAGGAGTTAGTGGATTTGAATTACATACCTTTGCATTGGCAGTGCAATTCCTTACCACTGAGCCACCAGAAATCCCAAAAGTGTCAGTGAGATTTCAGGCATGGTTCCATCCAGGGCCTCAGCTGAACAGGAATCCAAAATCAACGCCAGGCTCTGCTGTCCTGGGTTGGCTGGGATCGGCACCAGCACCTCTAGGCTTAAACCCCAAACGAAACTCGCTGCCCTCCAGTCAGTTCCAAATCAGAGCAACCTCCTATCGGGCTCCCAAGACTGTAAGCCCTTTCAGGGGAGATTGCCCATCTTTGTTCTGTAGAGATGCTGATCAACTTGACCTGCCAACATTTGGACAAGAGCGAACATGCAATGCACTATGTCACCAGGGTTTCTTACCCTTTACTAATTCATCTGTATTAGTGGGGAAATTATTTTCAATAGTTGACAAAAGACCTAGGGCTATTGTTGTTGTTGTTGTGATTGTTGTTATGTGCCTTCAAGTTGCTTGCAACTCATAGCGACCTGAAACCTGCTCTGTCCTGTGCCAGCTTTACTGTCTCTGACACACCCACTGCCATTACCCCAGTGACTGAACCAGTCTATGTCTTGCACTGTCCCTGTACCCTTCCAAACATGATGTCCCTCTCCAAGGACTGGGTCCCTCCTTGCAACATGCCCAGAGTATGTCAGAGGAAGCCTCAGAATCCTTGCCTCCAAAGAACAGCCTGGCAATTTTTTAAAGACAGAAGCAGGTGTGGTAACTAGGGCCTGGAGGGTTCAGGGGGCCAGGAGTTACTGCTTAAGTGGTATAGAGTTTCTGTTTGATGTGATGAAAACTAGTGGTAAGGGCTACACAATCTTGGAATATAATTAATGCCACTGAGTTGTCCATTTAACATGGTTAAAATGACATATTTTATATTCTGTATCATTTAACACAAAATCCCAAATGGACTGTGATTGGTCCCACTTGTTGGGCCATCCTGGAACCGTTCATTTTGACTCTGATATGCCAGGAGTGGGTCACACCCTGCCTAATGGAGCTGGAGGTTGAAGTTAATGCGTTCAGACTATATGGGCTGATACAGGGGAATAGGTTTTCCCCATGAGGATTTATGTTCCAAGAAGACAGGGAATTGGATGTTGAGCAGGTTGAAGCAATGGAGCTATGCTATGCAAGCGCAAGGTCTTGCTCATAGTAGATGCTCAGTTAACACAATGGTGTTTCACTCACAGCTGCTCCCTGCCTGCCCACTCTGGGCTCCTAGACCCCCACGGCCGCCCTTCCATTTTTTACTGAATCTCCTTTCTATGCAGAGACATCGCCTGCCTGTAACAGCCCCCCATCCGGTTCCAAAATGTGTTTACTCTACAGACAGATGGTATGAAACAGTATTGAGCCCCTAGGCCCTTCCCATCTGACAGTTATTAATATTTCAAACAGATGTTTAGCTAGTCAGGCCGTCAGACATAAACAATAAGGCTACGGCTGCGGCTGCTGGCTCTGTCACCTCCTGCCTCCTCCAGTCCTGACTCCACCAGCCTTCACCAAGGTGTACCCCACAATAAATCACCCGTGCTTGAAGGCTCCCTGGACCCTCTCCCAGCCTCCCAGGCCAGCCCAATAGGAAGGGCCAGAGGTTCTAGCCTTCTGGAGGCAAAGGGGGACGTCTTCATCCCCCACCACCTTGGAATGTGAGGGTGAGGGTCTCTCAAAGTGAGAGGGTCCCATTCCTCGCAGGACTGGAGCCGCTTAGCCAAGAGTTCAAGTCCCAGGTTCCATGTTACCAGGTCTTACCTTATCAGGGATTCCTTCTTGGTGTTCTTTCTGGAATTGGAGGTTCTCTCTGTAGTTCCACATCCTCACAGCCCTAGAAGAAGTTTGGAGGGCTCCTACAAAACAGGGGTGAGCTGTGTAGTGCAGATGGGGACTCATGGCATCTGGCCAACCGCTGCTGCCAGGTCAGGTACATGGAGTCCGATCTAGCCTGGGGCTGGCAGTGAGAGGAGGTGCTGGTAACGTGAGCCAGTGACCACAAGAGCTGGTGCAGGTCCTGGGCCTGCCGTGCGGCCCCTGACCCCTCTCCTGGTTTCTCTCAGCAGATGAGCCTCTGCATCTCCATGGCTGCCTCTGGCTCTGTCCCGGGATGGTCTCCAGTTCCAGGGTCCTCCTTCCCAGCTCCACAACCACCACCCTAAATTCCAGAATATGCTTGTTTGTGCAACTCTCGTGCACTGAGCTGCTGGACACTGCTGATTTCAGGAAGGGGAAAGGATAGACACCCCAGTGTAACTGTAGACTGGGGTGATCCAGCTTAGCTGGGCCCCCAGTGAGCCCCAGGAAATGATGGCCAAAGGCTCTGGGATCCAAGGCCTGTGTCTGCTTCCTCATTAGTCCACTCTCTAGTGTCACACAGCCGGCCTGAGTTCTAGTCCTGTGTCTGCTACTAGCAGAGATCCTTTGAGTAACATCAGTTATTATGTAAGTCTCAGGAAAGGAGTCAAAGACAAGGAGAGGGGGAGGCTCTATTTCCAGCTCCTAGAGGTTATATATGGATGAAGTGCCTGGTACGTCCGCCCCAGAGGCCAGAGCTGGTGGTCAAGGGGCCTAGCCTACAGTCAGGGTGAGGGCTAGGAAGACACACGGCCACCTTCTAGCAGACAAGTTCTTTCAATCCTTCAGCACATTTGTTGAATATGTGTGGGTCACTCATGTGGGTTACCGAGGTAGAGGCACCTTGTCCTGTCACCTTGAGGCGAGCTTGTCACCAGCCTTGTAAACAGGTTGGTGGTGGGAGGAGGAGAGACCAACAGGGAGGAAATGTGTTAGACACAGCGCCCTTTGATGGCACATCTAAGAGGGTGGACTTCGCAATTAGGTGCCTAGGTTCAAGTCCTGACTCTGCTACTTTGTAGCTCTTACCCAGTTTTCCACCTGTCAAATACAGATGATGCTAACAGCACCTGTTCATAAGGCTGTTGGGAGGATCATATGAATTAATAAAATGAAACACTTCAAACAGTATCTGGCAGGGAAGCACTGCAGAGAATGTGTTTGCTATTGTCTTTACTGTTCTTATTCAGTCAAAGGAAATCTTACATGAATCATTGTAAGCAGAAAAACAGCAATAGTGGAGCTGCTGGTGGAAGCTGGGCTGAGGGCCTTGGCTCTCCCTTCAGCCGTTGGCACAGGTGCTGTGTAAACACCATGGCTCTCCATTTACGCGTGTGTGCGCACACGCCTGACGTACCAGTGATGGAGATGCTGGCTCCGGCAGAAGCGATGACTTCTCCAGTATCCTGCTGGGCATGCATGGCCTGGCCAGGTCTTTGGTGCCCCGTGCACCTGCAGTGTCTGCACACACACTTTCTCTCACATTCTGTGGATCTGGGAAGCATGTGCAGAGCCCCTGCTACACAGTGGCAATAAGCAAATGCAGCTCACAGCCCCCAGGAGATACACAAGGCTCGGAATGCAATGGATTCCAAAAGGGGTTTGATGTCACATGTTCCCCAGATGACCTTCAGAGATGCTAGAACCTTATTAAGGGGCAAGAGGGATGCCAGGTCCCTTTCTGTCTCCCACTTGCGTACACAGGTTCGGGGATCACGGGACCCACGCAGGCTGCTTGTGCCTATGGAGACCTTAAGGGGCCTGTAGGCTGGCCCTGCTTCTTTGTTCTTATTGTGATAAATATACCTGCTGGCATCCCCAGGTTATGGACAGGTTTGGTCCCTCAGTCTGTCTTTAAATCAAATTTGTCCGCTGTCTAAATAGGGACAGTCTGTGTCTTACACAAACAAAAAAGTCAGTTGTTTGTTTTCATTTATAGATATTAGACCATTCTTGCATTTAAAAAAAAGTATTTAAAGAAGCAGTTCCAGGCATACCAAAACAGCTGTAAAATAAATCAGAATAATCATTGATTGATTGATTGATGCACAATTGCAAAGTAGTGCCACTTTATTTTGACGTACCTTTGTGTATTGGTTTTTTTGTGTGTTGTTGTTGTTATGTGCCGTCGGGTCACCTGCAACTCATAGCGACCCTATGTACAACAGCCCTAAACCCTGCTCTATCTTGTGCCAATCTCACCGTCTCGGACACACTTACCCCAATTACTCCAGTCACTGAATCAGTCCACCTCATAGAGGGTCTTCCTCTTCATGTGTACCTTCAGCTTTTACTATCAAAGACTTCACTGGTGAGGAGAGAGTTGGGGAGATCGGTTCCATAACTCCCAGGTTTATCCTTTTCTATTTCTGGGACTGTATGTATAACAAAACATCAGCCATTTCAATATCTTTTTAGATTATACAATTCAGAAGCTCTAATTATGTTTATTGTGATGGGCAACCATCACCATTTCTCCGTCATCCATAAGAGAAGCTCAGTCTCTCTTTTTCTTTTTACTATACTAGTTTATTTACAAAATTCAAATACATTGTTTTCCAGAACAGATTCTTCCAATTTCCCTCACCCTCCCACCCATCAAATTGTGGAACTCTCTGATTAATCCCCCCGCCCCTTGCACATTCTCATCCCTCTGTTTCCACCCTCCTCTCCCTTGTACCCTTATACTCATTCTGTAATAATGGTTTTATACAGTATTTGTCCTTGTGGGACTGAGTTAGTTCAAGAGCATTATGCTGAGCAAAGCTCAGTGTCTTAAAGCAATAATGTCTTCCTCTCTACCCATCCTTCCCACCCCGATAAGCACTCATAGCATTTGGTCTCTGTGGACAGCCATTCCCAGCTCTTATAGTTAAATTTCTCTAATAGCTACATTCTTTTTATGACAACTGATCTCAGTTTTCCATTTATGAATAACATATACCTAGAGAGAGCTCTCTTGGCCTAGCAAATAGAAAGTTATGCTCCCAAGCCAAAGATGGATGACTTTAATTTGCGGCCCTCAGGCCTGCTTTTAATTGGTTTTAGTCAAACATTCTTCTGGATTGTATAGCCCTGGTCTGTCCACTTGCTACAGAGGTAACTTGTGGTTGCTGTGAAGCTGAACACTGTGACTCTAATGTGTCAATGCGAGAATGGCTACCCATGGGGGACAGTGTTTGGTGGAGCTCCTGATTAAAACAAGCTTGGAAGCAGGAGTGGCAACCAATTCTGAAATAGCTTGCCTCCAGAAGCTCTATGAACTTGAAGAAACAATGAAAGTTATACAAGTGTTCAGGTCTTTCATTCATAGGGTCGCTATGAGCCGTCTATGACTTGGTTGCACTTAACAACAACAACTTAGTAATTTATTAAAAGTGTTATTGTGGTGGTGGTGGTGGTGGACCATCAAGTGAGAACCAACCCATAGCTGATCTTCCAGCAGGTTTTCTGAAGCAGCTAATCACACAGGAGAGGATTGTTCATCCTTCTCCCAAATTGCATTAGGAAAATCTGCTGTCAGAGTGCTGAAGAGCAACAGTGTCGGAGGGTAAAGTGCTCCTGATCCAGGCCATGATCTTACTACTTGCATGCATCAGAGAGCTGGACAATGACTAGGGATGATAGGAGGAAAATTAAGGGTGCTCTGGTGGCCTAGTGGCAGGAAGCTGTGCTGTAATCCTGAAGGCATGTGGTTCGAAATCACCAGATGCCCCACTGGACAAAGAGGGGTAGGGCAGTCTCTTCCTGTGCCAGTCAGATTCAACTTGACAGTACACAGTAAAGGGGAGAGGGGGAAAAATATAGAAGGAGAACTGATGCCTTTGAGCTATGATGCTGGAGAAGAGTGTTGAATATACCATAGATTGCCAGGAAAGGGTGAAATCAGGCTGCTCCTTGGAGGCAAGGATTTTCAGGCTCCATCTGACATTGGGCATGTTGTCAGGAGGGACCAGTCCTTGGAGAGGGACATCATGCTTAGAAGGGTGGAGGGGACAGTGCAAGAGAGGAAGACCTTGGATGAGATGGATTGACAAAATAACTGAAGTAATGAGTGCAGGAGTGCCAGAGATAGTGAGATTGCCTCAGGATAGGGCAAGGTTCAGAGCTATGGTGCATCGGGTCGCTGTAAGTCATAGCTGACTTGATGACATATGACAACAACTAATTTATTGACTGTCTCATTATCTGACATTTCAGATGTATGACAATAGTAAAAAATAGACCATCTGACTGTTTTGTGATTTAATGACAGACATCTGGCTGTAACAAACACAGAGGCTATGTGTCAACATGGCCAAGCCATGATTCTCAGTGGTTTGGCAGTTACATGATGATGTATGTGGCATTTATGTAATGATGGAATTTGGTGGTTATGGCCATTGTATAATGATGTAGTCAACTTCAAATTTGTGATCTGCTGTGGTCATCTCCTTGTTTGTGTACCACTGATTTTCCCCTAATGACTTGGTCTTTTAAACCTAGCCCTGTGACACATAGATGTAATTTTTTTCATAGATAAATTTATTTTGGTGAAAAATAATTTCATTTAAAGAAAAGGGTAGTGTAGATAATAGTGCAGGTGTTCCAGATGTGGCAAAAATCATGACTGTGCTATACAGAAGATTGGGAAACTAGGCTGGTGACAGGAGACTCCTAGGCCAACCGGATAACCTTGGACAAGAGTCTTCTTTGTCTTCGGAGTAGCCCCTGCCCTGCCAGCCCCCAGAGCCTTTGCTAAAAGTCAGGGATATTAGAGATCTGGTGTTGAGTTTCCAGGAAACAAAGCAAGAGATGGGGATTCTAGAGTGAAAGATTCACAGATGTGCTCTTACATGCTGGATGGGGACCTATGAGAACTCTAAGCACTGATAACCCATAGTGCCCTTTCCTCTTATTACTCACAATTCAGAAGGGGTCAGGGGTGGGTGTGGGTGTGTGTGTGTGTGTGTGTGTGTGTGTGTGTGTGTTGTTGTTGTTGTTTTTGCTGTTGTTGTTGTTGTTGTTATGTGCCGTCGAGTCGTTTGCGACTCATAGCGACCCTATGTACAACAGCCCTAAACCCTGCTCTATCCTGTGCCAATCTCATTGCCTCTGACACACCCAACCCGATTACCCCAGTCACTGAATCAATCTACCTCATAGAGGGTCTTCCCCTCCTGTGCTGTCCCTCCACTCTGCCCAGCATGATGTCCCTCTCTAAAGACCTGTCTCTCCTTACAACATGTCCAAAGTATGTCAGGCGAAGCCCCAGAATCCTTGCCTCCAAGGAGCAGCCTGGTTTAACCCTCTCTAGGATGAATCTATTTGTTTTCTTGGCAGTCCATGGTACATTCAATACTCTTCTCCAGCACCACAGCTCAAAGGCGTCACTTCTCCTTCTATCCTCCCTAGTCATTGTCCAACTCTCTAATGCATAACAAGTGATTGCAAAAACCATGGCCTGTATCAGGCGCACCTTAGTCTCCAGAGAGACACCGTTGCTCTTGAGTACTTTAGAGAGGTCCCTAACCGCAGACTTTCCCATCGCAATACGTTTTTTTATTTCCTGGCTACTGGTGCCAAGAGTGTTGACTGTGGAGCGGAGCAAACTGAAGCTGTGAACAATCTCAATCTCTTCACCATCCATCCTGATGCTACCGATTGGTCCAGTGGTGAGAATTTTTGTCTTCTTGACATTGAGCCTCAGTCCATATTGAAGGCTGCAGTCCTTGACCCTCTGCAGTAAGTGCATGAGGTCCTCCTCAGTTTCAGCGAGCAGGGTTGTGTCATCTGCATAACGCAGATTGTTGATAGATCATCCACCAATCCTAACGCCACGCTTCTCCTCATAGAGCCCAGCCTCTCGGATAATCTGCTCTGTGTGTTAGGATTGAAGAATTAAATAACAAATTTTAATAAGTAAATTTTAAATAATGCCATAATTTCAATAATTTTCCACTTATAGATGATATGTACCTACTCACTTTATTGACTGTCTCATTAACTGAAATTTGCAGTTTATGAAAATTGTGGGAGAAAGCCTACAGTCCATTTTTTTTTAAATTAATGGTGTATGTCTGACAGTAACAAATTCCCAAGTTGTGTGTCCGTTTAACCTGGCTATGATTCTCAGTGATTTGACAATGATGTAATTTGTCTGTGATGTAGGGATGTAGCCATCTTCCATCTTTCCCCCGCCCCCATTTTTTTATTGGTTTGCTTATAAAGTTCATATACATTGTGTTTCACACTATTCTTCATTTACATTGTTTCTTTTTAAAATTTTTTAATTGAGCTTTTTAATGAAAGATTATAGAGAACTTGGATTTCCATTCATTCATTGTTGCACATTTTCCTCCCTGCCCAATCCTCCCCACCCCAGTTCGCTTTTCTCTTTGAGATGAAAAAAAAAATTCTTTCATTGTTATACAATTCTTCCCCCAAGTTCACTTTACTATGCAGCTCTTATTCTGGACCTTGCCATGCAAATAATATCTTATCATATATCCCTTTTAAACAGTTCTCTTCCTCATCTGTTTCAATGCAGTGTTACGTTATTTATCCCCTCCTTTCTGTTTCCCCCCAAACCCAATGTCAGTCCTGTTTAAAACAGTGGCATTATTCAGTATTTGTCCTTTTTTCCCCTTTTTTTATTAATTTTAATAGACATTTACAGAGGTTATGGATTTCCATTCATTCATTGCCGCACTTTTCTCCCTGCCCACCCCTCCCCACCAATTCGCTCCCCTCTCCGAAAAGAAAATGGAAAAAAAATAAAATTCCTTCATTAGTATACAATTCCCCCATCCCTTCCCCCCAACCCTCAACCCTGAGTACACTTCTCTACACAACCTTAATTCTGGATTCCTGTGCTAACTATAATACTCAATCATATATCACCTCTAATCTGTTCTTTCCCTCATCTGTTTTAATACAATATACATAATTTATCCAGTTTTTCTGTCATACCCCAACCCTGATGTCAGACCCATTCTACAACAGTGGCACCATGCAGTAGTTGTCCCTTTGTCCTTTTATGATTGAGATATTTCACTCAGCATAATGTCCTCCAGGGTCACCCATTTTGTATAATATTTCATGAGCTTCTTGTTTTTCAATGCTGCATAATATTCCATTATGTGAATATACCAGTTTCTCTATCCATTCATTTGTTGATGGGCACTTGGGTTGTTTCCACCTCTTTGCTATTGTGAACAAAGCAGCAATAGACTTAAGTATGCACATATCTGCTTGGGTGCACATTGTTTTACATATAATCATTCTCATGCATTATGTTTTATAAAACCAATCACCATTGGACCTTGCTCATCATTGCCCTGTATTTTTGCCCGGATTCTTCTTATTTCCTTCCTCCTCCCTCCTTCTACCCACCAAACTGTACAACCCTATGATTTACCTTTTCTCTACTGTGACTGTCACATTACTGATAGAACACAAAAGTGACATATGTGATTTTAGTGGAATGAGATGAATGTAATTACAACATTTATAGTGGGTACTGGGTATTATGTTTTTATATGTTCTACAAAATTAATATTCTGCAACAAAAAAATGGAGTCACTGAGCTTAGCGATTTTAACAACCAATGTAAAATAGTGTTGATCTCCTACAATGAAAGGGGACTTTCACTAATTTTACTCATGCTTCAATTTTGATACTTGTATCATAGTAAATACTATAATTATGTGTAAACAAATGGAAAATATATAATAAAAAATTTAATGATCAGAAAAGAAACATTATAACAAATATTTTCTTTTTAGATCAATCTTTAATGACTAACAAGTTATAATAAAAAATGATTCTATTATTTGCTTTTGCACATTCTGCAATTATTTAATCTCATTTAAGCCACCAAATAGCATTTGGTCACCTACATAATAATAGCAGTGAATTCTTTCTTACATCATTGTTGTATTGTGAGAGGTTTTGTTTCTCTTCAGGGAAGAAAAGGCACAATCTGTTGTGCAGTTGGTGATCATAAAATTAGTAATACATATAAAGCCATCTCATCATTGGAAAATAGGTGTTGTACTTTACTTTCTAGTATGTAATCATCCATTGCTCTATGGGTAAAATTTGTCTTTCTATAAATCTGTAAACCTATTTCTCACTTCTGCATAGACATTTGTACTCAAGGACAAGCCTGAACTAATTTCTTGGATCCCTTTATGTTGTACTTAAGTTGTTTAAGAAGGAAAACTGTTTGAAAGAACTTTATATACTTTCACCCTTCTTTTTAATGTAAGATTTAAGAGTGTCAGTGATGGGGTGGTGTGTGAATATGTGGAATTTACCCCTAGTACTCAAACTTCATTTTACTTGAATCCACAGTTAATACTCTTGGTACCAGCAGTCAGGAAATAAGGAGATGTACTGCACTGGGAAAGTTTGTAGTTAGGAACATCTCCAAATTATTAAGGAATAATGATCTCAGTTTGAGAACTAAGGTGCATCTTATTTTAGTTATCCCTGGTCTTTCTGATCACTTGATGTGCACCTGGGAGCTGAACAATGAGTAGGGACAACAGAAGAATTGATGTCATTGAGCTGTGGTGTTAGAGAAGAGCACTGAACATCCCTTGGACAAACAAAATATTTCCAAAAGAACAAACAAATATGTCTTGGAGAGGGTGCAAGGGTGCAACTGCAGTGCTCTTTGGAGGCAAGGATGATGAGGCTTTGCCTCATATACTTTAGACATGTTGCTAGTAGGAGTTATTCCTTGGAGAGGGACATGGTGCTTGGAAGGGTAGAGGATTAACAAAGGAGAACAAGACCCTCAATCAGGTGGATTTACATGGTGACTGTCTCAATGGACTCTTGTGTGTCAGAAAGTGTTAAGGTGGCACAGGATAGAACAGGATTCAGATCTGTTGTTCATAGGTTCGCTATGAGTTATACTCAACTCGACAGCACCTAACAGCAAGTAACAACTCAAACTTCTAAAGTGCGTCTGTCTTTTATTTTTTTCTTTAGTACTTTTTTCCTGTTTTATTTGTTTCTGTAGTAGTAAACTACTTCACAGTCAGTATTTGGCAGGTTTGTTTTATTAAATTCTGAAATTTTTCATTATCTCTTAAATTACACTGATACTCTTAATGATTGATAGAGATCTATGCATGTTTTTAGTGTATTTCAAACTCTTGGACAGTTGATTTATCTGATGAAAATGCTGTAAGATATTATCCCACATAACCTACAAAAATACAGAGTAGTGTTTTCATTTTGTTGGTTTCGTTTTAAACTCCTTTTTTTTGTTAATCTTCTTTTTGTATCTGTCCTTCAGCAACATTTCCTAAGGGGTCTAGAACCTGCATTGTAGAAGGGCACATGTTACCACAACATTTGTGTCATCAATAATTGCCTAAATGTTTTAGAACACCTATGAGTAGAGACCATCAGAGAGTAGAGATAGCAAGTATGTGTAGAATAACTAAACAGTAGGAAAAACATCACCTGCTTCCAGGCAACAATGTACTGTGCTGTGTCGTACAAGACGAAGTGAATGTACCACACATGGTATGAAAATGATGTTGTTTTGTTGTGTGCCATAGAGTTGGAACTGACCCGTAGCTGACCCTCGAAAACCCTGGGTTTTCGGCAGCAGTTAATCGCATGGAAGGAGATTGCCCATCCTTCTCCTGCAGAGCAGCTGGTGGCCTTGTACTTTCTAAGACCTTCTGTTTCATGCCTTTATAACAGCCCACTATAGTGGCAGCAGCATTGTAGAACTAACCTCTGCAATTACAAAAATCAACTTTGCAAGCTTCACATAAATAGTTTAGTACATTATTTGCAATTTCTTCAATTGTATGGCTTTTTAAGCTAATTGTTGTAGAAGTTGTTAAAGACCAGTGAAGGTGAGTATGGCTCATAGTGACCCTATAAACAACAGATCTGAACTTGGCGCCATCCTGTGCCGTCCTCATCATCGCGGACATACTTGAGCCCAGTCCTTCAGTCACTGTGTCAATCCATCTCAGTCAGACTCTTCCTCTCTTATGATGACCCTCTACCTTTCCAAGTATGATGTCCTTCTCCAGGACTGACTCCTCCTAACAGCATGCTCAAAGTATGTAAGGGGGTTCACCGTCCTTGCCTCCAAGGGGCACCCAGGTTTTACTTTCTTCAGGACAGACCTGTTTTTTCTCTTGTCAGTCCCTGGTATGTTCAGGACTCTTCTTTAGCACCACAACTCAAATGTATCAATTCTCTTTCTGTCATCCTTAGTGATTGCCCAACTTTCAGATGCATAGCATGTAATTGAGAAGGCCATGGATTGGATCAGGCACACCTCAGCCTTTAACTCACATTGTTGCTCTTTAGTACTCTGGAGAGGTTCCTGAAGCAGATTTTCCCAATACAACTCACCTTTTGATTTCTTGATTGCTAGTAGCAAGGATCCAAAATAGTGATAAATTGCTGTACAGGGTTTGGTGGTGTTGTTTTTTTAATCCATTGTTGTTAATGTGCCATTGAGTCATGTGCGACTCATAGCGAAGCCTGTCCTGTCCTGAGTCTCACTGACTCTGACACACCTGCCCTCATTGCCCCAGTTACTGTATCAATTGATCTCAACCTGGGTATTCCTCTCCTGTGCTGTCCCCGAGCATGATGTCCTTCTCCAATAATTGGTCCCTTCTGGCCATGTGTCCAAAGTTTTTGAGACAGAGCTTCAAAATCCAAGTAGAAACTTGGTTTCATCCTCTCCAAGAAAGACCTATTTGTTTTCTTGGCAGTCCATGTTGTGTTTAAGACACTTCTCCAGCACCACAACTCAAAGTCATCAATTCTTCTTCTGTCATCCTTAGTCATTGTCCAGCTCTCTGATGCATGGCAACTAATTGCAATTGCATGCAAAAACCATGCCTTGGATCAGGCACACCTTCGTCTCTAGACATCGTTACTTCACAGTACTCTGAAGAGGTCCTTGACAGCAGATTTTTCCCAGTGCAATTTGTCTTGATTTCCTGACTGCTGGTGCCAAGAATGTTGATTGTGGAGCCAAGCAAGCTCTTCTCCATCTATCATTGTGCTGCCTGTTGGCCCAGTGGTGAGAATGTTTGTATTCTTGATATTGAGCTTCAATCTATATTTAAGACTACAGTCCTTGACCTTCTATAGAAAGTACTTCAGGTCCTTCTCAGTGTCAGCAAGCAAGGTTGTGTCATCTGCTTAATGTAGCTTTTTGATGAGTCTTCCTCCAATCTTGATGCCATATTCCTCCTCATAAAGCCCAGACTCCCAAATGATCTATTCTGCATATAGATTGAAAAGGTATGGAGACAGGACGCATCCCTCATGCACTCCTTTCCTGATTTTAAACCATGCAGTGTTTCCTTGTTCTGTTCTAATAACTGCTTCCAAGTATAGATTTCACATGAGCACTTTCAAGTGTTCTGGGATTCCCATTTTCCTCAAGGTTAGTCACAATTTTTTGTGATCCGCACAGTCAAATTCCTTTGCATAGTCAGCGAAACACGGATAGACATTCTTCTGGTACCTTTTGCTTTCTGCCAAGATCCATATGACCTTAGTGATAAATGTCTCTAGTGCTATGACCTCTTCTAAATCCAGCTTGTATTTCTGGTAATTCTCTATCAACGTACTGTTCCAGTTGTTTTTTTAAATAATCTTTGGCAAGATTTTGCTTGAGTGTGATAGTGGTGATATTGTTCAATAATTTCCATACTCTGTTGGGTCACCTTTTTTTGGAATGGGAATAAATATAGATCTGTTCCAGTCATTTCACCGGGTAGTTATCCTCCAGATTTCTTGGCACAACCTGGTGAGCATGACCAGGGCAGCATCTGTTTGTTGAAATATGTCAGTTGGTATTCCATCAATTCCTGGGGCCTTATTTTTTCTCCAAGTCCTTCAGAACAGCCTGCACTTCCTTCTCCATAACCATTAGAAGGATCAGTAGTTCGAAAACATGGATTTCGTGACAGAGATTCTTATTTTAAAACCTTGCTCAGTTAATCTGCTTGGGAAAGGTCAGAAATGACATGCACTGTAATAACAAGCTGTATTTATGTCACTGAAAATAGATTATTGACATTTATAATTTATTGTTATTTCTTTACACCTTTTGAACGTATACAATGGGTTGCCTTTTCTGGTGTTACCATATTTTGAGACATGACCTGCTAAAAATGTGTCAAACTGAGCACCAAATTCAAGTAAACTCCCCAATTCCCATCTCATGGGGGCCCAACTACTTCATTTCTTCCTTAAACAGTACTCTGTGTTCAGTGATTATTATGATAGTCACACTGTATATCCATTACAAGGAGGCTTTCTAGTACTTCTTCATTAATTTGCATTTCCCAGCATGAGTTCAGCCAAAGCCATGTATTTGGTTTGGACATAACAACTTACAACTTCTATAAATTGAAACAGTTTTTCATGTTTTCCCATGGTATTCAAGTTGCATCAATTGCTAAATCCATCCATAGCCAATTAAGAATGACATTATTTGTGACAGACTAGTTTGCAGATGAAGCAACATGCAGGGCCAGCTGATAGAGGGAGAAGAAATACAGAAGCTCTTTCCTCTGTTCATTTTCTTGAGCACTGCACTCTGGAAATACATTCTGGCTACAGGTCTTTATTTTTTTGCCATCCAGGAATTTCAGCATGAATTTTCAAATGCTCCATTGTGGTGTTAACAGTCACTTAGCCTTCTTCAGATCAAAGAATTTATATTGTTAGGAGAAAAAGTATTCTATAGCTATATTTCTGTTTTTGATAAATATTGATAATTGTAGAGGAGCTTCAGGCCTTTTGTTCATAGAGTCACTATGAGTTGTGCTCGATTCGAAGTCAGTCAACAACAATGACAACAACAACAACATATTTCTGTTATTTATGATTTAGAGATGAGACAAATGCAGATTCTAAAATATTTTTGCTTTCTACACATTATTATTATTAATAATAATAATCTTTTGTGTGTAAGCAAGGAAGAGATACAGAATTTGAAACAAATTCTGTTGTGTTCCTCTCGCTTTTAGTTGTTTCAGGACTACTGCTTCTAGTCCCACTATTTATAAATGTTAAGTTTGAATATTTCATGGAGGAATTCTCTTCTGATTCATTACCTTCTTAAAAGAAAGTGAATTTTGGAATTGTCTTGAGGGTGTCATGAACCTTTTTTTCTTTCTCATCTGTCCACTCTTCTTGTTATATGCCATTACTTGTTATTTTATTTTACCTGGATCAAAATGATCTCACTTCTAATTTAGATTTTCCTATAGCAAATATGTTTGAATAATTTAAAATAAAAAAAATATAAAACAAGTAAAATTCACTTTCAAATTTAGATGTTAGCCCAGAAATTTTTATTTGAAAATGAAGAAGTGAAAAAATGTATTTGGAACCTGTAATTTTGTTCTTCACATCTGAGATAATCGAAAGAAACACGACTCAGAAATACTGTCATTGGTTTGTTGTACATTTGCTGGTGGGCCCATTGCTGATCTCCTTGAATCGTTTTCATCTTGAAATAAAACTTCATACTTGCCCCATCGCCATCCATCGTTGGATGCTGGGTCTTCACAGGTCATTGCCCTGTTGCTGATGCCTGATGGGTCAAGAGCAATCACAGAGAACATGCTGCACACACAAGGGCATGCTTGGTCTGAAAATGGGTTTTGTTTCACTTCACTCAGGACTAGATACTTCACAGTTCACGTGATTATAATACTGCAGGCTCAGCTTAGGCAGTCAAGGAGAGAGAACTGGATGTGAGGTTATACCAAATCAGTAAAAAAAAAAAAAAAGAAAGAGACAATTTCATTATCATACTGTTGTTGTTGTTGTTGTTAGGTGCTGTCAAGTCAACCGTGACTCACAGCAGCCCGCTGAGCAGTGCATCTGAACCTCACTCTATCCTGGGCCATCCCCATCATCTCTGATACACTTGAGCCTACTGTTATAATCACTGTGTCAGTCCAGTGTCAGACCATGCTGATGCATGGTCTTTCTTTCGCTAACCTTCCACCTTCCCAAGCATGGTGCCTTTTTCCAAGGACCAGGCCTTCCTAACAGCATGTCCAAAGTATAAGACAAAGCTTCAGCATCCCTGCCTCCAAGGAGCACCCTGGCTGTACTTTGTGCAAGACAAATTTGTTTGTTCTATTAGCAGTCTATGAGATATTCAGTACTCTTCTCCAGCATTATATGAAATTTAATAAATGGTATCAATTTAATTTCATGTCCTCCCAGCTCCCTCCTACTATAGCACTTACTTCTCCTGGTGCCCTGTCTATTTGGCATCTATAGTCTTTGCTTTGCATACCTGGTGCCTTTGTTTCCTTGATGCCTGGGTATGTGTTTACCTTACTCACATCTAATCTGTCCCTAGAGTAATAGGTTGGGGTTGGGAGCAGAACTACACAAGGGTAGAGCTGGGCACGTGACTTCAGGAGAACTGGAGTCCCAGGCTGAGGCCATGAAGGGCTTGAAGAATAAGTCGCACCACAGAGGTTCCTACTCAGAGACCAGGACGCTGGGCTTCCCTGGAGTGGAGTGGGCACATCACAGACATCACTGATGGAGAAGATTCTTGTCAGCCTGGGCCCCCCTTCTAGAGAAGCTCATCAGTGTGAGCCCAATTCTGTCCACACCCTTAAGATAGGGAGTGAGTTCACCCAACAAAGCATCTAGGTGGGCCCCCCAAATCACCCTCTACCTTGTTAAGACACCCCAGATTTCCCTTCAGCCAAGTTTGGTTAGAAACTGGCCCCTGGAAGAGAGTAGTGAGAGGGGCTTCAAGAAGGGGCAGGAGGCGAACCTCCCCCTGTGGCCTCCTTGCGGCACATGCCCACTAGCTGGTGTCCGGAAAAGACTTCCAGACCCCAGGGATGCCCTGCCTGTGGGTCTGGAGGGAGCTTGAGATTTGGCCAGGACTCCAGATGCAACTCTGGAGCTCTAGTGGCCGTAATACCAAGGGAAGTGTGCTGCTATCCTGAGGGTGGTGCCTCTCTGCTGATTCGAACCCCCCAGTGGCTAACAAGTGGAGAAGAAGTGGGCACTCTCCCCCCATGTGATTTACAGCCTCCTGAAAATGCACTGGAGGGTCAGCTGTGAGTCAGCTCCAGCTCTGTAATGGTGAGTCTGGGGCCCGCCAGGGAACACTGCTAGTGTGGTCCTCACCTAGAGCTGTGCCTCTGACACAAGGCTGCACCCCTGGCCACTTGAGAAAGATGGGGTAACTTGTCCCGTGCCATTTATAGCTTCAGAAGCCTGCTGGGAGGACCAGCTCTGAGTTACTTCTGACTCTGGTAATGAATTGAAAGTGCTAGGAAATCTTTGGATGGTGTAAATGGTTAACACTTTCAGGATTGGAGGTTCAAGCTACCTGAAGGTACCTTGGTAGAAAGACCTGACTATCTACTGGGGGAGGGGGGGATCAGTCATCAAAACTCTCTGGAGCAGAGTTTTGCTGTGGCACGCATGATGTCACCAGGAATTGAATTTGTCTGGGTTTTGTGGTCCTGGCTTAGAGCCAGCACTCAACTCAAACGCAGAGGAGACACTTAGAGAGAGGCGTGGCCTCCCCATGACCACTGGGCAGTTATAGAGGACCAGGCCGAACTAGATGGGCCTTCCTGTGTCTACCCAGCAGTTATGCAGGGCTGTGTGGGGCCGTGGGAAGAAATGAGGAGCCAGGTCAGGGCCAGAGACTTTGGGATTAGGCACATTTGAATCTGAGATCTGCCATTCATATAACTAGCTGTGTTACCTGAGGGAGGTCACTCTACCTCTCTGAACCGCAGTTTATTCTCTATACCACGGAGGTTTCTGCTTTCTGGGATGACTGGAAGAATGCAGCTGTGAGGAAAGCATCCACCTAGTGCTGACTACACACTGGGTCCAGTGGCCTTACAGAAGATCAAGTCTAACCACTGGTCTTTGTGTCCACATCATCTCCAAAACCCTTTCTTTATTCATCTGCATGATAGGCACAATATCTACCAAGGTTGCTATGAAGAGAATAAGAATTGATGGCCCTGATAGCAGCCATCCTGGACAGCCTGCATCCATGCCATCTTCTATTCTCCCCATAAAGCTGCCAAAGAGCCCCAGCAGGCAGCGTGCCTCGCACCATCGCCTGTCACTCTTCTCTCAGGCTAAGCTCATCGTGGTCTCACCACGTCTTTTTATCACAGGAAGGGCTAAAGTCACAGCTGCTTGCTCAGGGACTGTGAAATTCCTTCTCCTTGACCTTTTCTAGGATGTTATTAAAACGTTTCATGGGCAGTTGTGTCAGGAAAAAATTATGAAGAGAAGGGAAATATTTTAATTTGCTGAAGGCTGGGCAGACCGCCGGGGAACTTCCCCGGCACCCACGCTGGCCCGGGCCTGCTTCTGTGGCTGGTCACCTCCAATAAACGTGGGTGTGCATATATCTGTTTGGGTGGCAATTCTGGTTTCTTTAGGATATATTCCCAGTAGTGGAATTGCTGAGTCAAATTATATTTTTATTTCCAGCTTTTTGAGAAAGTGTCATACTGCCTTCCCATAGTGGTTGCACCATTTTACACTCCCACCAACAGTGAATGAGGGTTCCAGTTTCTCCACAGCCTTGCAGCATTTGTTGTTTGCCGCTCTGTTGAACTTTGCTATATTGTTAATGGGGTGAGATGATGTCTCATAGTTGTTTTATTTGCATCTCTTTTAGAACTAGGGATCTTGAACATTTCTTCAGGTGTTTGTTCAAGATCTGAATGTCTCCTTTGGTGAAGTGTCTGTTCATATCCTGTGCCCATTTTATGATTGGGTTGTTTACCTTTATTTTGTTGAGATGCTGAAGTATTCTATAAATTTTAGATATAAGTCCCTTATCAGACTTGCCATTACCAAATATTATTTTTGCCAGTCTGTGGCTTTCCTTTTTACCCTGTTGGGAAAGTTTTTGGATGTGCATAAGGATTTGATTCTTAGAAGATCCCATTTGTATAATTTGTTCTCTTCTGGTTTTTTTCAGGATGCTTGGGAGACTGTTCATATTGTGGATTAGGGCTTCTAGAATTTTTCTAAGCTTTTCTTTGATCAATCTGCTGCTTTTGAGTTGGCGGTAGACCTCATTACCTCTAAAGCACCAGCTACTATTGCTAATTATTTTTAAAAAATGGCTGGGGAGGTCGTCAGCAGCCATGGATCTGTTCCAGTTGACCAACTAGTTCTCCACATGGGATCCCTTAAGCTCAAAAAGAAGAGAGGACCAGGATATCTTTAGGCAGGTGAGAAGCCACTTCCAGAAAAAATGGCTGGAGAAATACATAAACAGGGAGTGTCCAGAAATTCAAGCTAGTTTCAGATGAGGTTGTGGTATGAAGGATGTCACTTGCTCACATCAGATGATCTTGCCTAAAAGCAGAGAATGCCATAGAGTTGTTTACTTGTGTTTTATTGACTCTGCCAGGGCATTCAGTTTTGCATAACAAATGATGGCTAACACTGAGAAAATTGGGAATTCTAGAACACTTCTTTGTGCTCCTGAGGAAACTGTACATAGATCAAACAGTAGTTGTCAGGGAAGAACAAGAGTATGGTATAAACTCAGGAAAAGTGTGTGTCAGGGTTGTATCCTTTCTCCATACCTATTAAATTTGAATGATGAGCAAATAATCCAAGAAGTTGGGCTTTGAAAAATGTGACATCAGGACAACCCAAGTTTTGCAGATGGCACAGCCTTGCACAAAGTGAAGAAGACTTGAAGCACTTACTGGAGAAAATCAAAGACTACAGTTTTCAATGAGGATTACATCTCAACATCAAGAAAGCAAAAATCCTCACCACTAGATCAGTAAGGCAATATCACGATGGATAGAGGAAAGATTAAAGTTGTCAACAATTTCATTTTACTTGGATCCACAAGCAACATATATGGTAGTAGCAGTTGAAAAAAATTAAGATACATGTTGCATTGGGGAAATTAGCTGTCTAGGACCTCTGTAAGATAAAAAGAGCAAGGATGTTGCCTTAAAGACTAAGGTGTGCCTGCCCCCGGCCATGGTGTTTTCAATTGTTCTGTGTGCTTCTGGAAGTGAGACAGTAAATAAGGACAACAGAAGAATGTTTGAACTTTGAACTGTGGTGTTTGAGAAGAGTGTTGAACATCCCATAGACTGCCAAAAGAACGAACAAGTCTGTCTTGGAAGAAGTGCAGCCAGATAGCTTCTTGGAGGCCAGGATGGCAAAGCTCATCTTATACTTAGGAGAACACTGGTCCTTGGGAAAGGCATCATTCTGGGGAAAGTAGATAGAGAAAAAGAAGGAGATCTTCAAGGAGATAGACTGATACAGTGACTGCAGCAATGGACTTGAACATGGCAGAGATGGTGTGGGTGGTGCAGGATAGGGCAGGGTTCCAGTCTATGGCTCACAGGGTCGCTCTGAGTCATGGTCACCTTGACAGCACCTGCCAACCGCAGCACCAACCATTGATAATACTGACAATAGTCAAAATATTAACACCAATACACTATTGCTGCAAATAATGCAGTGAGAAGAATATTGAAGCTGTCAGTATCGACAATACCAACCCTGACCCTACACTTTTATATGCATCGTGTCTAACCTTTAGGTAGTTACTCACATTGTAACTTAAGAGCTGAGGAAACTGAGGTTCAGAAATATTAAATAACTTGCTCAGAGGCCCAGAGTTAGTGAGTGATTCAATTAGAATCCAAACACAAGCTACTTGACAGCAAGCCACAGCCTCTCAGCCACTAGGCTTCCTGTCTTGAAGGCTCTGTATTGGGCCTCAAACTTTGTCCTTTGAATAAAACTCAGAGATCCACTGCTGATCGTAAAGAGAGAAATTGGACCATGCTGTCTGTCGTACGTCTGTTTAGGTCGACAGGCCTTGGCGTGGCCTCGCTGAGGTGGTGCACTCCACCCTCAGGACCTTTCTGCATGATCTGGTGAATTTTCACTTTTCTAAATCTCAAGCCTTTTGAAGTCAGAGAGCTGTGTGGGTGATTTTGTCGATGGGAAGTCCAAGGCAGAGGGACTTGCATTCTTGGCTCAGGAAAGCAGAGAAAGCACCCCAGAGGTGTGTTCTTAGTAAAAGAGGATCAAGGATGTCAGTGGGAAATGGCTTTGGAACGCTGACCTCATGGGGGAGGGGGGTGTGTGTGTTGTATTTGCAGCTACGTGCCTATGTATGTGTTGGTGTGTACATGCTCACTCATGAATGACGTTGGGTGGACTTCCATCCTCTGGGCTGGGTACCTTACTTACTTTCATATTGCTAGGCTGCACCAAGATTCTCTCCTTCCCATCTTGACTCTTGGCCTGGCAATGGAAATCTAGGGAAAATGAAAAAGCCAGGCACACGTTATCCTGGGATCCTGTTGAGAAATGAAGTGGCTTTGCACCCTGTGGCCTGGTAGGGCTTGCAGGTGCCCCTAGACAGTGGAAAGGCAGGAGAACAGTCACAATCATTCAGTCAGTCAGTCGGCACATGTGTGTGTAGCCCCGACTTTGTGACAGGCACGTGGCCCTGAGGACACAGTGGTAACAGGAGCCCTCATGGAGCGTATAGTCTCCTAGGGAAGCCGGAAGTTAAGAATAATGCCAAGAGGCGAGTAACTGCAGCAAATAGCACTCTCCCTGACGGAACAGGGAACCTGTCTACAGGGCACCTGAACTTGACTTGGGGTCAGGACAGTTTCTCTGAGGATTTTGTGGGCATTTGAGTAGGCATTAGCAGAAAAGAGAGGAGAGGGAAGAGCACTGAGAAAGGTGGAACCACAGGTGCAAAGGCCATGTGGCTGGAATACAGTGAGAGGAGGTTTCCTTCCAGGGAGTGGGCTCTGCTTCCATTGATGGGGTCTGTCTGTCTTCTCAGGTTATCTCCCATCCTGAACATGCCCATTGGGCTGGTGCTCTGAGGGGAGAACACCTGTCTCGAGCCATCCACACCCTTGGGTCTAGTTCCTCCCGTTGTCCCAGGGCAGGCATTTGGAAAACAGCCAACAGAGATCATGTGGGGGCATGAGAGTCACAGCATGGCACTGGTGCCCCCTGGGCAGTGAGGGGACAGCTGAGGAAGAACGGCAGCTGCAGAGGAGCCCTGACCTGGGGGCGGGCAGAGGGGCATCTTACTGCACTCCATGACCTCCTCCACTGTGGGGCAGGAGGTGAAGAGCATGGCAGGAGTGTGCAGGAGATGGGTGAACAGACATGACATTTCTTCCCCAGGCAGAGAAAAGACAAAAACATGGAGAGACAAGTGTGGACACTGACAGGGCAGAGCTGCGTGCGGGCCCTGGGACCTGCTCAGGGTTTGCTTGGCCCTGGGAGAGCTATACCTCACAGCTCTGGCCAGATGGGGTGGCCTGTGGGGGCTGAAAGTGTGTCTCCTTGTCCCTTCACTGCACCCTCATCCCGGCCTCATCCCAAGCCAGTGCCACCTTGAGCAGGTCCTAAGTCATGTCAGGAGCTGGCTGTTCTTTCTCTGAGACAGTTTTCATCATTTTATCAAATGCGACACATAGTACCTGCTCTGCCTGCATTGTTGGGAGACCCCAGTGTAGGGTGGGGATAAGGCTGCACAGAGTTAATGCGCTCTGCGCTGCAATCCTGAAGGTACATGGATTGAATCCACCAGCTGCTCCACTGCAGAAAGAGGGGCTGTCTCCTCCTGTGTGATTAACTGATTGAAAACCTGTCAGAAGGTCAGCTCTGGGTTGATTCCTGCTCGGCGGTTCACAACAACAACAGCAGTCTGGTAGTAAGGAGTTGGTTTGCTAACCCAAAGGCCTGTAGTTCGAATCCATCAGCTGTTCCTCTGAGAGCTTCTGGAGGAGCAGTTATGAATCCGTTTTGACTTGATGGCGCATAACAACAACCAGATGTAAAGAATGGTTTTATTAGCGTTGATCTTAAAGGACCCAGTCAGCCTGGCCTGGCCTCCACCGTGATCAAGCTATACTCAAGCTTGACTCTGCCATAGTGTGGCCTTTGACAAGGTGCCAGGTCGCACTGAGCTTCAGTTTCCCCCCAGTGATCCTGCCCGGGAGGTTATGTCGTTAATAGGTACCGTCGAGCTGCCTATGACCCATAGCGACCCTGTGAACGGCAGACCTGAAGCTGTCCGATCCTGCAGCAGCATCACTATCTCCACCATCCACAGCCATTACTGCCGTCACCGTGTCAGAACATCTCATTGAGGGTCTTCCTCTCCTTCTCTGACCCTCCATCTTTCCCAGAAGGATGCCTTTTTGCAAGGACTGGCCCCTCGTGGCAAGATGTCCAAAATATGTTTGGGAAGTTACGTTGTTGTGTTGTTAGGCACCATTGAGCTAACTATAACTCATGGCGACCCTCTGAACAGATCTGAGCCTCGCCCTGTCATGTGCCACCCTCATGATCTCTGTCAAGCACGCTGTCATCGTCACTGTGTCAGTCCTTTAACTTTACCCTCTGCCTTTCCCAGCATAATGTCTCTTCCCCAAGGACTGGTTCCTCCTAAATATGGGCCCAAAGTGAGATGACGTTTCACCACCTTTGGTGAAGCACTCTGGCTGCACTGCCCTCAACACAGATTTGCTTATCCTTCTAGTAAACCATGGATATTCAGTACACTTCGTCGACATCACAATTCAAAAGCATCGGTTCTTCTTCTGTCTTCTTTATTCATTCCAACTTTCAGATACACAGGAAACAACTGAAAAGACAGTGGGTTGGGGCAGAGACACTTTAGTCTTTAAACTGACAGCCTTGCTCTTTAGCACTTTGGAGAGGTTCCTGACAGCAGATTTCCCCAGTGCAACACATCCTTGGTTTTCTTCACTGCTGCTACCATGGGTATTGATCCAAATAGAATGAAATGGTTGACAACTTCAATCATTTCTCCTTCTATCATGATGTTGCCTGTTGATCCAGAGGTAGGGATTGTGGTTTTCTTGACGCTGAGATATAACCCATATTGAAGCCCGTAGTTATAGAGGGGATTAGGTGGAGCAACTCATGAAGGTACCCAGTACAGTGGCTGGTGTGGGACACCGTCAGGAGATGTCAGGGGGTCAGGCCAGTTCTCCAGGCTGAGGGGACCAGCCCTGGTCAGGGACACCAAGCCTGGAGCCAAACCCTGCCCTGGCGACTCTGTGACCTGAACCAGCAGCAGCTGGAACTCTTGTCAAGGAGATGACTGGACTAGGCTGTGATTCACTTTGCTCTGTCAGGACTTCCCGGGACTTGCTCCTGCTCTTGAATTCACTCCCAGCTACTTAGTGAAACAGGAGCTTTAGACCTGGAAGTTGTCAGGAGTGCTTTTCCGGGAGGTTCTGGATGAATTAGCAGGCTGAAGCACCATCATGGTGGGAAAAGTAAAGGGTCAGAAAAAGAGAGGCAGGCCCTCAGTGAGATGGACTAACACGGCAGCCACCACAATGGGCTTGAACAGGACAGAAAACGAGGGTGGGGCAGGACAGGCCAAGCGTCAGGTCGGTTCTTCATCGGATCACTGAGTCATACTCAGCTTGACAACACGTAACAACAACAGCACCACCTTGAAATTCCTCCCACCCTGTGAGGGTCCCCACCCACCCACCATCTCTGGAGCCCCCTCCACGGCTCTGCCCTTCCCTGGTAAACACGCACCTCTCTTCTGCCTTCCATACCCATGACACCTTGCCCCTCTTGGGTCAGTGCCCACCCTGTTTCTGTGCATCCCCTTCTCTCTCTCCTCCTGGATAACACCAAATACCACTGGCCCCAGAAGAAATGTGTGTCATGATACAACTGGGAACAGCCACCTGGAGGCCTTAGAATGTAGTGTCTTCTCCCATCAGCTGTCAGGCACTGGGCCTCTCCGAGGTCTGTGACTGTAAGGGCTCCCTCAGCTGGCGGTCTAGGCGGACCCCATGAACAATCACCCACGGGGTTCAAGGACACAGTCGGGTAGAGGAGCACACGGGAGCTGATGGAGGAGAGGCTTGGTGGCAGACCATGTGGCTACTGTGTGCATAAGCCAGGAAAGAGGGTCAAGGATATCAATCAGGTGAAAACTGTCAGCAGCTTCGAGGGGCCTGCACGAAGGCAGGTGAGAGGTGGGGTTCCAGACACGCAGGTTGTGGAGGTGGGGAGAGGGAGTACATTCAAGATCTTTCCCTGCACCAGCCTTCCTCTCCCCACCCAGGCTCAGCGCTTACATGGACTTCACCACCTCCCTCCACAAGCCCAGCAAGGGCAGCCATCTTCAACTGACCTGGCTGAGCAGGTGGGCCTGGCGCCTTGACAGACATCAAGTGGGAAGGACTTGGAGGCGGCAGGCCATGCAGGGCTGTTTCCCAGCAGATTGGCCTTGGGCTGGTCACTTCTGCTTCCTTGTCCACACAGTGGGAAGAGTCATTCCTCTCTCAGCCAACTGGGGAGGCCTAAGTGATGTGATGTAGTAGGTTGAGTTCATTGTCCATTGGTTCCCAGGTCTTGGTTTTCCTGAACACAGGATCCCCCTGCTTCTGGTAGCATTGCTCTGACTTGATTTGATCAATATATAAGTCTGGGAGATGATAAGGGGCCTCTTTGTTGGGTTCTTTGATAAAACCCGAAGGATGGACAGGCCAACAGGAAGACACTTCCCCTGTGAAGCCCAGGAGCCAGACTTCCTCAGACCTGACCTCTCCGCCTGCCCTTTGTGGGCCTCCCCCAGCCCACTCCTCTCACCCCCTCCTACACCTCTCACCATGGGCATCTTAATTGATCTCATTGTTCTCAAACCCCTTGAGACATAAGACTCCAGCTGTGCTTAAACAGAACAAAATCTCTTCCAATTTCCCCACCGTTTAAAAGAAAATTGAATTCTTTATCTGCAGCCAGAGAAGAAGAGAGAGGGTGTCTCAGGTACACACACACACACACACACACATAAAAATCAACCCAGCTATCCTCCAGCTTTGCAGACACATGTGTTTCCATTTTGGGGGCCCTGGCTGTCTTTTGGACCCCTTTCTAGGGTCTCTTCGTGGGCTGCACTCCATCAGGTCTGGGGTACAGGCAGCTGGCAGGAGCCCAGGCAGCTTGGAGCTGGCCGGTGGTGATTGACGGGCCTGTAGTGCCTCTGTCTGTCAGGCCTCAGTGCTCCTAGGCTGTGTTTATCTCTTTAATCTAAATATCAATCCGTAAACCTGAAATGGGATGGAATGAGGTAGGACAGGTGCTGAGGAGGAAGAGAGAGAGGGGCAACACAGCTTCTGGAAGGAACTAGGGCCAAGAGGAGGGGGGCTGCTGGTGAGGGGGTGCTCCTACCCCCTGAAGTGAAATGTCCTGGACCTTGTTCAAGGTCTGGTGATTTTCAGTAAATTGGTCATTCAGCTAATTGATTTTTGGCACATTGATCCAAAGCTCCATTGCCTCTTTCTTTAAAGCACTCCATGGCCTGCCTTGTGTGCGTCTCCAGGATCGGCCATCCTTGACAAGGAGAACTCTGTGTCTGCCCTCCCGCCTTTTGCCAAAACCTGGGGGCACTTGTCAGTCATCACAGTCCTGGCTAATGGTGCTGTGGTCATATTAAAACCAAGCACATCGTAATATGGGACTCAGTTCACCTCACTGCCCCCATTTATCCCCACTGCACACAGAAAGAGGGGCATGACCCACCCAAGGTCAGCCAGTGGCCAGGATTCGAACTCTGGCTTATCTGCTTCCGGAGTCCCTGAGCTCACCTCCTTTGCCCATCACCTATCATGACCCCCACTAAGCAGTGCTACCATCCCTGGAGTCAGTGGAATCTGTTTCCCGGTGAGATGGGGAAGCGGCCACACCCTTTCCTGAGAGTTAGGGGCAGCTCCCTCACTCCATCAGGGTCCTGACCCAGGGTCTCAGCATCCTCTTAAGTGAAGGGGGAACTTTCTCAGGCCCCTATGCTAAAGACATATAGCTTTCTGCCCCTGCTGAACCAGAGCCTGTGACCCCTGTAGTTTACTCCCTTTAGGAGTCACCCTTAGATGGTTTAGCTGCTCATGGTTTCTGTTCAAGACATTTCTCAGAGAACACCAACCAAAGAGAAGATTAAGCTCAGGTCAAGAGCCACAGGGTAGTTGTAGAGTGGCCAAGGCTGGAGTGCACATTAGTGCCACACACCAGTGTCTGTGCAAAGGCCACTGTGCTGTGGGCTGGAAAGGCTGACCCTTGCCTAGGGTGACAGGAGAGTGGATCCAGGCCTGAGTTTGTCTGGATGCGGTTGGGAGACAGGCCGGGTGTGCGGAGGTTTGGGGAGAAGTTAATCTGGGCCTGTGATTTGAAGTGATTTCGTCTTGCATGGTGTATGTAACATACCAAGCTGATACTTGAAAGGTCGGCAGTTCGAATCCACTAGCCACTCTGTGGGAGAAGGATGTGCATTCTTTTACTGTGTAGATTTACAGCCTCAGAAACCCAATTGGGGAGAGGGGGCGGTGTCTCCATGATGCAGACTGGACTCTACGACCCTGGGTTTTATTTGCTTGTTTACTATGTATATTATGTCCTGGAATTTTCTATTTATTCTACTACCTTTAAAAAAAATGCTAGCCTTGATTGATTTGCTACACTGCTTTCATGACCAACTAATGGATGGTGACTTATTATTTGTAAAATATTCTCCTTATCATCTGGTGACTTATCATTTGTAAAACAGGGCCCCCTTCTCTCTGCTTTATCAGCTGTTGATGATGCTACCCATTCATGTTCCTCTAGTTTTCTTTATAGTCCGTCTTAGACCACCCGGGTTTATCCTGACCCAACCATATCTGAGCTAAGGGACTTTACATAAGTTATTTTGTATCAAAATAACCCCGTACAGGTGCCAGTAATGGATGCTTGAAAGTAACTGTTTAAATGAGATCAGTTGTCCTTTTCTCCCTCCCATGTAAAAACAATCCAAAAGTGAGCAGCCTGGGGGGTACTTCGAGCACTCTTCTTTGCCATAGCTAGTACATAATCTTTATCTTCATGGTCCCAGTATGGCTGCTAGAGCTCCAGCCATCACATTTGGATTCCAAACCACAGCAAGGTGGAGAAAATAAGGAAGAACATTCATTATCTCTTCTAAGAATCCAAATGAACCCGTTGCCAGTGAATCAATTTTGGCTCATAATTAACAATGTGGAACAGAGTAGAGTTGACCGTTAGAGCTGCCAAGGCTAGAAGTCTCTGCAGAAGCAGACGGCCCTGTCTTTTCCTGGGGAGTAGCTAACAGGTTTAAACCACTGGCTTTTCAGTTACAAGTCAAGCACTTTAACACCTGCACACCAGGGTTCCTTATTTTAAGATGGTTGCTGTTACTGGGTGCCATGGAGTCAGCTCCAACTCCTAGAAGCAGGTGTTAACCAGAACAAAAACCTGCTCCTTTTGCACCGTGCTTAGCCTCTGCTGTAAGCCTAGTGGTACAGGCACTGCCTGAGTCCATCTCGCTGACGGTTTTCCTCTCCTTCGGTTACCCTTGGCCCTAAAGTCTGTGAAATAAAATCTCAGCATCCTCCCTTCTAAAGAGCACTCCAAACCCTCTGCCGCCGAGTTGACTCCAACTCCTAACAGCCCTCTGCTGCATTTCCAGCGCTATAGATCATCGTAGGAGGAGACGGCCTGTCTATCCAGCAGAGCAGCTGAGGGATTCAGGGCTCTCCTTTCCGTTGTTGCTGTTGTTATGTTGAGTCAAGCTCCTCGAGTCCCCCTCAGAGTGACCCTGTAAACCGCAGTCCTGCAAATCCTGTCCTGTCCGTGCTGTCCTCATCAGTTCTGACACATTCTGTCCTGTCCGTGCTGTCCTCATCAGTTCTGACACATTCTGTCCTGTCGGTGCTGTCCTCATCAGTTCTGACACATTTGAGTCCATGGCTGCATCACTGTGTCTGTACATCTCTTTGAGGGTCTCCCTCTCTCTCTGACCCTCCACTTTTCCAAGCATGGTGTCCCTTTCCAAGGAATAGCAGCCACTCCTAGCAGCATGTCCAGAGTCTGAGAGACAAAGCTTCACCTTCTCTACCTTCAAGGAGCACTCAGGCTGTGCTTTGTCCAAGACATATCTTTTTATTCTTTTGCCAATCCATGGGATATTCAGTACCCTTCTCCAACACCACAGCTCAAAGGCATCAATTTGGTTTCTATTACCCGTATTCATTTTCTAGCTCTCAGATTCATAGCAAGTGATAGAGAAGAGCTTGGCCTGAATCGGGCACACTGTAGTCTTCAGGTTGACATCATTGCCCGTCAGTATTTTGGGGAGAACCCTGGAAGTAGACTTGCCCAGAGCAACATGTGTCCTGATGTCCTGACTTAACAGCCTAATATATTATGAAATACGCCACCAGGGTGCCTTTCTTTTAAGGACTGAAAAACTAACTCAAACCCATTGCCGCTGAGTCAGACCAACTCAGAGCTGACCTTACCTCCAGTGGCTTTCTGAGGCTATAAATTTCATGAGAGGAGGTTGCCAATCTTCCTCCCTTGGAGCTGCTGGTAGATTCGAACAATCAGAGAGATCTGGATTAGCCTTGCAGCTCCCTACAAACTAGACCACCAGAGATCTGTCTTTTAAAGATACTTGCTAGGAATACCATGCAAACTTCTTTTCCCCCTTCTTGGACATATGGCCATGCCTAGCTACAAAGGAGGCCAGGGGATGCAACATTTTAGCTGGGTAGATAGTACCCACCAAGATTTCTGTTGGTAAAAGCATGGAAAAAGAATGTTGAGTCTCTGTGCCTCGGCGTCCACTTCTGGGAAATGATGATGAGAATTCTTTATAGATTTTTTTTTGGTGGGAATTAAATGAAAATCCCCAGTAAAATGCTTAGCACAGTGCCTAACACAGAGCAGGCAGTAACAAAGCAGAGATGCTAATCGTATGTGCTTGGTGCCTTGTAAGCACCTTACATCTGGGTTTCCATTGAACCCTCACAATCTGTTCAGACAGAAATTAGAATACCCATTTTACAGATGAGGACAGTTGGGCATCAGTTTGTTATATACACAAAGGGGTAGAGCTGAGGCATTTCTAAAAAATGATGGAGTTATTTCACTTAACAATGAGGCAACATAGACTCCTGGTAGAGCCAGGTCAAACTGCAAGACCAAGCAGTATTGCCATGAGACCAGTCAGCATCCAAACTGGACCCCACACCCAGGCTCCTATGTCTGCCAAACCACCTGCAGGGGCACCCCACCAAGAGAGGGAAATGGGACCAGACAGTGACCCCCTCAGCCTCTAAAAGGACCTGCAAATGCTGAGTCAAAACAACAAGGTCTTGAATTTACCAAATGGCTCTGGGCATGCCCTTTGCTCTATAAGCCTCAGTTTCTCCTTCTGCAAAATGGAAAGATATTCCTCAATCCTGAGTCCCTCCTGGGGACATTTTTCAGAATAGTGAGGTCAGAGTGTGTACTTGGAAAGCCAGTCTTTCTTTCTGAGATTTGCTGCTCTCCTCTTTGGGGGTTGTCATTGTTCTTGTGTGCTGCCAGGTCAGACCAACTCAAAACTGGCCCTTGAGTGAGTTTTCAGAGACAGTAAATCACACGGGAGGCAGCTGCCCATCTCTCTTCTGTGGAGCAGCTGGTGGATTAGAACTGCTTACCTTTGAGTTCACAGCCAGACTTCTTACCCACTTTGGGGGGGAGGGGTACTCTGTTAGTAACTTCTGAGGATAGAGAGTGAGTGAGCAGAGAAGGAGGAACCCAAATGTCAAGGAGGGGAATGGTTTCCTAGGGAGGGATGCTCCCAGAACCCCAACCCTTCTCTGCAGAGCGAGAGACACAGAGAACAAGAACCTGGCTGTTTCTCAAGCTCTGGGCTGAGCGGGTTCAGGACCTCAGCCCTATACTTATCTCAGATCACAGGTAATTTCTATTTCCTGTATTAGAATTTGACTTTAATTTCCGGTGTCGCTGTGGGGCTGTAACGTTCATTAGGGACCCTCAGGTGGAGTGATAGAGATGTCAGGAGAGCTATCAGGTGGGTGTTTAATGTATCCAATGTGTGGCTTGCCATTTAGGGAGACAAGAAAAGAAGTCACAATCAATATGGTTCATTAGCGAGGAGGATGTGTGGGCCAATGGCAGTGGACTTGGGGGGCAGGCTGCCTGGCTGAGTCACCTTGGAATGAGGACATGTGGTGGAGGATGGATACTGCCCAGCTCACCCAGGTAGCGCTCTGCACCTCCATACTATGTCCCCTGGGGACATAAAGGAGCAGAAGGGGACATATGGTGAGACTCCATAATGGGGGGGGGGGAGTCCAGCCAGCGTTTGTCTACACCCCAGGGGGTTGATTGGACTGTCTTCTCCCTCCTTTCATCCCCAGACACAAGGCCCCACTTAAGGGAGCCTCAGCCCACATGCCCACATCTCTCTGGCTTCTTCTCCCCATCCTCTAACACGTAATCTCAGCTTGATAGGGACCCTGAGAGGCCCTTCTGATTATGAAAGTCTCCCTCCTCCTGCATCCCAGGAAATGGCTTTCTGCAGTCTCGTTTTCTTTGTTTCATTGTCAGATGTAATTTTAAAAAAAGTTTTCAGTTGCTTTTTCCTCCAGCCCTATTGCGTGACAGCGTCCAGTATTGGAGAAGGTCAGAATCAGGGATGTTTGTTGCCTCACTCTGTAGGTGAATGTTAGGCAGATGAAGGTTCAGATCCCTGTTCTGCCAGCTAGTAACTGGGGGGTCCTGAGCAGGTCACCTCTGAGTCCTGGTGGTGAGCACAGCGCTGGAACCTGCTAGCTACCTCATCATCCAGTCGGAGCCCCAGTGTGAAGCCTGTGTCTTGGGCTCCTGCATGAACAGACTCTGAAAAGATAATTGAAGGCAGGCTGTTTACTCGGGAGGTGGGAGGTGGTCCAGGAAACCCAAGTGGAGCACAGAACTGTGAGGCCGGGAAGGGAGGAGTAAAGGCAGACTGTGAAGCCGTTCCCACTATGGTCAACCAGACTCCAAGTCCCCCAGGGAGCCTCGGGGAGAGCATGTGCCTTGAGTTACCTGACTCAAGGTGAGGAGGGGGCTGTTGATGAGGACAGCACCCAGGGATGGGATTTCCCACCATTCCTGCTGCTTCCCTCACAGGGAAAGCCCACAGGAAGAGGCATGGGTATTGGCGTAAAGCAGTGCTGGTATCTTGGGCCACAGTCAGAAGCGTAGTAGGGATTCATGAGCACTTGGGACAGGAATGACAGGTGCCACCAAGGTGTCCTCATCTGGAGCATCAGGGAGTCAGTGCTCTTTCCCAGTGGCTGCCAGCTCACAGCGCTCGATCCCTGTAGCTAGGATGGTGGTGTTGTCAGTGTGGATGTTGGGGTGGGGTTGCAGAGAGGCACTGTCCCTCACCACCTGCCCGGGGGCGCTGCAGGTCCTTGAACTGCAGAGAGAATCTGGGCTGTGGCCTCATATCAGGCAGCTGTGCTCCACTGGGATTTTTGCCTTGACCCTTGGAAAGTGCCTGTCCAGAATGGTCCTCAGGTAGGATCCCCTGGGGCAGCTCTGATGCCAGGCTCAGCTGAGGACAAGTCATGGGCCCTCTCCAGGCCTTCATTTCCTCATCTCTATGAGGGAACAATCCCATCATTCATGGGGACAATCCCATCACTCCCAGCGACTCATTCACAGGACCACACAAAACTCCAGCAGAGCCCCTGGGCATTTGGAATGTGTTTCAGCCCTTTCCCATTCCCATCCTTGAGTAAGTCTTAAGTAGTAACTGAGACAGGTTGGCAGGATGCTGTACCAAGGAGGGACAAAAACTCCTCTCCAGCTCAGGCATTCCGCTTTTCTTTCCCTCCCTGACCCCTCCTGGGCAGCGTCCACCCTGCACTGCATCCTCTCACAGCTCAGAGTCCAGCCCTCCTGCTAACTGCAGCTCCGACCCGGCTCCTCAGGAAATTCTTACTGACCCTGAGCCTGGGTTCGCCCCTGACTTCCAGGCTTCTTGCTACCCTTGTCTGTACCATCTTTTGACCCATAGCCTCTGGCCTTGGGGGTCCTTTCCTTTGGTCCATGTGGGGGACTGTGCCCTTCTGCTGAGTCAGGGGGCTTCCTAAAGGCCATGGCTAGGCCAGACACTTCCCCAGCCTCCTCACAGACCCTAAGTGACCTGCTGTATGGTCGACGCACAAGGAATACCAGAGTCACCTCATCCACAAACGACTCTGAGGCAGAGAGGTGGCTTTTCCCAGCCCTGCAAGATGAGAACCTCACGCCTGGCAGGGCAGAGCTGGAGAAACACCATTCCTAACCCAGTTAGGACAGCAGGAGTTAGGGCAGCAGGGGTGGGGATAACTTACCCATGCCAGCCAGCCAGCTGGGGGCAATGCTGGAATCCAGCATCCAGTCCCATCGTATGAGATCATGTTCAGGAGCTTCAGATTTGGAATCAGATCCAAATTCAAATTCCAGCTCTGCTACTTTATCTAAGTTACCTCTGACAAGTTACTGAGCTTCCAGGACCTTGATTCTCATCAGGAAAATGGATCTGATGATACAGAATTCCTATGGAGAGAAAATGAAATAATGTGTGTAGACTACTACATAACAGAGAACAAATTCTCAACTAACTGTGATAGCAAGCTATTACTGAGATTGTCTTTAAAAGTAAATTAAAGAAGCTCTGTGGCCTAGTGGCAAGAAACTGCACTGCAATCCCAGAGGTACGTGGTTCAAATCCACCAGATGCTATGCTGGAGAAGGAGGGGCACTCTCCTTCTGTACTGGTCAGATCTGATTTGATAGTACACACATACACACACGCACAGACATGATAAAACATTTTTAAAAAGGTAAATTAAACACTTTATATAAATCACCTGTCTTCCTGCTGATCATGGAGCAAACTCTCAGGACTGCTGTGTGACTTTGGACATGTTCCTCCACCTCTCTGAGCCTCATTTTCCTTGTCTTAGGATTGAGGATAGTATTAGCTACCTATTGTGCATAGATTGAGGATAATATTAGGCAGTTTACACAACTTTGCTGCTGAAAATGAAGAGGCTATGGAATGCTTTCTGCAGAAGATCAAGGACTGCAGCCTTCAGTATGGATTACATCTCAACATCAAGAAGACAAAGATTCTCAATACAGGACCAGCAGTCAACATTATGACAGATGGAGAAAGGATTGAAGCTGTTAATGATCTCATCTTGCTTGGATCGACAGTTAACACACTTGGTGCCAGCAGACATACTGCATTGGACAAGTCTCTGTCAAGGACCTCTCCAAAATGCTGAAGATCAGTGATGTTAATTTGAAGACAAAGGTGTATGTGATGCAGGCCATGTCTTCTCAGTCACCTGCTATACATTAGAGAGCTGGACAGTGGATAAGGATGAAAGGAGAACAACTGATGCCTTTGAGCTGTAGTGTTGGAGAAGAGCACTGAATATTCCTTGGGCTGCCCAGAGAGCAAACAGATATGTTCTTGGAAAAAGTGCTCCTTGGAGGCAAAGCTGGCAGAGCTTTGTCTTTCATACTCTGGACATGAAGCTAGATGAGGCTGTTCCTTGGAAAGGGACAGGACATGGTGCTTGGAAAGAGGAAGGGTCAGAGAAGGAGAGAAAGATTTTCAATGTGATGGATTAGCACCGTGACTTCAGCAATGGGCTCTAAAGTATCAGAGATGATGAGGATGGCACAGGGCAGGGGAGGGGTCAGGTCAGCTGTTCATAGGGTCACTAGTATGAGTTGTCCTCGACTTGATTGCAGCTAAACAACAACAATAGTAGTAAGGAGTTGCACTGTCAACCCAAAGTCAGACAGTTCAAATCTACCAACTTCTCCGAGAAAGAAAGGTGGGCAGGCTCCTCTCCTGTGACTAACAGTCTGAAAATCTGCTGGCAGGTCAGCTATGAATCAGCTCCACTCAACAGCATGTAACAGCCAATCTCAGAGCAGTGGTGATGTTAGATACCTTTGAGTCATGGCTACCCCAAGCACCATGTATTGAATTGCTGTGAATTTTAGGAGTCTCACTAGCGGGTTTTTCAGAAGTGGATCTGTAAGCCTGTCTCCCCACTGTCTTAGGCTGGAAGCTCTCACATCATAGCAGTATCAAAGCAGCAGTAGCCTCACAATGACGCACGAGCTTCCACTGACAAGTGGAAGTAGCTGCGCATGCGTGGTAGGTAGCTGTACCTAAGGCATATTGACCGGGCATCGGGCCCAGAATTCCTGCATGGAATATGATCATTCACCACTGAACCACCCCTACCCCCTCTCTAAGGGGTTTCCAGAGTCTGTAAAACCCCATCAAAGGAGATGGCCTGTCTTTCTCATTCAAAGCATCTGGTGGATTTTAACTGCGTGCCTTTGGGGTTGGCAACACCACTCCTCACTTACCGGGTCACCAGAGCTCCCTGTTTAGGATCCAGCAAGTCAATACGACTCCCAGTGAACCCATGAATGACAGAGCTGAGCTTTGCCCTTCCTGCGCTGCTCTCAACACCTCTGATATTCTTGAGTCTATTGTTAAGTCACTACGTCGATCCATCTCATCGAGGGCCTTCCTAGCTTTGTCTAATCACGTACCTTTCCCCATACAATGTCTTTTTCCACAGGCTGGGCCCTCCTGACAGCTAGTCCAAAGTATGTGAGACATATTTTCACCATCCTTGCCTCTAAATAACATCTTGGCTGTACTTCCTCCAAAACAGATGTTGTTGAGTACCATCAAGTCAGAACCAACTCATAGCTGAGCTTCCAGGAGAAGCAGCTGGTGGATTTGAACTGTGCGTCTTTGGGTTGGCAGCATAATTCTTTACCGCTATGGCACCAGCACTCCCTCCAAAGCAGATTTTTGCTGTTGTTGTTAGATGCTGTCGAAATGAGTACGATACTATGAACAAGAGATCTGAACCTAGTCCTGTCCTGCACCATCCTAACGTTTCCTGACACACAAGATCCCACTGCAGCAGTCACTGTGTCAGTCCATCTGGTTGAGGGTCTTCCTCTCCTTCGCTGACCCTCCACTCTTTCTAGCATCATGTCCCTCTCCAAGGAATAGCACCTCCTAGCAACATGTTCAAAGTATGTGCCAAAACAGATAGTATATACAAATTTTACAATAATACTTAGAAACCAGGAAGAACCAAAGAAGAGTAATAATTACAAAGAAGTATTGTTACTGTTTTGTAGTATGGCTAACGTTGAGAAGAATGGGAATCCCAGAACACTTAATTGTACTCATGTGAGACCTAGACCTAGACCAAGAGTTGTTGTTGGGACGGAACAAGGGAACACTGTATGGTTTAAAATCAGGAAGAGTGTGCATCAGGGTTGTGTTCTTCCTCCAACCTGTTCAGCCTATATACTGAGCAAATAATTTGTGAAGCCAGACTCTATGAAGAAGCATGTGGCATCAGGATCAGAGGACAATTCCTCAACAACATGCTTACTGAAAGTGAGGGGGTTCTGAATCACTTATTGCAGAAGATCAGAGACTACAACCTTCAGTATGGATTGATTACATCTTAACATCAAGAAGACAGAGGTCCTTATGACTGGGCCAGTGGACAACCTCATGATAGATGAAGGATTGAAACTGTTAATAATTTTGTCTTTCTTGAATCCCTTGGTACCAGTAGTCCAGAGATCTGGAGACATATTTCTTGGGCAAATCCAAAGCTTGCACAAGGGACCTCTCCAAAATCCTGAAGAGCAGTCATGGTCAGTTTGAAGACAGAGGTGTGCCTGACTCAGGCCATGGTCTTTTCAATCACTTGCTGTGCATCTGAGAGCTGGACAATGAATAAGGATGACAGAAGAACCAATACTTTTAAGTTGCAGTGTTGGAGAAGAGTAAAGAGTACTGAATATCCCATAAATTGCCAGAAGTACAAACAGATGTGTCTTGGAGAAGGTGCCAGCTGAAGTGTTCTTTGGAGGTAAGAATGGCAGAGCTTTGTCCCTCATACTTGGGACGTGTTGCTAGGAGAGGCTATTCCTAGGAAAGGATCTCATGCTTGGAAGGGTGGAGGGTCAGCAAAAGAGAAGAAACCCTGTAGAGATGGCAATTGACATGGGGACTGCAGCAATGGGCTCATGTGAATCAGAGATGGTGAAGATGGCACAGGATAGGGCGAGAGTCAGGTCTCTCTATTCATAGGTTAGCTGTGAGTCGGACTTGACTTGATGGACCTAATAACAAGAGACATCACCAGCTAGTTTCTCCACTGTAAACGGGATTGTGGCCCCAGCCAACTGATTGTTTTAAGGATTAAGGACAAGTAATACCAAGTGTCTTAGGCCCACAGAAGGTGCTGGGCAATGATCTCAGTTATCCCTGTGCCTCTCAGAGGGACCCCCCACGTGCCTGTGCCTCCTCCAGGCGACTGGCCTCTCTTCAGAGAGAGAGAAGCACCGCCCCTGACAGCCTTTGACGTACTGTAATTGCTTTCCCAGGTCGAGTCCTTTAAGAACAGAGCTGCTGGCCAGAGCAATTTGCTCCCCATCAATTTTTATTTCCTGGTTTTAAAATAAAATAAAGAGAGAACAGGGAGCCCAAGAGCAGCTGGGCTTGTGCAATAACAAATAACCTGAGGACCCCACACCTCGAGAGTACCCTGTCACCCCAGATCCCCAGCCCTGCTTGTCCTGTGACTGACACCTTAATAAAGGGCTCCGGTTGAGCACCTCTCACCCCACCTCAGGCTCAGGTCCACCACCCTCCTCCACCACCTCCACCAGTCAGGCAGGGGAGAGGGCTGGGTGGAGGGGGCTCCGCTTGTCTCCAAAGGGTTGGAAAAGAGAATATGGAACTGAAGGGGGAATAATGATAATACTTAAAAAAGAGAGAGAGAGAATAAGAAAACCTCACATTGCTGTCAAGTGAAAACTGATTCACAGCTGACCCTCCAGTGTGTGTGTGTGTGTGGTGTTGTTGTTTTTGTTGTTATGTGTCATTGAGTGGACCATGACTCATAGCGACTCTGTGCACAATAGCTCTGAACCTTGCTCCATCCTGAGCCAATCTCACTGTCTCTGACACATCTACCTTCATTACCCTAGTTATTGTGTCAATTCATCTCATCAGGGTCTTTCTCTACTTACTGTCCTTCAACCCTGCCAAGCATGATATTCTTCTCCAAAGACTGGTCTCTCTTGGCTGCATTCCCAAAATATGTGAGGCAGAGGCTCAAACTCCTTGCCTCCAAGGAGCAGCTTGATTTCACTTTCTCCAGGACAGACCTGTTAGTTCTTTTGGCAGTCCGTGGTGTATGTTCAGCACTACAGCTCAGAGCCATCAATTCTTCTTTTGTCTCCCATCCAAATACTAACCAGGCCCGACCCTGCTTAGCTTCCGAGATCAGACGAGATCGGGCGCGTTCAGGGTGGTATGGCCGTAAAAAAAAAAATTCATTCTTCTTTTGTCATCTTTGGTCACTGCCCAGCTCTCTGATGCATAGCAAGTAATTGCAAAGATCATGGCCTGGATCGGGTGCACCTTAGTCTCTAGACTAATATCCTTGCTCTTTAGCACTCTGGAGAGGTCCCTGACAGCAGATTTTTCTAATTAAGTTTATCTTGTGATTTCCTGACTGCTGGTGCCAAGAGTGTTGATTGTGGAACCAAAGCAAGTTAAAAATGTTAACAATCTCAGTCACTTCTCTTTCTACCATGGTGCTACCAATTGGTGAGTGATGATGTTGAGCTTCAATCTATATTGCAAACTAACCTTCTACAGCAGATGCTTCAGGTCCTCCTCAATTTCAACAAGCAAGTAAGGCTGTGTCATCTGCATAATGCAGATTGTTGATGAGTCTTCCTCTAATCCTAACACTACATGCCTCCTCATAAAATCCAGCCTCTCAGATAATCTATTCTGCATACAGATTGAAAAGGTATGGAGATATGACGCTTCCCTGATGCGCACCTTTTCCAGTGTTGAACCATCCAGTGTTTACTTGCTCTGCTCTGATGACTGTCTCCTGGTCCAAGTAAAGGTTTCATATGAGCACAGTCAGGTATTCTGGGATTCCCATTCTTCTCAAAGTTAGCCATAGTTTGTGTGATCCACCTTTACACCGTCAGTGAACCACAGATAGACATTCCTCTGATACTGTCTGCTTTAGCCAAGATCCATCGGACATTGAGTTCTATGAGGCTGTAAAGCTGATAGGAGATGTCTCGTTTTCTCCTTCTCAGCCCTTGATGGATTCGAACCACTGGAGAGGTTCTGCCTTTGGGATAGCAATGCAACTCCCATGGACTAGGCATCAGAGCCCCCTGTAGTGATTATACCAGCTCCATAGAACAGAGCAATTCCTATGATCTAAAGCCATTTGCATATATTGCTTTCTTTGATCCTCACATCAACGCCAGGAAGCAGGGACTATTATGGTGGCCCTTTTTGATGTTGTTGGTTGCTGTGGTGTTGACTTCAGCTCCTGGCACCTTCTTATACAGGAGAGCAAAGCTTTGCTTGCCCCCAGGGCCGCCCCGTGTTTGTCACTGTTGGCGTAGTCAAGTCCATATTGCAGCCTCTCTGTGTCTTGAATGCCTTCCAGTCCTCTAGTCTAGGGCCTCGACACATCAGGCAGTATTTTGCCATGATCCTTAAGGTGTTCACTAGCTCATATTTGGAAGCAGATCATCAGGTCTTTCTATCTAGTCTGCCTTAGTCTTGAAGTTCTGCTGCAGCTTGACCACCCTGGTGCTCCTGCTTGTGTTTGGAACCCAGGGACAAAGCTTCTGGCATTGTGGAAGCAAGCAGCAACCAACTGAGAGATGGGCGTGGAGCCCAGTGTCAGAGGAGGAGCCTGAGCCCCGGAGTCACTCTGTGCTTGCTCCGTTCCCCCTTCTCCCCTCATCTCTCCTGCTCCTTCTTCTCCCTCTTCCCTTCTTCCCCTCCTCCTTTACCTTCCCTTCTCCCTCCCCCATGCCACCATCACCCTTTTGGGGTCCTCTCCTCCTCATCTGCATACAACATCAGTCACCTTGGCTGTACTAGAAAGGATCTCTAAATTACAAATAAATAAAATTTCCTTGCTGTTCTTTCTTCCCTCAGCTGGCCTTTATTGAGGGCTTCTGTGTGCCAAGCCCAAGGGACGTTGGGGGTCCATGAGCAAGGCAGACTCTGACTCTGCCCTCACAGAATTTATATTCTAGTGGGAGTCAGGGGGAGCCAGGACATACTTACCACGTGCTTGTGCCAAAGCCGTGCCCCCGCCCCGTCACACAGGTCTGCCACCAACTTTAAAACATGTCTGAGCCCAGCCTCTTCCCAGGGCTTGGCTGACGCCTGGCCTCTGCCCCACTTCTCACCTGAGGGCCATAGTAACCACCTTGCTTCTCAGCTTCTGCTCCTGGCCTATTCTGTGCAGCAGTCCCTCTGTCAAAGGAGACCTGCCCCATCAGCTGAGACATGGGGAGGAAGGATCCGGCCCCAGGAGATGAGTGAGGGACATTTGAAAAGTTAATGCAAAGGCAAAGACTGAGTAGCCGGAGCAGAGTGGCAACAGACATGAGCCAGGAGGGGCCCCTCCAGGCCACAGGACTGGCCCACACAGCCCTTTAGAGGCCACCACATGGAATTTGGACTCTGTCTGAGGGTGTTCCACCAGAAAGGGGTATGCTTGTATCACCAAACACACCCTCTGGCTCAGGGTGAAGGATGGACAGTTGGACGTTAGTGGAGGCAGCTGACTGTAGGAGGCTGTGCACAACCTAAAGCCTAGAGTCCGGGCCTCACAGCAGGGTTAAGGCAGTACCGGAACCAGAATCTGGACTTTTCTTTAGCCACAAATTCTTGCACTGCATTCCTCAGGGAGAAGCATATGTCTACCTTCATGGAGCAGAAAAACTGGCAGGGACAGCAAAGAGGTCTTAAACTGTGTCTACCTGCAATCAGGGGCCATTGGGAGTACTAGGGTTGAGAGAAGTCCTGAGGCCATCCCTGGACTTAGTGCCGTGATCGATAGCAATGTCTGCCATGGATACAGATGATGGAGGTGACAACTACCTTTTTGTCCATCCCAGGTCTACAATGGAACAGAAAAAGAGACAGAAGACCCTTCCCTTCCCCTCCAGCCCCGCACCACCACTCAAGTCCTCCACCCTGTCCTAACTTCCCTCCCACTCAGCTCTTTCACCCCAGTATGTGCTTGGAGTCCCAGCCCCAGCTTTCCCAGTAGCCTCTCCTGTTTTAAGTTGCTCACATGCTCGAAGCCCAGAACAGGCCCCAGAGTCTTTACAGAATGTGTTTGTTCTCCCTCACATGCTCAGCATCCTCATCCTCTCTTCTTCCCCCTCTGCTCAGCCCACCTGGACATGCATCTTCCTGTCTTCCACACAAATTCAACGGGAGGCCTTTGCCCTAGTTGTTGTTGTTGTCAGGTGTTGTCAAGTTGACTACAACTCATAGCGACCTTATAAACAGTGCATCTAAACCCTGCCCTATCCTGTGCTAGAGACACCATCATTTTCTCTTCTCTCAGAAGCAGGGTACCCCAAGAGTCCCCTGAAGACACTGAGAGCAGTGGCTACCAGCCAAACACCACCCCTTCCTAATACCACCTTGCCCTTCCTTCCTGCCCTGACTTACAACTCAGATTAGCCAGCATTCTTCTAATCAGCAGAGAAACTGAGGCACCAGGTGTTTCCTGAGATATGTGGGGCAGACTGGATGATGCTTCCTGACCATCCGCTTCTCCTTCAAGTCCTAGTGAGGAACCCACTTCCTGGCACATGAATAGGGCATGGGGACGTCACCCTTGGCTCTGAGCCACCAGGTCCTCCAGTGAAGGGCCCCATCTGCCTGGCACCAGCCGCCCCCGCCCGCTGGAGCTTCCACGCGTGCCGATAATCTCACATAGTTGAAGGAGTTCTGAGGGGCTTGGCGAATGATGAATGTACAGAACATTACCAGCGAAGCGCCGGGGCTCCGCGGAGCTGTTTAAAAATGCATTCTCCCATGTAAATTTCTGCTCCATCAATCCTTATGACATGTCAAACATTGCTATTGTTTCCTGAACAAATTGTACTGCATGCCCTTCTCTGCAGATTTGTGCAGAGGAGCAGAACTGCCTGCCGCCACCTGCTGCCCACCTCTGCTGCCAAGACCCAGGGCTGCGGGGAGCAGCTGGGCCTGCCTTGCTTCAGAGCGGAAGCCTCGTGAGGGGTGTCGGGGTGCACGAGCGTGACTGGTGTGGGCACCTGCAGGGAGTGATTGAGTGTGTACTGCCAGACTGGGCCCAAGGGGGAGGCACACAAGGGGCGGGGCAGGCTGAGGGTGCCTGAGGCCAGAGTGGGAAGGACACATGGGGAGGGGGGTGTGTGAGAGTGTGTGAATGTATATATGTATGTGAGAGAATGTGTGTGTGTGTGAGAGAGAGAGGAAAGGAGGGTGTATGTGTGTATGAGAGAGAGAAGGGCAGTGTGTGTGTGTGTGTGTGTGAGAAAAATTGTGTCTATGTGAGAGAAAGTGTAGGTGTGTGAGAGAGAATGTGTGTGTGTGATAGAGAAAGTGTGTGTGGGAGAAGGAGTGGGAGTGTGTATGTGAGAGAGAAGGGGTGTGTGAGAGAGAATAGGTGTGTATAAGAGAAAAGAAAATGTGTGTGTGTGAGAGAGAGGGAGAGAGATAGAAACGTGTATGAAAGAAGGAGTGAGAGAGGGCTGTGTGTGTGTGTCTGTTTAAGACTGTGTGTGAGACACACTAAGTATATGTGTGCTTGTACATCTGTGGGTTTCTATGAGCAGTGTATCCATGTCTTGTGTGTGTGTGTGTGTGTGTGTGTGTGTGTGTGTGTGTGAGTCTGTGTGAGCATTGTGTCTGGGGTGGGGTTAAGAGAAGCCTCTGACTAGTGTCTGTCTGATTCAGAAAGGAAGAGATGTTTATATGAGGGTATGTGTGTATGTGTGTGTAAGAAAAGTGAAGTTACTAGGACAGAACTTTCAAGCTATAAAGTGCAAAGGAGGCGTGCTAAAACATGATCTTGGGTGGTGTAGCAGGCATCCAGGGACAAATGGGCTGTAGTTTGGAGGGAGACCCTGGTAGACGGTCAGAGGGTGGGAGGACATAGAGAGGGGAGTCAGGTAGAGAAATAGGCCCAGTGTTGATAGACAGGTATCACAAGGCATTAGGAAAGACAGCAGCCACATGGAGGGACAGAAGTGCATCACATCAAAGCAAATACTGGGTAAGAGGTGTCTCATTCTGGGAGGTGGGTTGTAGGGGGTGAGAGGTGGTGGCTGTTCACAGGCTGGACAAGCAAAGGGCTGTTGGACAGGAAGACCTGGCCCTGTTGAGCTGGTGGGCTCTGGGTGGACAGGAGGTGTTGTAGCCTGGAGGGCGGGGGCTACAGGTGTACCAGGTGGAGGGGGACTGTGCACAGGGCACTGAGTGGACAGCCTGGTTGGTGAGAGAGGACATAGCCAGGTCAGCTTCCCTGCCTTCAGATTAGATTCTGAGCAAACTCTGAATCAATCGCGAAGACCAAGACCAAGTTCAGGGGGAGAGTCAGGTTGCCTTGAGGGTCAGTGGATTCAGAACCAGAGACGCACTCCCCCAGTGCACCGAGGCGGGATACAGAGAAGATGAGCAGATAAGAGCATAGGCCTTGGAGCATATGCTGGAGATGTGCTGGGCTCACATCTCAGCCCTGTCGCTGTTTGACCTTGAGTACGTTGGTTGAACTCTCAGAACCTCAGTTCTCTCTGTCTGTAAAATGGTAATAGTAAGGTATCAGCCCCATTGGGGCGATGGATTGAGGTAAAGCATGACAAGCATTTGGACGGTATGTGGCACAAGGGAAGATGGTGAGTGGTACCTTCTTACCCACTCTTCCCACTAAACCCAAGATTTCTAAAAGCCTCCATTCCAGACTCAGGCCCCACCAACCTGATGATGTGGCCATGTTCCCCCTCCACCGCCGCCTCCGCTCACCTTGTCTTAACCTTTGAAATTCCATGTTTGTATTTTTTTTTCTCCTTTTTTGTCAGCAAAAGAAAATTACACTCTACTGGCATTGTCCATCATGGAAATAAGCACTTGCAGATGCAATTATAAAGGCCCAAATGAGAGAATTAGTTTTGCTTGAAAATACAAGTGTTGAGAGACTGGAGGAAACAACTATAAATCATGCACTTGGGACTGGCCAGTCACGATTGCCCTGTGTCCCCTCCCCACACACTGACCTCAGGGACAGGTGCTAGCCTTCTGGGGCTACAGACCCTTCCCTTGAGGGCGATTGAGTCGGGGAAGCAGAGGCATTCTGAGATCCTTTCCAGCCTCATGCCTCAGTTGCCCTGATATGCAGGTCAGCATCTCTCACAGGAGCTACCCCAGCCAGTTGTAGAGGCCCAGAGAGACCAGAAGTCTTCTCCAGGATAAAGACACTTGTCCTCAAGTCAGCTCCACCTCCTGGTGACCCTCATGGTACCAGAGTAGAGCTGTGTTCCACAAGGGCTTCAGTGGGTGATTTCATTGTATTCCTTTTTATTTTGGTTTTGAAAATATACAGCACAGCAAAACATTCACCAGTTTCCTGGTTTCTACAAGCACAATTTAGCAACACTGATTACATTCTTCAAGTTGTGTAGCTATCCGTCTATTTTAAGTTTTTCTGCCCTTATTACTATAAATCACTGCCCCTAGATGACACAGCCTTGTGTGCTGAAAGTGAGGGAACACTTGTGGCAAAGGATCAGTGAAATACTTGCTACAGTTTTCAATATGGATTAGACCTCAACATCAAGAAAACAAAGGTCATCACCACTGGGCCAATAGGCAACATTATGACAGGTGGAGAAGACTGGAATTGTCAACAATTTTCTCTTACTTGGATCCATAGTCAGCATCCCTGATACTCACAGTCAGGAGATTAGGAAATTTATTACATCAGGAAAGTCTGCTGTCAGGGACCTCTCCAAATTGCTGAGCAATGATGTCAGTTTGAAAACTAAGGTACGCTTGATCAGGCTATGGGTTTTTTCCATCACTTGTCGTGCATTTGAGAGCGAGACAGTGAATAAGTATGACAGAAGAAGAATTGATGCCTTTGAGTGTTGTTGGAGTAAAATACTGAGTTATCTGTGGACTGCCATAAGAACAAACAGATGTCTTAGAGAAGGTACTTCTGGAGCGCTCCTTGGAGGCAAGGATGGTGAAGCTTCCTCTCACATATTTTGGGCATGTGGCTAGGTGAGGCTATTCCTTGGAGAAGAACAACATACGTGGAAAGGTGGAGAATCAGTGAAAGAGAGGAAGACGCTCGACAGGATTGATGGATTGACTGAGATGATGCGGATGGCACAGGACAGGACAGGGTTCAGACCTGCTGATAATAGGGTCACAATGAATCATACTGGATTTGATAGCACCTAACAACAACACTACCCCCTAAGATCTTTGGAGTTCTTATCAATTTGATCCCACAGAGATATGTCTTAAAAGAGTATAAAACTCAGGACAGACATTTTTATAATTTCTGAACTCTCAATTCTGTTCCATTGCTTTAGTGTCTTTTATTGTACCAGTACTGAATGGTTCTGATTATTTTAACTGTAAATGTTTTAAGATCAGGAATGGAACTCTTTGTACTTTGTTCTTCCCTTTCAGTGTTGTTTTAGTCATTCCTAAAGCATGAAAATCCATTCTCTTCTCTTTCTATATAAAGTTGAAAGTTAGTTTTTCTATTTTTATAAAAAAAGGTGGCTGGAATTTTGATCAGGGTTGCCTTAAATCTATAGGTTGCTTTGCATAGTATTGACACCTTAACAATATTAAGTCTTCCAAACCACAAGCATGAAATAGCTTTCCGTTTAGTTAAATCTTTGCTCTTTTTCAACAATGTTTTATCATTTTCCTTGCATAAGTATTTCACATCCCTAGTTAGATTTATTTCTAGATATTTTATTCTCTTAGATGTTACTGTAAATGGAATTGTTTCCTTTCTGGATTTTTCATTCCAAATTATTTTTGTTTTTTAACCTTATACTCTCAGAAGCTGCTCAATTCTATTAGTTTTAAAAGTTTTCTTGTGGAGACTTTGGCATTTTCTACAAGTAGACTCATATCTATGAATACCAATCATTTTACTTCTTTTCTAATCTGGATACCTTGTCTTTGGCTGGGTTTTATGGAGGGGGGACCCATGAAGCTTACATGTAGAGAGAGACTGATTTTGAGGAAATGGCTCATGTGTTTATAGAAGTGTTTGGAGGGAACAAATGAGTCCATGTCACTAGCTGCCGCTTTGGAGACTGGCATGTCCAAGGGCCACTACTGGGAAGCATCACTGCAGATGAATTGCTTTAGAGACTGCCAGCTTCAGAGGCTGACAAGGACAAAGATATCATGGGAGAGCAGGGTCACAGATGGCTGGATTTGGATACTGATGAGCCAAAGTCGCAAATACACATGTCTCTGGTTCTAGTCTGGAGACTATAAGCCAGATAACGAGATGTAGATTGAACCAAAACTCTCTCTAGCTTTTTCCCAGAGAATCGAGAAACATGATTAAGCAGCCCACACTACTGAGGAAACCCTCCCTAATGAGATAAGGCACATAATGTCTTTACAGATGAGCTTCTAAATCCTTCCTCATTAACATCACAGAAGTCAGAATCTACAACGCATAGAATAGTTACAGTTACAGACCGTCAATGTGGATGAAAACTAAACAAATAAAGTTATAAAACTGTCAAAAAAAAAAAAAGAATAGTTACAGTATACAGACGATAGAGCGACCTTGATACAAAATATTAACCTTTACACTTTGTGCTTCTTTTTCTTGTCTTATTGCTCTGGTTAAGACTTCTAATACAATTCTGAATAGAGTGCTGAGAGTCAGAGCCCTTGTCCTGTTCTCAATTTCAAGGAGAAAGCTCTCCATCTTTCTCAATTAAATATAATATTGGTTCTTGACTTTTCATAATATAATATTAGTTCTTGACTTTTCATAATACAATATTAGTTCTTGACTTTTCATGTGTGCCTAGGACTATCCTGAGGCATTTCCCTTCTGTTCCTGTAGATGTTGGGTTTTAGCAAATGCTTTTTCTTCAGCCATGGTTCAGTCGTAATTATACAGTTTTCTACCTTTCTTCTATTAATGTGATATATTATGTTGACTGATTTTCTAACCATCCCTGTATTCCTGGAGTAAATCACAGCTTGCTTTTTTGGTGTGTTGCTGATTTTTCAGAAGTAGACTTTCTTCCAGGATGTTTAGGTAAATATGAACCTCCAATCTTTCATTTGACAGCTGAGCATGTTAACAGTTTTACACCACTCAGGGGTTCCTCTCTAGGACTACTCATAAAATAGCAGCCCAGTCACCTCTTTCTGTTCCTCCTACTTCTTAGCAATCTCTGAAATCTCATGGTTTTGTTACGTCTCCCCTCACTTACTGTCTTTCTCCCCCTTTTGGAGTATGTCACATTCCAGAGACGGCTTTGTTGTACTTGTGGCTATGATTCAGTGCCTGGCACACTGGAAAAGTTCAAAAAAGAATTGAGCAAGTAAAGTATCTGGCCAATGTCTTCTGGAAGGCTCTGTTAGTGATGTGCCACGTGTCTGTCCTGTGCCTGTGCAGGTCCACTCTCCTTCTCTGTCTGTTCTCTGCCCCAAGAGGCTGACCTGCACAGGCCACATAGAGGAACACCCTGTCACTCCATCTGTCATTCGTGTTTGACCAACCGGAAGTGTCAGCAGGAGGTCAGAGCTTAGGAAATACATGGAGATGGTCTGTGAATCTCACCTCAAGTCCCTGGGAAATCCACACAGCTCCATTCTCACTGCTCACTGCATGCTGTGGTGTCTGCTAATGGCCGAACATCAGCCTACAGAAGTCCATACTGGCCCTCAGAGTCTAGCAATGGACATTACAGATTTTACCAAATGAAGCAAAAATTTCAAGCCCTGTGCTGGGTAGAAGGGAAAATACAAAACTAACTTAGACAGATGTCTTCAAGACGAGACAAACAGAGCACACACAGGCAGTTGTTACACACAAAGATTTTGCTGCATATTCCAAGAGCCAGGGTACTTGAGACCAGGAACAGGGAGCTCTCTAAAAGAGGGGACACTCCGGTTGTGTCCTGAAGGGTGGGTGAGAGTTTGGACAGCAGCTGTGGAGTGGCAAGAGAGTCTGGGATGAGGAAACAGTGGATACAACTTCAAAGGCCAGGCTGTAGAGAGCCTTGGCACCAACATATTGATCTATGACTAACTCAGAAGGCAGTGGGGTGCTACTGAGCAGAAAAGTATGATCATTGTAGCCATTGATTGGTTTTGACTTCCTACCCCTGGGCCTCTTATAAGAACTTGGTCAAGCGGTAAAGTACAACCTAGGTACCAGCCCAGAGCCTGGGTGGGAAAGGTGAAATTCCAGGCTTGGTAGTGGGGACGGGGGTGGGGAAGGACACCCCTCTGCCACAAAGACCCAGGGCTTGGGAGAGGCCAGAGTCAGGAAAGTACTCACCTGGAAGCATTGTTCAACATGCTTAGAGTACTTACATAAAACATAAAGGTCTGTAAGGGCTGATCATCTAGACATCTTGGCTAGTTACCCTTAATCATCTGTCTGGCTTTGTGACCTTGCGTTCCACCCGTCAGAGAGACAAGCATGCCCATTTCTGGGGTGTATTAAAGGGGGAAAGTGTTCCTGAAATGAGAAGAAGTTCTGTTGTGTGTACACAGCAGGCCCCGTGAGCCTTCCTTCCTAAAGCAGGACCCCCAGGGGCCTGGCTCAGTGCTGATTTTTCAGGTGACCCACTAAGCAAGTCCCTGCCCTGGAGAAGGAGGCTTTTCAGTGATGTCATCGTAGTGGAGTAAGGGTGGGTCCCACCTGCTCCCCCATGGATGTGCAGAGGGAGGCTGGCTAGGCAGGGCAGGCCTCTGGCCGACCCCCCCCCCCAGGGAGCCAGGCCCACTTTGAACACCAGGCCTCAGGGACGCTGGCCTGCTAGGGGGCTGTGTGTCTCATAAGGGCATGGACTGGTTTAAAACCGAGCTTCAAGTCCCAGCTCTGCCACTTACCAATTGTGTGCCTGGGGACAAAAACATTTCTGTGCTTCTGTTTGCTTGTTTGTGAGTGGAAGTGGGGTGGGATGGAGCTAAAATTTAAGTAAAGTACTGCAATAATAAGAGCCTCTGGTGGCCTAGTGGGTAAGGAGTTGCAGTGCCAACACAAAGACAGTTAGTTTGAGTTTACCAGCTTCTCCTTGGGAGAAAGGTGGGCATTCTTTTCCGGTCTGATTTAAGCCTCTGAAAACCCACTGAAGGGTCAGCTATGAGTCAATTCCAACTGAATGGCACATAACAATGAAGATGGAATAGTGTAGAATTAAGCAATTAATACAAGTTAGTACCTTAATACGTATTGTTTAGATGTGAATGCAGATGCAGCCATGGACAATAGAGGTGTAAGACAGAGAGGTAAATACCTTCATCATCCATCTGCCTTTATGTCCAGGACTAGGTCTTGGACTCAGGAGCCCCTGACCCTGTCCTCAGGGAGCCCCCAGCTTGTGGAGCAGAATCACCTCAGAAGACAGCTGCCGTGCTGGGCCCTCAGGCGTAGCTGAGCAGGCAGAGCCCACCCTGGCCACATCTTGGGACTCAGGGCTTCCTACAGGGATGGAGGGGAAGAGCAACCCCAGCACAGGAAGCAGGTAGATGAGGGTCCAGCAGGAGTTCTGGACCAGCAGCAGAGCTGGAAAGGTAGAAATGTCAAACCTACAGCTGGGCTGCGAGGAAGGGAGGTGGGATTGTTTCCTGAGACCCCACTACACCCTCATGCCAGACTGTGGAGTGAGCACATCTGCTTCCTGGACTCCTGGGTGAGGCCCTGTGTCCATACAGGCTGCCCAGCCCTGGCAGGCCACCAAATTCACTTTTCATCTTTTTATTATTCTGCTTCATGCATTTGAGAAATAAAAGCCTTCCCTCTCCTCTTCACTGGTCATACATATTTCATACGGTCATTAGACGGTGGCACTAGAGGACTTACAAATCTCCCCTGGCCATCGTCACGGCCTGGGCGGGCAATGAGAGGCCCTGGGGGACAGGGCCACTCTGGGACCAATTTAGGGGGGATGTCATGGTGGGATGGAGGCATGCAGCTGCCTAGAGAGAGAATACAGCCCCATTGTGTCCCCCGAAGGTTCATTAGCTCATCTCTTTGGGACTCAGCAGCTTCAAGCCTCACACTATAGGGGACTGGGTGAGGGGTCCTCAGGGGTCTTTCCTTTCCTCACTGTCCAAGTGCAGTTCTGAAGGATACCCCTGTGTGAAGGGCTTGGCAATGTGACCTTATCCACTGGGCTGCCAGAGCCCCTTAATAATGTCATACTTGACAATTATTATTTATCAATAGAATAAAAGGACACTTAGAATTGGGATGTGTCCCTAGAAGGTGGATCACTATTAGAAGTGTTGGCATCCTCTCCGGGACTAACCCAGACACGAAGCCTTGTTAAGTTCACTCTTAGTCCTGAGAGAAAGCAACACATGGAGGTTAAGAGTGTGGCCTCTAGGGCAATACAACACAGACTCAGATCCCAGTGTTGCCTCTTTTAACATCTGGGAAGACGTGGGGGTGTTATTTACCCACTCTGGACTCACCATCCCTGACACATGCGTGCCCATTGCTGCAGTGGGGAGGTTGTGGGCCCCAATTGCACATGGCTAATGATGACAGTTGTACCTATTTTCTAGGACTGTTAATTGCATGAAATGAGTAACACTCATGGTGCCAGTAGACAGTTACTATTGATGTCCTCGGAGGAAGCTCAGAGTGGGGTGTGAGAGTCCCTCAGAGCCGGCCCAGGGAGGCCCAGGGAGATCAGCACATTCTTTTTTATTTACTCAGCTTGTGTCTTCAATCCTGATGCCCTCAGAGCCAGGTGGGGTGGTGGAGGGGACCAAGCACCACGCAGTCTGCAGGAGTGTCAGCTGTGGCACAGAGTGGCAATCAGGCATGAGCAGCGTCCTCTAAAACCAGGCCGTTTAGAGCCCCTGGAAATGGCATCTCTCTGTACAGCTGAGTTTTCTAGATAACCACCAGCTTAATCATTTGAATATCAACATTTATTTCATTTCATTCATTTGGGTGGAAATGTATTATTCACCTTTCCACCTTCCTGAACTGAATACACTGGACATAAATTAGCATTTTCATGAAAATTCAGGTTTATTATTATGAACATAGAATTTAATAGAGTTCATAGAATCTAGAAGCTTTAAAAGGGACCTCGGAAAATATTTAGTACAAAGCTTTTAAAATATATTTTTTAGCAGGAGAACCTTTATTCAGTTACGATGTCATAGAGAAGTGTGGTGCATAAAATGTGTGTAAGTGGACACCAAGGTCAGTCCAAGGGCAATCCTGGCTTTACCAGTCACAGCACTGCTTCCTCAGCTCCAGGGCAGGAGCAGAGGTCTCATCTAGGACATAAGAACCTAGTATGTGCTTAATAAATAGTTATTGAGTGAATGGATTGATGGCTGGCTGGTGGTAATTAGCCTGTCCTGTGAATTATAGTCACGGACGGTTCCCTGCATAGGCTAGTGGGCCCAGCCACTAACATTAAACCCGCTAGAAAATACCATTGTCTTGGAGACAGGCAGAGAGGGGAGTGGGTAGTTCTCATCTGAATGACCCAAAGGAGGAACTCCAGGCTGAGAGACCCAGCTTCGTCCTGCTCTGCTTCCTACTTTGTTGTGACATGGAACAGAAAAAGTGTTAAGTACTGAGCCTCGCTGAAATTAGGGCCTCAGCTTTGCAATCTGTGCGATGGGTGCAAATCTGTGTCCTCTTGACCACATGGCATGGCTGTGAGGAAAAAATCAAGTCCAAATAATTATAGATTTTTTTTTTAAGTAAACGGGGTGAATGGTGCTGTTGTTTTAGCTGTTGTCAAGCTGGTCCTTGGCTCATGGAAACCTATGCACAGCAGAATGACATGCTGCCTAATCCTGTGTCATCTCTGTGACTGGTTTGGGATCAGACAGTTGCTACCCATAAAATTTTCACTGGCTGATTTTCAGAAGCAGATTGCCAGCCCTTTCTTCCTAGTCCTTCTTAGTCTGAAAGCTCTGATGAAATCTGTTAAACATCTTTACAGCATGCAGGACTGTTAACAGCATGCAGGACTCCACTGATAGATAGCTGCACATGAAGGGCATTGACTGGGACTCAAGCCCAGGTCTCCCACACATAAGGGGAGAATTCTTCCACTGACCAGCAGTTCCCTCATGACAGTGGTACAGATTGGCATGGGTGGTGTTCTCTTTTCCCTCTCTAATACCAATTTCTGTAGCCATTTGTGGCAATCAGACTGAACATCACAACTATAGAAAATGTTGACCCAGGTAGAAGGAATTATGTGAAGAATACGGGTTTTTCTGTGGACATTCCCTGGTGGGATCAGATGTCTCAGCTGAGTGGCGGTCATGAATTCCTGTTCTCTCCTTTGCAGGCAACAGACAATGATGTGGGGACCTTTGGAGAAGTCAACTACTTCTTCACCGATGACCCTGACCGGTGAGACCTTGCCCCAACCCCCGGGTGGCACTCTGCCACTGGAAAACCTTGGTGCCCAGGGAGAGTGTTGTGCCCTTTTCCTTTCACTCCCTGCTAACACCCTCCCGGGAATCAGAACTCCTGGGCACCGTTAGGTTGATTGTGATTCAGTCTCTGTCATGTCTCCTAAACTCTGTGGGGCATCATTTCTCTGACTCTCAAGGATTAACCTGTGGCTTTGTGAATGACAACTGTGTCTCTGACATACCATCATCACCATCACCACCTCACTCCCGTCACCATCATCACCACCACTATTCTCAACACCATCACCAACTCATTACCACCACCATTACCAGCTCACTCTCCCTGTCACGATCACCACCACCATTCTCAACATCATCACCACCATCACTGCCTCCTACCACTACAACTACCATCATCACTACCATTATTCCCAACACCATCACCAGCCACCAACACCACCTCACTACCACCACCGTCACCACAATCACCACTGCCACTATTCTCAACACCACCACCACCTTATTACCACCACCGTTACCACACCACCATCGTTGTCAGCAACATCACCACCTCACTACCACCATCAACACTGTCACCAGTACCACCAAGGCCTGACTACCATCATTCTCAACACCACCACTACCACCACCACTATTGTCACCCTCACCACCACCCCACCGTCCTGCTACTACAACCACCACCGCCACCATCACCACCTACACTCTCACATGGCCATCACCCTCTCTGGTGCTGTATCACTGTCCCCAGTGCCATTATAGTCAACTGCTCCTGGCATTTGTCAAATGCTTTATAGATGTTGTCGCTCCTAATGTTCACAACTAAACGGGACAGAAACTCAATGGTAGACAGGATAATCGTTCCCGTCTTATAGAACTTGTTATATACCATCGAGTCAGAACCGACCCATAGCTGGTCCTTCTGTGGGTTTTCAGCAGCACTGACTTCCAGGGGAGGAGATGGCCTATCTTTCTCCTGCAGAGCAGCTGGCGGATTTAAACCGCGTACCTTTGGGTTGGCAGCACAAGTCCTTCCCACTAAGCCACCCAAAGTCCGTTTCATAGAAGAGGAAACTGAAGCTCTGGCTCACCACACAGCTGCTGTTACCTGCTCCACTGTCAGACGTAGCCAGCTTTGCCCTGTTGTCTAGCATGGTTCTGGACCATCTCTTTGCCTTTATTTCCCACCATTTTTAGTTATTCTTTCATTTTCAGTGTGATCAAAGGCCAAGGGGAATTCAGAGGCAGGTCGGCTTCTAAAAATGAAGTGTCTGATGCATTTGGAAGCCCAACAGGATGAGTAAAATAGTGGCTGTCAGTTTGGATTACCATTCCAGCTGCCCATGGACAATCAAGAATAGACAAGGAGATTGTTCGGTTTTCCTGGCTGTTCTCTGTCCCTCTGTAACCAGGGCCTCAAAAGAAGAGAAGGGAGCCCATGCTGGGGTGGCACCATGGAACAGGCTCTCCTTCTGGGGACCTGCATCCTCACAGCCTTGTCCTGGTCTTCTTCAATCTTCTCATCTCTTCCTTTGCCTTGGCCTGGGCTTTTTGGGTCTCTGAGCTGGACCCTTCTGGGTTTGGTGACTGAAATGATTGACCAGGTCAGAGCCTCCAAATATCACTGGACAACTAGGATCGGGTTCCAGGGGGGCATGCTCAGAGGAAGCTGGTAGAGATGCTATATCATTGACCCTTGATTCTTCCCAGGAGATTTCTGCCAACTTCTTATCCAAGGCTTGGAGCTCCTCGGTTGTGCTAACAGTTAACACACTTGTCTGCTAACTGAACGATTGAGCGTTCAAGTCTACCCAGAGGTTTTCACAATAAAGGCCTGCTTATTTACTTCTAAAAAGATCATCCACTGAAAAACACATGTATCCCAGTTCTGCTATTGATGCCCTTGGGGTCTCCACAGTCAGAGTGGACTTGACAGCAAATGGCACTGGTCCCCAAGCCCCAAACTTTTGAACAGAAGATATAGATGTACTCCTAAGAAAGGACACACACACACACACACACACACACACACACACACACACACACACTCTGTTTGCTTTGCTGTCTGTTTGAAATATTTAGGTATAAAACCTTGTGAGGTGACAGAATGATGTCTGGCCATTACACTCCTTTAATACCTAAATACCACCTATAGGTAGAAACTTCGAGTTCACAGCAAGAGGAGAATCATTTGCCTGGTTTTCTTCTTGGATTAAATCAACACATGCCTCCTGTCCTTTCAATATCTAGCCAACCACTCTACCCACAATGTGATCCTGGGCCCTCCCCACCTCCCACCCCTCCGTTCTTACAGCAAATGATAAAGACTCTGTTCTTTCTTTATTTTTCTTTTTCTTTCTTTCTTTCCTTTTTTTTTTTTTTTTGTCTGTTACCTTGGGCAGGGACAGGCAGTAACCGTAGGCTCTTACCCACAGTCTGCTTTAAACCTGGGCGTCCTCTCTCTCCCTCCTTCCTGCTGGACACAGGTTCTCTCTGGACAAGGACACGGGCCTCATTATGCTGATCGCCAAACTGGACTATGAGCTGATCCAGCGCTTCACCCTGACGGTCATCGCCCGGGATGGGGGTGGGGAGGAGACCACAGGCCGGGTCAGGATCAACGTGTTGGACGTCAATGACAATGTGCCCACCTTCCAGAAGGACGCCTATGTGGGTGCCCTGCGAGAAAACGAGCCTTCTGTCACACAGCTGGTGCGACTCCGGGTAAGACACGAGGGTGCCCCTCCATCCTGTCATCCATCCTGTCCTTCCCTTTGCACCTTCATCTTACCCTCTCCCTCAGAGGCCACTGCAGTGGACGCTATGCTCCTGTCCACTTGTGGCAAAGGATTCTGTCTGATAAAGGGTTAAATCCTCAGCCTGCTGTGAGCCCCACCCATGTCTGTAATTGTGTTGAGCTACATAGGTTCTATCTCAGCATAAGCTTCAGGCCACCACTTAGCAAAGGGACGTCTACCTCCCTTGGACCTTAAATGAGGAGCGGTCCCTTCTGAGGTCCTCCGTCAAGCCCTTTGATGTCTACTTAGAAACAAGACTTACTTCCGCTGGAAGGACCAGCAAAGACCTTGGGATACAGGAGGGAGACAGGCAGGGAGGAGCTGGCGGTCTGGTGGAGTGAGGGAGTGAATTAGCCACAGAGCCAGGACTAGAACTCAGAACTCTACACTCCAAGGGTCCTCCTGCCACATTTCTTCCAGGCTCCAGTGATCTTTGACCAAACTCATACTACTCAGGTCATTGCTGTCAAGTTAGAACCGACTCATAGCTGACCCTCCAGCAGGTGGTCAGAGATTGTAAGTCACACGGGAGAAGATAGAGTGTCCATCTTTCTCTTATGGAGCAGCTGGCAGATTTGAACTGCGAGCTTTTGGGTTGGCAATGCATCTGCTTGCCCGCTAGGCCACCAGAGCTCTGACAATCTTAATGTCCTTGCTCTTCTCTCTCCACTCTTCACGTTCTGAATGACAGGACCCAGAGGCTCCACGTGGAGCTTGTCTCTGATGCAGATACGGATGAAGGCAAGGGTGGAGGAGTGGGTGTGAGGATACACAGAAGACAGGATCATGTGCCCGTCCCCCTCCGGCATTCTGTGGAACCCGTAGGACCCTGCCCTACCCCCTCCCCAAGGTCACACGATCCTCTTGAGACTGTCTAGGGTCAAAACAGACTGGAAAGAAGCTGATTAATCCTGCCTTCCCCCAAAGAGAACCAAGGGGAGGAGGATCCCAGCACCATCCCCAGTGCTGCTCCCATCCTTGCCGCTGTGCAGTCGGCCTCTATTAGACACCTACACGGAGCCCAGCACTCTGGCCTGCAGCTCTGCCCAACAATCACGTATCAGGAGAGGCCTTCTCTCTTGGAGTGGACAGTCCATGGAAGCAGATATGGGACAGATCTTTCCAGCCAGCTAGGAGGGGACCGGAGGGGTGCACAGAACACAAGTCTTCATGCAGCAAAGGTGGTTGTGGGTTGAAGGGTTTAAGCTGAAGCTAAAGTTTAAGGTTTAGTTTTATCAGGTGTGGGGTGACCATCTCTGTCTTCTGGGTAAGCACCAGTGTTCCCCTTTTCTTCTTAGCTCCACCCCCCACACCAGCCTGCCCTCTAGATTTCCCAGGATACCCTCTCTCCCCAGCACATGGAGGGGGTCCAGGTGTCTGTGCAGGCCAGAAGGGGCCTCCAGCTTAGTTCTGGGGGCTGGATCACCCACAAAAGGAGCTGTCCTGTGTGGAGTCTGAGAAGGGCCAGTCCCCTCCTGCCCACCTTCCTCCTGCCCAGGGGCTTCTGGGAGCTCAGGGGCCCTGTATTGTCTTTCCCTCCAGGCCACAGATGAAGACTCCCCTCCCAACAACCAGATCACCTACAGCATCGTCAGCGCCTCTGCCTTTGGGAGCTACTTCGACATCAGCGTGTACGAGGGCTATGGAGGTATGTGGGGGCTACTGTTTCGGGAGGCGACTTTCTTTTCTTTCCCTGGGAACCCCGGACCACTCAGGGGCTGCCTGCGGGCCCCAGTCAGCTAAGGCACCAGGAATTGGAGGCTGTCCTCCTGAAGGATTCCAGTCTTAGATCAGCCCGGTGTTTCTCTAGATCTTAAGCCCACAGTCAGCGCTGCTACAAAGCACCATCCAATGACCCTCAAATTGCTGTGGGCCCCTCTTTCTTGCCAAGACTGCCCTGAGATAATCTATGGGGGTGGAGGCTTATTCATCAAGGTTCCCTATCCTTTGGGTGCTTCTGTGGCCCTTCCTGGTCATACCAACAACAGAGAAAAACAAAAACATTGCAGTCTAGTCAAGTCTGATTCATTTGGTCAGAATGGAACTGTGCTCGGTCCATAGGGTTATTTAAGGTTATGACCTTCCAGAAACATTACCTCCAACCCTTTCTTCTGAGGAGCCACTGAGTGGGTTCGAAACATTAACCTTTGGGTTAACAGTTGAAGACTAAATGGTTTGTGTGCCCCAGGGTTTCTTCAGCCTTGGCCTCCTGGCTTTTCAGCTACCACGCCAGCCCCGCTAGGCCCAGGCCTAGTTCTGCAGTGTGGACCTTGCGCTGCTGTGATTCTCAATCCCTCGAGCCCTGGCAAGGAAGAGATTCAGCAGCCTCAAGTCCTAAGATCCCAAGAGACTTTATCATGTTTTCAAATGAAGCAATAAGGCCCAGAGATGGGGCGTGACTTGGCTGGGGTCACACAGCAAAGCTGTGAGGATGGCACCTGAGCCCATAATGATATGGCTGTGGACTCCCTCACCAGCCTCATCTCCATGCACCCCCATCCTTGAGGGGATCCAGTACCTCTTGGCATCCTCTTCACTTCCAGGAGGCACCTGTCCTCTGTGCCTTTGCAAATTCTGTTCCTGCTCCTCGAAGGCTCTTCCTCCCTCCCTGCCGCTGGGCCCTCCTCCCTGAGGAGTTAAGCCCATAAGCTCTGGGGAACCTCAAGAACTGCCCTAAGGAGCTTCCCTGGCTCCTGAAGACCACAGTAGCTGCCCTTGAGACAGACCAAATGTGAGATGGCATGACCTGAGCCACTCACTCTTTCCTCCCCACTCCTCCCACCCTCAGTGTGTCCGAGAAAATCCACTCCTGGAAATTGCCATCTCAGCCCCAGGTGCTGTAGCCTGTGGTCTCTCTCTTTAATCCATGCCCTCATTTAAGACACTCAGACTCCTCATGCCTGCCCTGGCCTGCCCTCTCCTTGGCTAGAGGAACCCCTAGGGTTGGCCTTACCAAAGCAATAATTTTGTTTCCATTTTCCAAGTAGTCATTCCACTTTAATATCGTTTAATACCTTTGCAGACCATGCATGTCCCATCCCCACCCAGAAGCCAATATACTCCCCCTCCCCTGCTGAGTATTCACAATTTAGTACAAAGGGTAGCTAATAGTCAGGGTTCAGATTGGATAGTCGAGGCTGCGGGGGCATTTGAGGCTCAAGGCAATGGTTCAGCTGCCCCCAGATCTTACCTCTCAGCCTATGTCTGAGACAGATTTTTGGTGTTAAGGGCTCTTTACCCCCTTCCAGAGGGTAAAGACTGCTACTCTGTAACCCTGAGTGCCCCTCACCTTCTCCAAGGCCAGGACCCATAGGGCAAAGTGAGGAGGGAAGGGGGAGAAGAAAGAGAGAAAAGCTGAAAAGGGAGGAAGTGGGTCAGAGGAGGAAAGGAGGAGCTGTCCGTGTCTCACTGCCTGGCACCTCAATGCAGGGTAATAACTGAGGGAAGAGCTCTGTTCATTTGAAGGGCTTCAGGTATGACCGGTTTCTCTAAGCTGCTTCTAGATTAATCAGGAAGGATAAAGTACCGATGACAAAGTCAGACAGACAGACAGGGCAGCAGGCAATACAGCTTACTGAGCAGGGACCTGGCTCTAGATTCAGACACTCCTGGGCTCTGGTGTCAGTTCTGTCATCGCTGTGTGGCCTCAGACAAGTGATGGAGCCTCTCTGAGCTTGGTTTCCTCATCTGTATAATGGGCTAATAATCATCGTCCCATGGCTTAGCATTGTGGCTGGCACACATCAGGCAGTCAATGGACACGAGATCTTTACGCTCCAGAAGTTTGGGGTCAGGCTAAGCAGAGCTGGCCTCGGCTGTGCCAGCCTCTCTGACCACTGGGAGGCATGGGGGGGAGGGGTTCTGACGTCTGCTTACAGAGGCCTGGGGGCCTGTTCCTCCTGTTTCAGTGATCAGCGTGAGCCGCCCTTTGGACTATGAGCAGATTCCCAACGGGCTGATTTACCTGACGGTCATGGCCAAGGATGCTGGCAACCCCCCTCTCAACAGCACTGTACCCGTCACCATCGAGGTGTTCGTAAGTATCCAGGGACAGTGGCCTTGTTCCTCCAACAGTGATGTCGAGTGCTCCCTGGCTAGCCTGGGCCGGGGGCAGGAAACTGTGTCCCCTTCCTGGCTGACCCCACAGTCCAGGTAATTGTCTGACAAGCCATCCCAAAGGCTGACCCCAAGCAAACCCCCTCCATTGCTGCAACAAACAAGCTACTTACTTCCTAGAACAGGCTACCAGGGAAAGCCCAGGGCCCTGAGCTTCAAGATGAGACACAGTACCCTGCCCTGGCTTTACTAGGAGGGGCAGGGGGGGGGGGCGGTCAGGAGACCCCCTGATGGGGAACAGGAGCTGGGGGTCGAGCAGGAGAAAATGTCACAGGATCCTTTCCCATCAGCCACACTCTGTGAAGTTCAAGGAAATTACTAGAAGGTCATCCCTCTTCCAGCTCTCCCTCTATCCCCCTCTTTCTATGCTTTTTCACCCCTTTCTTTTCCACTCCTCTGAAGATCTAAAGGGGCCTGAAACCAAACCACAGCTTGTCTGACATGAATATCAAACACACCTTAGTGCTTTTCGTGTCTGAAATTATCAGCCACTGAATCCATCTCCACGCCGGCTCATTGGCCCCGCGCTGCTCCCCCAGCGAGCCCGGGCCGCGGAGCGCCGTCTGACAGCCGGCTGCTCCCCCCGAGACCTCCCCACACGTGCTGTGCACAGCCTGCCCCCACGCAGCCGTGTTGATGGAAGAGTTAGTGCATTACCGGCTCCGCAAGGATTAGATCAGAGTGTCAGGTTAGGAGATACGCTGTGATTTGACATAAGCTCAGAAAATCACAGCCTGGAGCAGGCTTGCTGGATAACCTTCCTGTCACAGGCGACTCCAGCAGCAACCCCGGTGCAGCCAAGCCCTGACTTTAACAAGCCTCATCCTCTCGACCAGAGGCCAGAGCTCCAGGGCCTGGCTGGCTCCCGGGAGAGAGGCCCTTGTCTGGGGATGTTAGCTTGCTGGGGACCTGGAGCTGGAGATGATGGGGAAGTCAGGGTGCTGACTGCCAGGTGGGCATGTATTGGCTACAGGGTTTACAGGTGACTTGTGATGAGATGTTTGAATCCACCAGCCACTTTGAAAGAGGAAGATGAACAATCTCTTACGCAAAACAAACACACCAAAAAACAACCAAAAAAACCCCACCACCCTAAAACCAAACCCAGGAGCAGGTCAGTTATGAGTTGGTTCCAGCTTCATGGCAATGCGTTTGTTTGGGGGAAGGTGGGATTCTGAGAACAGCAAAGAGGGCTCAGAGCAGAGAGTCTGGGGCTTGCTTCCAGGTGCATAGAATCCTGCCTGGCTTTAGCCCACAGCATCCCACCTTCCCCCAAAGGGCTGAGGGCCATACCGATGCAGCAGAATGCATTCCTGGCTCCTCATGACCACATCCTGGTATTCTCACATAGCCTTGACCCTGACACTCACCGCAGCTCCCAAACCTTCCTTGACCCTGGTCACACTCATTGCCTCAGCAGATGCAGCCCACCCCCTTTTGTCTTAATTAACTAGTGCTGCCATAACAAAACAAACAAAAAAATTCATAAATTAGTGGCTTTAAAGAACAGAAATTTGTCTCCTCACCGGAGACTGAAAGTTCGTTCTGTGGCTTCGTGCCTCTTCTGGTTTCCGAGGACTGCTGTCAATCTTCAGCCTCACCACTTGTCCTCTGTTCCTCTATCTCTCAGTGTCCATGCTGCTCTGTTTAGAGCTCAGAAATTATACTCAGTTTAGGACCCACCTTACTCTAACATGGCCTCATTAACATAACAAAAGAAAACCTGTAACAAAACAGGATCTTGTTCAAGGCACAGGGGCCAGGACTTCAGTACCTGTGTTGAGGGCATCCCGCTTGGCTCCACAAGCCCTCCATTCCTCCTGGGCGCACAGTGCAGCAGCGGGTCCAGAGCAGATAGGGGCCTGCTCCACCCCCAGGGAGACAATGAATGGAGGCAAGGGTATGCTTGAGGGTTGGAAACCTGACTCAGCCACCCTCTGGCTGTGTGACCAACAACCTCTCTGAACCTCTGTTTCCTCACCTGCAAGATGGGAACAGTCATGGTACCTGTCTCATGATAGTGTCCTGGGAATTAAATGATGAGCATTCAGGTGGCATCTGGCACCGGGAAATGCTAGCCATCACGTTGGCTGAGACAGACAGCATCCCAATGACGGCATCCAGTCCCTATGTATTGGCTGTGCTGATGGGGACGACAGCGTGTAAGCTGGGGCCGAGAAGGGTCCTTCTAGGCTTTGGGGACACTGATGAAGGGTGGGGCTCAGGGAAGTAAGATGAGATTTTCTACAGCAGCTCAGGGATGAGCAGGCGTGACTGGCCAAATGGAAACTAAGATGTGTTAAACTCCACAGTGTGCTGGGCCCATACACACTGCAGTGTCTTGTAATCCCTTTACACAGATGAGGAGAGGCTCTGGGAGAAGAACAGCTGGCCTGAGGTCGTCAGTACCTTCATCACTAGCTAGGAGGCAGGGCTAGGGTCTGAACCCAGACCTGTCTGGTTCCTGAGTTCACACTCTTACCACCTCACGCACAGACTTAGGAACTTCTTGCTTTTATGAGCATGAGGCCGTCACATCTCAAGCATCTGTCCTAGTGCACGTGAACTTCCTGGTTGCTGGTTTGATGCAGGTTGTCGTGTGGTGGGTCCGCGCTTCGTATTGCCAGTCTACTCTTGGGCAGCTCTCCGTGGGTCTCGGAGTACCCTTAATGGGATCTTGGAACTCAGAAATTGCCCCATACTGTCCATAACCATTCATAACCTTCCATAACCAACCAGGGGTTCTTTCCCTAGACTGTGCTGTTTAAAAAACAACCAAACAGAAAAGTCATTGCCATCAAGTCAGAACTGACTCATGCATAGGTGACCCTCCAGCGGCTCTTTCAAGAGGCTGTGAGTCACAGGGGAGGACATTGCCTGTCTTTCTCCTGTGGAGCTGCTGGTGGACCTAAACCACCAATGAGGCACCGTCTGTGAGTTAACAGTACAACGTTCCATAGACTGCACCACCAGAGCTCCCCAAAGGAGGCGCTCTAGTCCACTCCAAGCGCTTCAGATGGGTCCAGAACAAGAGGACGGCCAGGCTGCTGGGCCCCTTACCCATTGTGAATGAGAGAATGGCCAGCAGCCCCACAGCTGATGTTAGAAAGCGCACCCCCACATGCAGGGGCAGGTGGACAGGACCCCACCCTCCCTCCGTCAGAGGCCAGCCCACCCCATGGAAGGGACACGATTTTCAGAGCCCCTCAGGGGTGCCCTGAGTCACTAGTGGTCGGCACTTCCCTTCCGGCAGCAGGAGGATCTGGAACAAAGACAGATGCTGCCTGGGCTGTGAAGCGAGAATTGTCTGTGGGGGCCAGTGGACAGTGTCTGAGGCCCACGCTTGAAAAGGTCACTGCCTTCAGGTTGATTTTGCACGTGGGTGATTTTTAAGTAGCTGTCACTTGGCTAAGCCGCTGGCTTCTTCCACAAAGGGATTTTCTCCCAACTAGAAAAGGAGGGGAAGAAAAAAAAAGCAGCCAGCTGACGATGAAGTAGTTGGTGGTGACGCTTAAGGGACAAGGTGGGGGGTGGGGAGAGGCACAGCACAGAGCTGGAGCCCTGGCAGGAAGAAGGAGGGGGCGAGAGGAGCCAGGTGATTCCTTTTCATCCACTGCTTGTTGGTTTTTAATAAAGAAGTCAAACTCGGTTTGTAGATTTCCCATTAGGGGACAATAAGCTTTTGGAGTGGGAGCCGCTGAATTAGAACTAATAGTGAATGCAGCGCCAGGATCCGGGGAAATATCACCGCTAATAAGTTTCTGCCTCGTGCTCTGTCACTGACATTCTCAGCGCTGTTTCGTGCAGTCAAGCAGAAGCCTTAAATATATATGTATATGGGCACTCATGCCCATGCCATGGGTCAAGGCCAGGGCAGTGCCCAGTGCAAGGTGAGGGTGCTGGATGCCACATGAGTCCCGAGACCCCAGAAGGACAGGGTGACATCAGCCAGGGTGCTGTTGAGAGCCGGCAGACAGATTGGGAAGAAGGTGGTCTTTCATTTCTAGGCACTGAAATTCTAGCAGGTGGGTTCTTTCTCTAAAGCCACAAGTCTGCTCGGCAGAGTCCTCTTTCCTGCTCGCTCAGCCGGAAGTGCCTGCAGCACAGAAGGGCTTCACGTGGGCATCATGTCGGCATCGTGCCCTCTACGAGCCTTCCCTTCCATGGGGCGATGAGCCGTTAAGAGTGAAGCCCCAAGAAACTTACCTTAAACTCTCTGCTATCGAGTCTGTTCCAGCTCATGGAGACGGCTGTGGTCAGCATAGAACTGACTTCACTGAGAATTCTTGGCTGTGATTTTACAAAGGAGATTGCCAGGCCTCTTTTCTATAGTTTGAATTTCAGCCCGTAGGGTGAGGAAGTGTAGGGCAAACGGTTTGTCCACCAGGGGCTGCAATGTAAAGATGGCCTAGGGGGTGCGTGCTGCTTCCAAGTGACCCTTGAGCCACTGAGCTGGTGCCCAAGCTGGCCCTGTAGGAAAGGGGGGACTGAGTTCTATGGGCCAGCAAGGGTTCCTTACAGAGAGAACAAGAGGATTCTTGTTGAGTGATTGCAAAAGGTACTTGGAGAGGATGAGAGTTTTAAAAGGTAGGGAAGCTTTTCCTTGATTGAAGAGAAGGGAGGTGGGGCCGATAGCAAGAGCAGGAACCGGAAGCCACAGCCTTTGCTCCAGGGCTGCACTCCCAGAGGATGCACCCCACCTGGTTCAGGCCCCAGCCACACTCCATCTCCCGCCCCCCAGCCGTGCCAAGTCACTGGGATGAAGCCTGGGCCACTGAGGAGTGCTGGGGTGGGGGACCTGGAACAGCCTTTGCTCAGGGGCACAGAAACCTTGTTCCTAGATAGATGCGCATTCCTGCATATACTTGCCTACAGCCAGCTCCAGGGAAGGAGTTCAGGCCCTGGAAGAAATCACCTGAACTTTCCATCCTTCCATCTGCCTGCAGCTTACCTACTTCTGTATCTTCTCGGTTCGGTTGTCCTTTTTTCCCTTAGTTTTTGAAAGGTCTTCTAGAAGCTTCTACCGTCCTCTTGACTGAGCTGAGAAGGCAGGTCTGAGAAAGCAGCCCTAGTGTGGGGGCAGATGAGTGAGGGTGGGAGTGCAGGAGCAGAGCCTGGAGCGCAGCTGGAAGCTGGAGAGAAGGGTAGAGGCTATAAGGGGTATGGAGAGCAGGAAGAACTAGGGGAGCTGAGAGGCTTGGGCAATTCCAGATGCTGCCCCCTTCCTCTCCATCGTCTCCCCTCCCTGGTTCATTGGGTCCTGTGTGTTTTCCAAGGCCTCTCTTGCCTCTTTTTGAACCACAGCCTAATCATAGGGACCCTCACTCTCCTGTCTCCCCCATGAGCAGTCTTTGGTGCCCAGACGTACCCGTCCCACCCCTGGATACCAGCCTTGGACAGCTGAGCAGCCTACGGGCCTCCCTGCCTCCTCTGAGCCTGTCTATTTCTCTTCCAGGACGAGAATGACAACCCGCCGACCTTCAGCAAGCCTGCCTACTTCGTGTCTGTAGTGGAGAACATCATGGCAGGTACTGGCCTGCGGGGAGGGCCAGAAGGCAGGCAGCCCACCTTCACAGGGCGCTTGTGGGTAGTCTGCATCCAATGGTGGTCAGGGTGGCAGGAGGGGATGGGAGCCAGAGGTCTGGAGGGCGCAGTCTCAGATCAGAGAAAGGCTGACCCCCAGGCCAGGATCCCCCCAAGGTTGAAATGGAAGAGACCAGACATTAAACAGAAAATAAAAACCTCACAGTTCCAGTGGTAAAGAAGATATTTAAGATGGAAATGGAGGACAATAAACATAGACGAATTAAATATAGAGCTTCATCTCTTTTCCATTCAAAATAAAGCTGAGAATTTGAGTGTGTTTAATGTGGTGGGCAGTCAGGGAAGGGTGGAGAATAGGCCTGAGGACTGGCCTGTGTCATCTGCCCTGGCAACCCTGTCCCTTCACAGCCCAGGGGTCTCAGGCATACGAGTGGTTGCTGGGCCTGCTCCTATCACTTAGACACCCCAGTGGGCAGGTTTCCTGGCTCCCCAAAGACTGATCACTGGGAGGAAGGTGCCTATGTCTTCCCCTCTGGGGCCCTGAGCAGACTCCCTCTGTCCCCTTGTCTCCTGGAAGGAGCCACAGTGCTATTCCTGAATGCCACTGACCTGGACCGCTCCCGGGAGTACGGCCAGGAGTCCATCATCTACTCCTTGGAGGGCTCCTCCCAGTTCCGGATCAACGCCCGCTCAGGTGAGCCCACCTAGCCCTTCCCGCTGTGCTCCTGCCTTCCTACTCTGCTCTGGGACCTGCCTCCCCTGCCGGTGTCTCTTCCCTCTCTCAGGACACCTTGTGAGCAAGCCAGCCTTGAACACCTGGTTTTATCTTTGAAGCAGATAAAATAGTTGTTGTTATTGTTAAGTGCTGTCAAGTCATAGACGACTCATAGTGACCCTATGAATAAAAGACCTGACCAATTTATAACTTTCATTATTTCTCCAAGTTCATAGGGTTTCCGGAAGCAAGCTATTTTGGAAGTGGATGCCACTCCTGCTTCCAAGCTTGTTTTAATCGGGGAGCTCCACCAAATACTGTCCACCATGGGTGACCAATATTGCATTTGATGCATCCGATAAAATATAAACTTATAAAATACCTTAGAATCTTATAAACTCCCTACCAGCTAGGTCACCAGAGTTGAGTTATAAAAAAACCGTAGTGCTTTTTGGAGGCAGGGAAATCAGAGCTTCCTTTCTCATACTTCGAGCATGTTGCTAGGAGAGGCTGTTCTTTGAAAAGGGGTATGACGGTTGGAAAGGTGGAGGGTCAGAGAAGGAACAGAAGACCTCCAGTGGGATGGATTGATACAGTGACTGTAGCAACGGGCTCAAGTGCATCAGAGACAGTGAGGACGGCCCAGGATAGGAAGGGCTTCAGATCCTGTATTCGAGTCAATGGCATCTAATGACAACAACAAATTAACCAAGTAAAACATTTACTATTGAGTAAACAAGCAATTTTTAAAATCGCAGCATCATGAGTTTATCCACTAGAGGAATTATTTAAGAGGGAAGAGTCCTGTGATATTTAAAGTGTGTTGTTTTCAAAAAAGGTTGTTACAAACCACTTCTGGGAACACCTTTCTTCAAGCCTGAGTGTCTTTCTCCCGCGGCTGCAACCTAACACTCACATCTGACTCCTCTTCACAGTCCTTGTTGGACAGGACACTGTGCCTCAGTTTCCCCATCTGTAAAATGTTGTTCCTGCTGCTAACTACCGCCGAGCAGACCCTCAGCGACTCTGCACGACAGGACCTGTGACCCACAGGGTTCTCTCTCACTGACCGCCGTTTTGGATGTAGATCACCAGGCCTGCCTGCCTTGTGCATCTCACTTCAAGCGCTGCTGAAGCAAACCTCCACTGTCAGCAGGTGATGGCTGGGCAGTGTGCTGGCCGGAAGTCAAACCTAAGTCTTCCTCCATGGGAGCTGAGAACTTCAGCACTGAACCCCCACTCCCCCACCTGTAAAATGAAGATGTTCTTATTAGTACTGTTGTGTTGATGAAATGATTTGTTACAGGGAACACACTTGACTAATTATGAGCATCTTATAAATGCTAGCAAATTGTCATCTGGCCCAACTAAAGAGCTCAGGGTTCATGTCCACCCAGAGGCACATAGACAGCCTGCTTCCCGAAAAGCAGCCTTGGAAACTCTCTGGAGTGCAGTCCGCTCTGACATGACGACCCCAGGACTCAGAATCCTCGCTGATTGATATTAACCAAGTGCTTAGCACACAGTGGCCACTGTTCTACATGCTTTGACCAAATCATCTTGTTTGACCCCCCTCACCGCTCTGTGAGGCAGGTTCTGTATTATCCACATTTTCCAGATGAGGAGACTGAGGCACAGGATAGGCTGAGTAACTTGACTGAGGACTCGGAGAACCCAGACTTTAATTACAACATTATGTGAAGGAATTCCCGAGGCCCTTCCCCCTGGAGGCAGTGCTGGGCACCCTCACCTTTCAGCAGCCCCCCACCACTCGCTGCCACCTCCCAAACCAGGGACTCCCGCTCCACCCGGGGCTTTAACAATGACATAGACATATTCTTGCCTCCTTAAAACGTCTCCTTTAGCTCCAAAGGTGTGAGCATTTTCCTCTGAGCTCCTTGGTCAAATTAGCTAGGTCTACTCCGCAAAGGTGGCCTTAATTGGATCTAATTTCCCAGACAGAAGGAGTGATCTATCATGCCGACAAGTTCATGTTTAAAACTTTTTAGAGATTAATTTCCTCCTCACCCTGCCAATTAACCAGCACCGCCCTGGCAGGGAGCACGGCTCAGCGGGCAGACCTTTGCCAGGCCTGTTCCTGGTCTTTCCACCTTAGCTTCCCCAGCTTCCTCCTCCACCTCACCCAGGCCGGAGGACGGTGCAGTGTGCCAGGGAGGGAAATGTCTGCAAGGAAGGAGCTCTGGGAGCACCCGGCCCAACTCCCTTGTCTCACGTGAAGAAACCAGACACAGAGATACAGTCACTTGGCCCCGGCCACACAGCTCACTCAGGCATTGGGGGTGAAAGCTGAATAACTCCCAGTCCCCACTCAGGGGAAATCAGCCTATTGGAAGGAAGCAAACATATTCTGAGTGTTGGGAACATTACCTATAGTCATTTAATCCTCACAACACCTCTGATTAGAAGTGATAATAACGTCCATCTTACAGATGAGAAAACTGAGGCTTGAAGATTTTAAACGCCAAGGTGGCCTCGTCAGTCGGAAGCTGCCAGCCCCAGGTCTAGAATCCACCAGCTGCTTCTCAGATGAAGAATGGGCCGCCGCCTCCTTTTTGATTTACTGCCTCTGAAAACCCACCAGAGGGTCAGCAGGTTCTGACTCAGTGACAATGAACTTGTGTTTTTGAGTTCTTAGGGAGGAACATTGGAAAGATTTCTATTTAGAGTTCACACCTGAGTCCTGCTATCCTCAAATAGTGGGCTTTTCCTCACAGCCCGTAGTAAACTGTCTGGCCACGGTAAGCTCGAAACAATTTCGTACTGGACAATACTGGCTCACGTAAGCCAATTGTGTGTGCATCTCTCTTCCCAGCCATGTTTAGTGGCATCAAGTTAGGTAGTTGAAAAGAGGCCCTGGTGCGAATGATAAAACCAAGGAGTCAGTGTTAAAGGTTTACCAGCATACTCTGTTGCCAGGGTAGTTTCCAAAAAAAAGAGCGGGGGAACCTAAAAAAATTATACTGCAGTTCAAAAAAACTCCACTATAGGCAGACAAAATGGTTGTGTGCTTCAGATGTTCCTATTTAATGGAGTAACTTGATCACATTAAAAAAAACACAAGACAGAATCATTAATTACAGCGGTTATTTTAGAACTCCATCTCAATATGCTACAGATTACGACGTGAAGAACTTGGCCTTTTCAGTCCTGTCACATTATCTCTGTGACTGTCTGAATGAACCTTCCCTGGTGAGCTACAGTGATCCCCAAAACAGTTCTACGTGGATGGTTCTTCTGTTCTCATTGGCCAGATGAGGGCTCCGCGTTTACGTGACCCATGCTAGGTGACAACGCCAGAGAGCTAACATGCCAAGTGTGAATCAAATGCTGTGAGTGAATCTAAGTCTGATGACCTGCCTGCTCCTGAGATGCAGTCCTGCAAGTCAGCCCAGCTTTTCCCAAGAAAGACATTCCTCCACATGGGGATTCTACAGCTCAGGCGTGGGGTACTGGATCGCGGGACACAGTACTGCCCCACCCTTCCCTGCACTCTGTCTCCTCACCACCCCTCCCCCGACTGCCCAATGCATGGACACACACGCACACACACACACACACGTCTTCCTGTACGCTCTCACACCCTCTGCTGCCCTGGCTCCCTCTCTGGCCCTCCATTCACTGTCTCCCTTCCTTCTTCGGCAGGTGAAATCACCACCACCTCCCTGCTTGACCGGGAGACCAAGGCTGAATACATCCTCATTGTGCGTGCGGTGGACGGGGGTGTAGGTCACAACCAGAAAACTGGCATTGCCACCGTGAGTGTTGCCTCCTGATCCCTGCAGCCCCTCACTTTCCAGCTCATCCTCCAAGCACTATGGGAGTGGAGGGTATTGGATCCCAGCCCATCATCGGCCCATGTGTCCCTGGGGCCAGGTCAGCCCTATACAAGAAAGGCCCTGCCACCTGGATGTGGGGGGCCCAGGAGGAGTGAGATGGAATGGGTTCTCCCCTGCCCCCAGAGGACAGCTGTACAGACAGCAGAGGCATGACTCCCAAGATTTACACTTGCCAGCAAGCAGGTAGGACCATGGCTGCTCAGAGCAGAAAACAGAACCAGAGAGTGCCTGGGAATGTGGCCTTCCCCTCATCTGATGGTACACTTCCTTCAGCCAGTGGGACAGTAAAGACTAGGACCCCACCCATGACTTCTTACACCCCCCCCCAAAGGTGCCGCTGAGGGTAGAAAGCTGAGGAGGAAAGGCGGGGTGTCTTGAATGATCACTACAGAGGGGAGAGGGGACCTGAGAAGCGAAGATCTGCCCTCTCCACCTGTTAGGTTTGCTTTCTCTGACTCGCCCTGAGGGCGCCTCTGTGGCTATTCCCAAGACCCTTGCCCCACCCCCATCCTTGCCCAGCCTGAGGACATACACAAAAGTCCCCAGTGCCCTGGTCAGTCACAGGAGGCCCCTGCTAATAGGAATCAGAGCTCTATAAATAATTTACCTGGGCAGCAAGTGAGCGGGGAAATTGCTTGGCTTGTAGCTGAGATGGAGAAGCTCAAGGGATTCTGTCTCCTCCCCCACCCCAAACCTCCCCACTGCCAGTCACCTTCAGACCAGACTCAAGGTGGGCTGGGAGAAGCCCAGGGTCACAGCAAGGATTCAAGGGCCATTTCATCCATCTCCCTCCTGGTGAGAGAGCACCCCAGCTCTTCCTTCCTTGGAGAGAACTGCGTTTCCCCATCCTTGAAAATCCTAGCCTTGCCCCAAGATTGCCAAAATGATAGAGCTGTTGGCATTAAGCCCATGATGCCCTAGGGAGGCCCTGGCCTTGCCCTGCTCTGCAGCACCCATGTGATTTCCCAGGTGAATGTCACTCTCCTGGACATCAACGACAATCACCCCACGTGGAAGGATGCTCCCTACTACATCAACCTGGTGGAGATGACCCCTCCAGACTCTGATGTCACCACGGTAGGTGGCTGCCAAGCTGCCCTTCTGAGGGTGTCTCCCATTCCCACAATGCACCCCCAGGGATACTCATGTGGGAGATAGAGTTAAAGGATTTGGAGGCTGGGGGAAGCCCTCACCAATCCTCTGGGTGCTGTGGCCTTCAGGGTGTCAAAGCCCAGGAAACAGGAGGTAGGATTGGGTCAGCTTGTCACTCACACTTTCCCGGGAGCCCAGGACCTGTCCTCAGCACTCTGGTCACCCGCACAGGAGAAGCCCCAGGTACAGCTCCCGTCTTTACAATGGACAGACTTGGCTCTGTCCAGATGTCTTTCCTTAAATTTTCCAGCCAACTGACCAGCACAGTTCCTTAGAGACAGAGGAACTGGCCCCCAGAACTGCCCAGCGGGGTTCAGTTCACTCTAAGCATTCTCCAGCTCGGGGTTTGCCTGAGCCCTCCTGAGTGGCCCCATGATGAACATGTGTGCAGGGGTGAGGCTGTGCTGTCAGCACTGCTCCAGCTTGGGGTGAGGACAGGAGATTGACCAAAACCATGTTGCTGGTGCTGTTGTTGTCAGGTGCAGTCAAGACTCATAGCGACCCCCTGGACAGCAGCTCTGAACCCTGACCCGCCATGTGCCATCATCATCTCTGATACACTTGAGCTCACTGCTGCAGTCACCACGTCAATCCATCTCATTGGGGGTCTTCCTCTTACTTGCAAAGGTGGAGGGTCAGAGAAAGGCCAAAACCATAAACGTCCTTAAGGGAGACCCGTGCCCTAGAAAGGCTCAGGAAATTGGGGCAGCATCTCCTTGCAGTGAGTTTCTGAGAACTCCTGAGCTGCCCTGTCGTGAGAGTTCCACTTGTAAGGCGCTCTCCCCTCCCCTGCAGCCCACTAGATCCCATTTGGGGAGACTTGTCCCGGATGCCTCCCCATTGCCCGTACAATGAGCACGAACCCTGCCAGCTCATGGAGCCCATTTTTTGAATGTCCTTTTCATGCCAGCTCCGTGTTCAGGGCCTCCCTTCATTTCAGCCTCATGTGGCAGGTCCATCACGCCCATTTTGCTGTGGAGAGACCAAAAGAGATTCAAGGTGCTAGAGCTGGTACAGCAGGACTTGAACCCAGGTCTGTGCAGCTTTGAAACAAGCAGTTGGAAACTACCTTACCAACCTTTATGCATCTATGGGCTCAGCTGCAGCCTGGCTGGTAGCCCAGACCCAGGATTTTATGAAACAGGTGAAGGAATTAATCCAGCTCTCCAGAAATAGTCCAGCCACCCTTCCCAAGGATTTCAGTAGAGTGGAGGAGTGAAAATGGACCTCGGATCTGTGATTTTCAAAAGCCTCCTGGTAGAGAGTCCTTCCTTGAAAACCAAAACTCTGTCCTTGCGCTGTCTCAGGCTCTGGGCCTTGGTGGCTGCTTTCTGCTGCCACCTGGTGGACACTTTGGCCCTGGCCCAGGACACCACCTGCCCTCCCCAGCCAGGGACTCCAATGGTTGCTGTGCAGGATGCCCACCTCTAAATCTGCTGTCGGATATTCTCTTACTTCCACTTTATGTCTCTGATGGGAACTGATAGATACATCCCTAGGACAGAGTGGCCTTGCGTGGAATCTCAGTGTCATTGTGGATGAGTCAATCAATTCGAAAAACCCAGAGAGTAAGGGCAGGGGCTGCACTTGGCCTTGGGCAGTTGGGGTCCTGGTCCCCAGCGGTCTTCTCCAGGTCTCCAGCCTGCCTTGTACCCTTCTTGTAAGCTGTGCACTGGCACGGGAAGTGGGTAGGATCTTGCTGCACTGTGCCGTCTCATCCTCCAGGAACCCTAAGCCTTCAGTGAGCACCGACTGTGTGCCCAGCCTGTGCTGGGCAGCCTTGGTGCAAGGAGCCTCCCAGGAGCTGGGCAGGCCAGGCAAGCCCACTGCGCAGTATAGAGGGGGCTTGGGTCAGGCAGAGGTCTGGGCCCCTCAGATACCTGTAATAGTGCTTGAGACCTGAAAAAAAAAAGTGTAATGACTTGAAATCAAAAAAGAGAACGGCCGGATCAGCATTAATACTCCTTTTAAACATTTTCCCAAAGTAATCATAAAGTGTAGTGTTTGTGAAATGTTGCTACCCTCTATGGCAAATTGTAGGTTAGATGTTTCTGAAATTATCAGAGATATTCAAGCATCCCCTCAGATTCCCTCTTACATGTTATGGTTGCCAGGAATTCATGATATCAGGACACCCATTACACTAATTGAGCTAGTCCTAGCCAATTTCAAAAGGCATCATATAAAAATCCTTTTGCAGTTTATAGCCATAAATGTATATATGCATGGAGAGGAGCCCCTTGAGAACCTCTAAGGCCTCACAGTGGCCCTCAGCGAAGTAGAGGCAGTGACGGAGGTATGCTGCCAGGTGATGTCAGGAAGAGGTGCTTTGTCACCTCTCTTTCCATCCCCACTGCACCGCCACACAATGGCCATTCAGCTTCCTGTGAACCCTGCAGACTCCTCCCACCTCAGGGTCCTTGTGTGGCCCCTCACTCTCCTCCTTCTCCTTCTCCTCCTCCTCCTCTGCCCCACCTCTTGCTCCACCCTTGCCCTCATTCTCTTCCTCTGTCACCTCCTCTAAGAAGCCCTCCATCCTGCCTTAGATAGCTCCATCTTCACCATACTGTTTCCTTCAGAGCTCCTCCACAGGCTGTCTGTTAAGTCTCCTCTTTCTGAATAGCCACTAGTTTTGGAGATTAAGTGCAGACTCTAGTACCAGAATGCCTGGATTCTAATCCCACTTACAGCATTTACCAGCTGTGTGATCTTGGGCAAATTACATAACCTCTCTGTGCTCCAGTCTAATGAGATTCTGCACCAAATAGAGCTGTGACTGTACTTAATGAGCCAGTACACATGAAGCACTGGCACTGGTCATAAATGATAGCTGTGTCTTCATCTCCCTCCCTCCTTCCCTCCTTCCTTCATCAGATGGCATCTGTTTTGTTTGCTGTTTTAAGCCCTGTGCCCAGCACTATGCCAGGCACCTGTAGGTGATCAAAATATTTGTGAGTCAGTGTGGAATAATTTCTTCAGGTGGGGAAGAGCTAGCCCCTCACCTCCCCCTCTGCAGCCAAAGCAGGTCAAGGGTGAGTCTTCCTTGTCAGCGGGAACCTTGAGAATGTGACTCAGGACCCTTCCTGGAGCGCCCCCTAGAGGAGGTCCTGCACCTGTCCTCCTGGAATCAGAGAAACTGAGCAGTTCCAGGATGTTTCAGAGCTGTGTGTTGATCCCTGATGCAGGAGCTCTGGGCATCAGTGTGAGAACGGGCATCACTGTGCATGGGTGGAGACCACGGCATGTCCCCCATATTCTGTGGATCAGGCCGATTCTGTTTGCAAGTGAGATTTGGGTCCTGCTTTCCCTCCTGGCTCCTGCAACCTCCTTCAAGGACCTGGCTGATGGGCATTGATTTAGAGCCTTTCAAAGCCTTCCAGCAAAATAAAGGAGAGGGAGAGGGAGAGAATTATTCCCCGTCAGGCCGGGAGAAAAATGATGAGCATGAAATGGGAAATAAATGGGGGGAAAAGTGGCTAGAGTCCACAAAACTGCCCTTGGGGAGGTGGCAACAGGGGTCATCTCCCCAGCCACCCTGCTGCCACCCAATCAGGACCCCCAGGCAGGGCACCCCCAGCACGAGGGTCAAGAAAAGGAGACAGAATTGAACTGACACTCCCGGTGAAATTTATTCCCGCAGCAGGCCACTGGCCTTGGGCAGGTCACTGCCTGGCTCTGTGCCTCAGTTTCACTATCTAGAAAAATGAGTTTTTTCCCAAATCTCCTCTAAATGTGGAGAGGAGCACTGCTGAAATCTAGGGGTGCTGATTTTTTTGGGTCATTAACGGAATGACTTTGCTCTGATTACACCTTGAGCCCCCAGAAGCCCTGCCTCATGTTAGCCGGTCAGGAGTGACTGGGTTCCCTTTGTGAAAGTTGGGGAAACTGAGGCAGCATTCCATCGCACAGTGAGGGTGCCTGGTAGTGTGGCTGGGAGGGGCCTGGTAGATTGGGTGTGGGACTACCCCCCACCTCTCCAGAGCAGCATCCCCCACCTGCCTCAGCCTTCCTCCCTGGCCTCCAGGGGCCCAGGGCAGATGGGAGTCCTTGGCTGAAGCAGCCCATCTGTCCGTTCTGGTCTGGTGGACCCAGTGACTCTGCCAGCTGGGGATTAAGCCAGAAGAGGGACAGATTCTGCTGCCAAAGCACAAAAGCCCCACATCAAGGAAGATGAAGGAGCTGACGAGGCCAGGCTGTCACCTCCCTGAGTGGCCTGGAGTTAAGAATGAGTCTCAGGGACCACAGTCTCCCCTCCCATTGATCTTATCTACTCTGGTGCCACCTCCGTCTCTGCAACATGGCGGAGCCAGCTGAGGGCAGTGTCACTGCTGTCCTGGAACTCCAGGAGACTTGCAGGGCTGGACCTGGATCTTGGCCCAAGGTTAATGTCGCATGACCTTGAGTTTGGCCTGGCCTCTTGGGGCCCTGCTGTCCCTTTATGGAGAGGAAGGCAGGTAGTACCTGGTGTGGTGCCCTGTCCAGCACAGGAGACCCCAGAGGAACGAGCCCCCTTGTTTATAGCCTGGCTCTGCAGTGCTGGGAGCCTAAGGGATGTCTGAGAACTCGGGCCAGTGCTGAGCATTGATCCCTTTATGGATGGGGGCTTGTAACTGGAGACCCAGGGAGGCAAGGCTGGAGAGTTAAAGCAGCGGATCCAGTCCTGAGTCTCTCTCTCTCCCTCCAAAGAGGCCCAACAATCCTTATCATTCATCCTGCCCACCCCAGATCCTGAAGCACCCCAGTTTCCTAGGACCCACCCACCCACCCAACTTGGGCCAAGCCCTCGGCCCCCTCCTCATGCTGTCACAGAGGCTTTTGCAAATCAGATTACAGTCAATGGCAAAGGAAGGGAGGGTTTCACCATGAGGAATCTAGCTCTCCAAGCTCAGGCTATAAAATCCTAAAGAACAAGAGGTGATGTGGAGGAGACAGAGAAACCAGAGCCCCACGCGCTCCTTGTGGGGAGGCCGAGTACGCAGTCGCTGGGAGAACACGGTGGCAGCCCCTCCAGATAAGGGGAAGCACGGAGCTTCCTTACGACCCAGCCGTTCCACTCCCAGGACAGAGCACCGGGGCCTGACTGCGGGGCATAGCAGATGTTTGTGCTCTCACTGCAGTACTACTCACAGAGCCACGAGGTGAAACTGTCCGAGTGTCCGCCCACAGAATGCTGAATTCATGCTTTTATCATTGTTGTTAAGTGCTGTTGAGTCAGCTACAACTCTTAGCGACTCTATGAACAGCACACCTGAAATTTGCCCTGTTCTGTGTCTGTGTCAACTTGAATCCATTGTTACAGTCGCTCTGTCACAGTCACTCTGTCATTCTGTCTCATTGAGGGTCATCTTCTCTTTCCCTGATCCTCCATCTCTCCCAGCATTCTATCCTTTTCTAAGGTCCCTCTTGACAATATATGCAAAGTATGTGAGATGAGGTTTCATCACCATGCCTCTAAAGAGCAGCCTGCTTGCATTTCCTCCAAGACAAACTGTTGGCAGTCCAGTCCCGAAGAGTTATTGTCCATTTAAAGACTAACGTACACCATGGCTTTTCCAGTCACATGCTGTTCATCTGAGAGCTGGTCAGTGAATGTGGATGATAGAAGAATAGATGTCTTTTAGTTGTGTGTTGTTGTTGTTGTTATGTGCCATCGAGTTGCTTGCGACTCATAGCGACCCTATGTACAACAGCCTTAAACTCTGCTCTGTCCTGTGCCAATCGCACCGTCTCCCACACACCCATCCCTATTACCCCAGTTACTGAATCGATCTACCTCATAGAGGGCCTTCCCCTCCTGCGCTGTCCCTCCACCCTCCCAAGCATGATGTCCTTCTCCAAGGACCAGTCTCTCCTTACAACATGTCCAAAGTATGTTGGACGGAGCCTCAGAATCCTTGCCTCCAAGGAGCCACCCAGTTTAACCCTTTCCAGGATAAATCTGTTTGTTTTCCTAGCAGTCCATGGTACTCTAAATACTATTCTCCAGCACTGCAGCTCAAAAGCATCAATTCTCCTTCTATCCTCCCTGGTCATTGTCCAGCTCTCTGATGCATAACAAGTGATTGCAAAGACCATGGCCTGTACCAGACGCACCTTAGTCTCCAGAGACACACCGTTGCTCTTCAGTACTTTAGAGAGGTCCCTAACAGCAAACTTTCCCATCACAATACGTCTTTTCATTTCCTGGCTGCTGATGCCAAGAGGGTTGATTGTGAAGCCAAGTAGCCTAAAGCTGTGAACAATCTGAATCTCTTCACCATCCATCCTGATGCTGCCAATTGGTCCAGTGGTGAGAATCTTTGCCTTCTTGACATTGAGCCTAGTCTTGGAGAAAAGTACTGAATATCCTGTGGCTGCCAATAGAATGGACAGATACGTCTCAAAGAAGGTGCAGCCAGAGCACTCCTTGGGGCAAGGATGGAGAGTTTTGTCTCACACACGTTGGGCACGTTAGTAGGAGAGGCTAGTCCTTGCAAAGGGACATCGTGCTTGGGAAAGTGGAGGGTCAGTGAGAGGAAGACCCTCAGCGAGATGGATCAGTACAGTGATTTTGGCAATGGGCTCAAGTGTGCCAGAGATGATCGGGGGGCATAGGGTTCAGAGCCTCTGTTCATAGCATCGCTGTGAGTCGTATGAGACTTGATGGCACCTAACAACATGAATACATGCTGCCAAACAGATGGACTTGAAAACCATTACACTGAATGAAATAAGCCAGCCACAAAGGATACAAGTATTGTATGAATCCACTTCTCTGAACTATCTCAAGCAAATGCGAACTTGTTGCCACGGAATTGGAACCATCTCATAGCTGACCTTCCAGTGAGTTTTCAGAGATTCTGTGGTCTAGTGGTAAGGAGTTGTGCTGCCAACCCAAAGGCACATGGTTCGAATCCACCAGCTGCTTCACAGGTGGAAGATGGACAATCTCTTCTTGTGCAATTTAGGACCGTAGGGCAGCTGAAGGATTTGAACCACCTGCCTTTTTACGTACTAGGCCACCTTAGGATGGCAAAATCATAAAGGTAGAAAGTAGACTCAAGGTTGCCAGGGTCTGGGGAAGGAGAGAGGGAGGTTATTGCTGGTTGAGGTGATGGAAATTGTTCTACATGGGCAATGGTAACAGTCACGCTGGCCCCTGGGTGGTGGGCATGGTTTGTGCTCAGCTGCCAACCAGGAGGTTGGTGGTTCAAGCCCACCCCGTGGAACTGTGGAAGAAAGGCCTGGCAACCCATCTCTGCAGGGTTACAGTCTGTTGACAACCCTGTGGCACTCAGCTCCACTGTGAAACCCTTGAGCTCGCTGAGTTGGACTCCTGTCAATAGCAACAAGTTTAGTATTTGTTCTGTGGCCAAACACCATTGTAGATGTGATTAATGGCACTAAATCATACACTTTAAAATGGCAAAAGCAGAAAATGCCACGTTACAGATATTTTACCTATATAAAATAAGGTTACTAAAAGCTCAGCCAAAGGTCTAAACTTCCTAGTCAAGAGCTCCTGCGAGCCCCCTTTCCCTCTTCGAAGGTTGTGCCCATGTCCCTCTGCACATCTGAAGAAGAAGGGCACAGGAGGGCTGGCAGTCACCAGTGTGGGCAGTGAAGGGACCAGAGCAGACGTGGAACTCCAGCCATGCCACTCCCTCACCACATGACCTTGGGAGCCTCACCACGTGACCTTGGGAGCCTCACTGAGCCTCATCTTCAAAATGGTCTCAGTGACAGGCTTTGGCCTCAGAAGGGTATCACTGTATCACTGGGCACCTGCTGTGTGCCAGTGTGTCCCAGCCACATGCTCTCAGATACGACAGCACATGTTGTCTTCATGGGAGGCAGAGGGCACCACCATCGATGTTGTCAAGACTTAAAGACTTAAGTGCACGTCCAAGGTCAGGGCTGCTGGGTGAGGAAGCCAGGACTAGGAATGACCTCCACTGCTGATTGATCTTCAGAAGCTCCCAGCCCCCTGCAGACACCCCTGCAGAAGACTGGGGAGAAGGCAGCGCCTTTGCCCAAATGAGCCAGGAGGCCTCTCTACCTGCCATGGCCCACATATGGCCTCCTGTAGGCCATGGGCACAGTGGCAGCTTCCTCACGCTGGTCCAGGATGCCCAGGCACTGACCCCCACCCCCTCAGTGAATGTCTCCTCCCCGTGTCCCTCTTGGCAGGTGGTGGCAGTGGACCCAGACCTGGGTGAGAACGGCACCCTGGTGTACAGCATCCAGCCACCCAACAAGTTCTACAGCCTCAACAGCACCACGGGCAAGATCCGCACCACGCACGTCATGCTGGACCGGGAGAACCCTGACCCGCTGGAGGCCGAGCTGATGCGCAAGATCATCGTCTCCGTCACAGACTGTACGTGCCCTCGTGCCCCTCAGCAGTGGCCCTTGACACTTGGGGACCCAGAGACATCCTCCAGTGCCCAGGCCTTTGACTTGTCCCCTGGGACTCCCAAAACCTACCCAGGGGCTGTGGGCCACCCACTCCTAGGTGTGGTCCCCAGAGCGCTCTGAGGGGTGTGGGCTGGGGCATGGATTAGAGGGATGTGAAGCCCAAGCTGCTCCTGGAGGGACCACCAGGCTGGAGGGCATGGTGTGGAGGGTTGCTCAGTCTGCCTCCCCATCTCTGTTCTTTCTCTCATATCCCTCCTGCCCACTTCCCGGTTCCCTCAGGCGGCAGACCCCCTCTGAAAGCCACCAGCAGCGCCACAGTGTTTGTGAACCTCCTGGACCTCAATGACAATGACCCCACTTTCCAGAACCTGCCTTTCGTGGCTGAGGTGCTTGAAGGCACCCCTGCGGGGGTCTCTGTCTACCAGGTGAGTACCCCGTTGCTGGCTGTGTCCTGCCTCGGTCTCCCTCAGTTGATCCCTGACAGCCAATAAGAGGCTAGGGGTGCCCCTGTGCGCCTGGCCCCATGTGAGCTCTGTGACTCTCATACCAGCTAGGGAGGGGAGTGAGGGGGGACAGTGGGCTGTGAGAGATGAGATAAACACAGGAAGGCTTCAAGGAGGAGGGACTTGAGGTACATCTTGAAGGACAAGTGGGCTTGGTCAGGTGAAGCACCATAGGAGGATATGGAGAGGAGTAAAGACAAAAACAAGGAACCTAATGGGTGAACCAAATAACTAAGTGCGTAGCTACTAACAAGAGTTCAAGTCTACCCAGAAGTATGCTGGGAGAAAGGCCTGGCAATCACTGAAAGAATCAGTCACTGAAAACCGTACAAAGCACAGGTCTCTGGACACATAGGAGTTGCCATGAGTCAAGTCAACTGAACAGAAGTTGATTTGGGTTTAAGGTAGGAATAGAGGAAGGCAGGGCAGTTACTAGGAGGCAAGTTAGAGAGATTATCAGAACAAACATGCCTGAGGGAATCTGCTCCAAGACCCTCGAAGTCTAGGACACAGAGGTCTGAATGTGGTCCAGGCACTCCCACTGTGAGCAGCCCCTCACTGGGGGTACGATTCTCCCCATTTTACAGGAGGCTACAGAGGGACTTGCCCAGTCTTGAACCCACTTCTTCATTCTTCTGGTCCATCATCCCTGCATTTAGGGAGATTTTGGAGACACTGTTTCAGGGGAGTTGATTCCCTTAAAGGGGCCACCTATAAAGATTAGAAAGCTCCTGTGGTTAAGAGCATGAGCTTTGGGGTTCAGTCGACATGGGTGTGGATCCCAGCCCCGCCTCCTCCCAGGCATATGACTTAGAGTTAACTAATAAACCTATCTAAGCCTCGACTGGCATCTGAAAAATGGGGATGATAATAATAGCACCTGCTGTTTGCAGATTCGATCCAAATCACATAGGAAACGTGGGCTGTGAGGTCACACAGCAGCTGTGTGCGTTGCAGGGAGCTCTGGTGGCTAGTCAGTAGGGAGGTGTGCTGCTAACCCCAAAACCACAGTGGCTCCAGGGAGAAAGATGGGCAGGTACCTCCGTGTATTTATAACCACAGAAACCCATTAGCAGCGATGCAAGTTCCCGTTGTGTGCCTGACTTGAGGGTTTAGAAGAAGAGAAAGGGGGATTGGGTGGCAAGGGATGAACGGCTCCTGTTCAGGGACAGGTTGATTGTTTTCTGGGGTTCCAGTCAGTGGCCTTGGTAATGCACTGTGGCCTCAGTTTCTTCGCCGCTCCCTCACATTGCTGCCGAGTCGTAACTGACTCACAGCTGGCCCTCCTACAAGTTCTCAGATGCTGTAAATTGGGTGAAAGGAGACTGCCCATCTTCCTCCCCTGAAGCCAGTGGTGGATGCAAACCACCAGAGAGGCCCCGCTTTTGGGTTAGCAGCACCTGTCCTTGTGGACTTCGCCACACCAGAGCTATCTCCAACTATACAAGGGGTTTGTTCAGACGTGTTCATTCTTTGACGCCAATTGTCTTCAGTCTCTCCAGAGAGCACTCTCCTCAGGCACCCAGCAGGGGGCGCTGTGATCCTGGGAACAGCAGTCAAGTTCTGAGTCATTCCCCAAGCAGGACTGGGATGAGGATGATGTGACTACAAAGGTCCCCAAACCTGGTTCTCAGGGTGACAGACAGCAGAGGAAGGAAAGTCCACACCACAGCTCCTGTCACAGAGGGGCCGCCTCCAGATGCTGAGAGGATGGTTGAAGGAGTCCAGCATCCTCAGAGGCTCCTGGCTTGACTTTGTTGCTCCCTTGGTCCCACCCAGGGCCCCAGATGGTGATTTCTGCTGGGCGTGCAGGAGGACTTTCTCTAGGGTTGTATGCAAGTAGAGGTAGTGAGGGCCCTGTCCTGGAAGTCATTCAAGCTGAGTCTGGACACCCTCCTGACCATCTTGTTGGATGTGAATCAGACCTGATAGCCTTAATGTCTTCCAGTCCTGAGAGTCTTGTCTTCACCCAACACACGTGCTTTAACTGTTTTTGCATTTTCCCCTCAAACATCTTGAACCCTCTTCTGTGAACTGTCAGCATATTAAGGTCCCAAGTCACAGTATTTCTGATAATGGACTGGAGATGTGAGAATGGTGGGGTTTGACATAAGACTAACCTGTACATGGTCTCAGATAGTTGTGGGGTGTTTTTTTTTTTATAGTAATGAAGCCATCAAGTGATGCTTTAGAAGAACCCATGAAATCATCTTATTTTTTGCTGTCATTTTATAAAGCAGAGCACAGTGGGGAGGAGGGACCTGCTAACAGTGTTCTGTGGGGTCGAGGGAACTCTGGTGGCATTAACTATAGAGAGTTGCACTGCTACCACAGAGACCACGTCTCCCTGACAGTTCAAACCTGCCAAATGTTCCACAGGAGAAAGATAGTCAGTCTCCTCCCAGGTGTGAGTCAGCTCTGACTCAATGGCAATGAGGATTTTCTTTTTTACTAAAAATTGACCTCCAATAGCCAGAGGGGCCTGGAAGCTGCAATGACTATTCTGAGGCAGTGTGGCAAGGGTGGAGGTGGGGAGAGATCACAGCAGCCCTGAGAGTTTGGGGGGAACAGAGCCAGGCAGGTGGAGTAAACCCAGGAGGGCTGCCTGGTAGTGAGCCCAGGTTCTTGAAGGGGAGAGGTATGTGCAGACCACTCTTATTCTAAAAAGTCCTTCCATTTGTCACACACCTCCAGCCTCCAGTGTATCTGTCGGATGGATGCCCTTCAGGCTGGCATGCCACACGTGCAGAGGGAGTGTGTACCGGGGACAGTGACCTGAGATTCCACAGGGAGAGGATGTGTCTGTCTAAAACCAGTCAAAGGAGGGGAAAAGGGGACACTTCTTAGGGGGAAGCAGTAGTCCCACGGCCCCCTCACTCAGCCCCTCTCCTCCTCAGGTGGTGGCCATCGACCTGGACGAGGGCCTCAATGGCCTGGTGTCCTACCGCATGCAGGTGGGCATGCCCCGCATGGACTTCCTCATCAACAGCACCACGGGCGTGGTGGTCACCACCACTGAGCTGGACCGAGAGCGCATCGCCAAGTACCAGCTGCGGGTGGTGGCCAGCGACGCGGGCACGCCCACCAAGAGCTCCACGAGCACTCTTACCATCCATGGTGAGGGGTCATCTTCTGGGTGTGGAACATGAGTGTGGGTACCCGTGCCCACACCTGCCACCCACCATCCATGGGCATAGGCTCCCTAAGTATCAGGTGATCCTCCTCAGTGCCTGTAGCCTCTCAATGGAGCAGAGGCTTCCCTGGCAGTACCAGGTCTAATGTGTCAGCAGGGCCTTCTCCATTCTGGGCACAACCCTCAGTGCCCAGGGCCCAAGGGAGCTTCCAGGACCCCCCCAACAGGTCTCACTTCTCCTACTGGCCCTCTTGGGAGCCTAAGTTCCCATCTAATGTCAGCAGAGAGGAATTGGTGTAAGCCCTTGTATTGTGAGCCAGCAGGCAGGATTGGGGAGCCCACTGTCTGCACTGAAAGCCCAGGGGTTTTACATTGAAGCTGTGATGGAGGCCCCATTCCCATGTGGAATGATGGGGAGGCAATGGTGGGTCTCACCTTGGGAAGAGGGTGGTCAGGACTCAGACACACTGAGATTGCTCATCCCCTGAGGCCTCCCCTCTCTGGTCTGGGGTGAGTGGAGGGGCAGCATTTCTTGTTGCCTAGTTGTGTCACTGCCTTGAGGCCACACTGGAGCCCTGACAAGAGCAAGGAGCATGCCCAGAGAAGTCACGACGACGCCAGCAGGGCAAGTGGGGCCAGCTCTCAGGGACAGGCCTGCCCCACACAGGCCCTCACCCTTCCATGAGACAGGCTGGGTGTGTGACCACACACAGGCCCAACATTCACCTTCCTCAGAGCAGGAGGGTCAGGAGGGGTAGGCCTGGAGGAGCCACAGGCTCTCCTATTGGTTCAGAGTCACCTTCTCACCAATGATTGACAGGAAGGGAGGACGTCCACTCTGGCCATTCCTCTAAGGCCTCACCACAAGCCTTGTCATAAGATGATCCCATCTCATTTCCTGGCTATACTATATGGAGTGACCCGCTCAAAACCTCAACTCATTACTCAACTCACTGAGTTGCAGTTGACTCCCAGGTGACCTTTCACCAAGTTTCTGGTGCCGTAACTCATAAAGGAGGAGATTGCCCATCTCTCTCCCTCGGAGCCACTGGTGGATTCGAACCACCAGAGAGACATGACCTTTGAATTAGCAGGACAGCTCTCTATGGCCTAGGCCACCGGAGGTCCCACAGAGTAGCCAAAAAGGGTGTCATTACATTATAGAAGGTCCTGGGATCTCTACGTGCCCCAGGAATAAGGGCCTGAGATGCAGAGCTGGGTAAATAAATCGTTGAAAGAAATTGGGCTTTTGAACGGATAGTCTTCAAAGCCGGCTCCTTCCCTTGGGATTCCGTCACTGGGGCAGACCTCCCGAAGACCCCATCCCCTTGTGCTGTGAGACTTTGCACAAGTACATGTTTCCTTCTCTGTCCGATGTGTCTGATAGTGCCCACCTCCCAGGCAGTTGTATGGGCTGCATTTGGCTTTGTATGCGGAGTGCTCCTGGCATAATGCCCGTTGCCATCATCCTGGTCCCTGTCAGGTGTTACTGGAGTGAGGCCCTGGGGTTTGTCTTCCACACCAGCGTGAGCAGCATGACACCATCAGGAGGATGGGAGGGGAGGGCCGAGGAGCTCTGGCCAGCTCTGGCCTGGCCCAGCAGGTACAAGAGACTCCGCTCAGGACCAAGAGGCATTGGCATAATGGCTCCCCTGGGAGTTACCTTCCTGCTTTATCTGTAGGGAGCTCTGGTGACATAGTCTGCAGGGAGTTGCTCTGGGAGTTTGAATCCACCATCAGCGGCTGCACAGGAGAAAGATGAACACTCTCTTCCCATGAGATTCACAACCTCCTGAAAACCCGCTGTATGGTCAGCTATGAGCTGGTTCTGTCTCCATAGTAATGGGTTTGTGTGACTTGATTTTGTCTTGAGTCACTATCTTGGGCTCACTGTCATGTGTCCCCCTGCCCCCACAGTGCTGGACGTGAACGATGAGACGCCCACCTTCTTCCCCGCCGTGTACAACGTCTCCGTGTCCGAGGACGTGCCCCGGGACTTCCGCGTGGTCTGGCTGAACTGCACCGACAATGACGTGGGCCTCAATGCCGAGCTCAGCTACTTCGTCACAGGTGCCGGCCTCGCTCAGCTCGCCCCCGCCCAGGCTCCTCCTGTGGCCGCGGCCCTCACCTCCTTCCAGGCTGGAGTGCAGCCATGTGAGACTAGGAAAAGCCCGGCTCCACCATCAGGCTTCAGCCCCTGCAGGCGCCTCCCTCAGGGCTTCCTCTTGGATTGTGCTGAGAGCTTTGCATCTGGGGTTCAGGCCTGGCTCCGTGGACACCCTGGGGACCTGAATCTTCTCGGGGTGGAGAGGACTTTCCCAAAGTTCCTTCCAGAGGGAAGGGGACCCAGCGACTCCTGGGGAGAAGTGAGGCATAGCTGAGCCCTACAGCTCACCTTGTTCCTCAGAGGCACAGAACAGTGACTAGAGGAATGTGACCCTGTCCTTCCCTGGGGACCCTTTACTCAGTGAGGAGAATCCCCATGTGTTTAGAAGCAGATGGTTTAGATCTCCCTAAACAATTCTAGAAAGAAGCTGTTTTGCATAAAAATGTTGGGGAACTGCCACTTGGATGGTGATTATGAACTGGCCAGGCAGAGCAGAGAGGGACACGTGATGAGTGATGTCTGCCGTGGCTGACAGACATGCTTTGTGTGTATCATTATTGGATTAGATCAATCATCCTCTGTTCTCCATTCAGCCCTGTCTAACCTGAGAGGTGTCCAGGCTCACTGGGGCGGGAGTGGGGGGATGCTCTTTCACATTACCCGGCCTTCCCTTTGACAGTTTGTCCGCTGTGTGTTCTCTGTAGCCACTTCTGCCATGCTGCATCTGTACGTGGCCATGCCCTGAGCTCCCCTCTCCAGAAACAAAGAATCCCAGGCCCAGCCTGCCCACTGCATGTCATCGCCAAGCTGACCTCCCAGCTCTCAGCCTCTCTGTTCCAGAACCTTCTACTCCCTCATCTCCAAGAAAGGGCACAGCATGATCTGTCTTACCCTCAAGACTTATCTACAAGCGTGTTTTGGGGCTTTTTATTTTCTTTTTTTGTAAATTACGGTTTGGATGAAAGTTCACAGAGTACTTATTTTCCCATTCAATAGTTTATACACATATTGTTTCCTGACATTATTTATAATCCCCTCAATTGATAGCACTCTTCCTCCTTCCTCCCCAAGTACCTTGTTTCCATCCATCCTTATTCCCTCTCCCTTCCTGTGCTTTGTTACAGCATAAATGCTGCTCTTGTAGGCTGTGTGGCTGATTGCTCTGAGGATTATTCTGCTCTGAGTTCACTTTAGGGATCTGTTGTTTGGCTCCCTGGGGGTAGATTGCTTCCTCCATCCACTCACCTTTGGAACAAGATTATTGATTTGAATATAGAGAAATAGACTTTGGAGATTAGGTGTGGCCAGAGACAAACCAATTCAGGACAAGGCAGTGCCTGACTGTGACTTCCTGGCTCAGAGTTCTGGGTTCCTGCTAACAACCCTCCCAGCTCCAGAATTCTCAGAGTTTAGATGTGTGAATCCTTCAAGGAGCCTTGAGCAGTCCTGGGCCAAGCTCACCTCAAACCTAGTCCAGTGGCGCCCTCTGCTGCCCAGGATAACACACACGGCTCAGAATCAGTGTACCGTTAGTCTCAGGGAGGAAACTCCCCTGGATCTCACCTGCCCTATAACCCAGGAAGACTCCGATAACGCCTGTCTCCTGACCACTTGATCCTACCTTTGAGTCAGTGGCCACTGCCAGTCCCCTTTCAGAGAGCAGTGGTCCTCAGCCCCTCTCCAGTTCCCAGCACCAGAGATGACCAGCTTTCAGAATGTTCAGCTGACCCCAAAGTCCATAGCCACATATGAACGCCCAGGCTAACTGCTCAGACACTTCTATCTGACAGGCATGTGGCAGAGTGGACGCAGGCGTGGAGTTCTGCTGTGCTGTGGTCTTACACCCACTTTACCAGGTGCTGTGAAGTCAGCTGTGACTCATAGTGACCGAGGAACTGTGGTCAGAGTAGAATGCAAGGCTTTTCTTTCAGGCCACCTTTGAGTGGACTCAAACTTTCAGATTTTCAGTTAGCAGCCAAGCATCGTAATCATGTGCACCAGCTCGGGCAATCATTCACATGCACGACCTCACCAAGGCTTGTTGTCTGTGTCTGTGGATGGTGGTGGCAGGAGTACAAACCTCGTAGGTCATTGTGGAGATTGATGAACACATGAAATAGGTGTATATTCACAAAATAATATTAATAAGGAAGTTCTGGGGTGGTGTGCTGCCAGCCCAAAGGCCACGCCTCTCTGGCAGTTCAAATCCACCTGAAGCTCTGTGGGAGAAAGATGGGTGATTTCCTCCCATGCCATTTACAGCCTCGGAACCTGCTGTGTGTCAGCTGTGGTTCAGACTCCACGGCACTTAGTTCTGAGAATTGGTATTTGAGGCAATAAGCAGTCAGATCTCAGACTCTTTGGGCCAACTCCTTGGCCAGAGCACCCTGCGGACATCTGTGCTGAGGGACAGGGCCGAGCGGGCAGCACTCATTGCCCTCCTGGACCACCCCAGGAATGTCCAGTTTGAGAGCAGCGAGACAGTATCACTTGCCTCTCCTTGACCAGGAGCTGTTTCCAGACCTGAAACCTCATTGTCTTTGTCTGTAGGTGGGAACGTGGACGGAAAGTTCAGTGTTGGCTACCGTGACGCTGTGGTGAGGACGGTGGTGAGCCTGGACCGAGAGACTACGCCCGCGTACACGCTCATCCTGGAGGCCATCGGTATGCCGCCCCTGCCCCCCCCCCACTACCACCACTGCTGTGTGAGGCCGAGTTCCCATGCCTTGAGCCAAAGCTCTGCCCCAGTGCTCTACAGACCTCACTGACCATTTAGTGTGAGTCTCAGTATGTGCATGTGAAATGTTAAGAGGATGAAGCAGGAGCTACCGAGGCAACAGAAGGCCAGCACTTAGTCAGTCTGCAAGAGAAAATGAAAGGGAGATGGGACATGACATGAGAGTACACACTTCCAGGTGGAGGAAGGATAGAGGAGGGGTCATCAAGAAAGACTTCCTGGAGGAGGTGACATCTGGGAGTGCCTTCTGGATCAGTTAGGACTTATTGGTTCTAAATATTAAAAGCAATAATGAGTAAATTGGCTTTAACAATATTGGCTTTCATACCTTTCTATGTATGACAAAATTAGATACCATAGGGTCCGGGCTCGGGTGGAGCCAGCAGAGCTCAATCTCCCATGGCAGCATGGCCCCCTGCATGTGGGTCTCATTCTCTGCTTTGTTGTTGTTATGTGCCATTGAGTTGCTGCGACTCATAGCAACCCTATGTACAAGAGCCCTAAACGCCGTCCTATCCTGTACCAACCTAGCCAACCCCAGCTTCACATCCTTAAGTTCAAGTTTAACAACAGGGCAACCAGCCCCTGTCCTCCCAGCTTCCCCAGCTCAAGCCCTCTGATTAGTCCTAGTGCCCATCCCTGAACCCCTCACCAAGCTTGGTCAGGGGTGAGATCTACAGGTTAATTGGTCTTATGTTCCCTGCCCATTGCTGTATATGGAGGACAGCAAGATCCACCTCACACAGAATGCAAGGCCCGAGCAATAGGAAGGGAGGAGGCTCACTGAGTAGGACGGCTGAGGGCAACAGAAACAAGGGATGTTCACCCCGGCCTGCAGAACCTGTGAGGGGGCATGTCAGACTCAGGAGGCAGCCGCAGAAGGTCCTGGAAGAGCAGGGTGTGCGTGGGGAGTAACTGTCTCCTGGCATGGACAGCGAGAGGGAGAAGGCTGGAGCAGGTGGATATCCGAGTGCTGGCCTGGAAATGGTCCTTCAGGAGCCCTGGAGTGCTCTGGAGGGAGGAGGGGTGACGAGGCCTGTGTCAAGCCATCATTACCAATGTTAACGATTGCAACAAGCACAGGGCCCCCAGGCAAGGAGGGCGTCAGAGAGCTCTCTGTGCCTCACTCGGCCAGCTCATGCCCTCAAGGCATCTGATCCTCACCCTGCTGTCCTCTGTCCTGGCCCACCCTCACCCACCCAGTCCTGTCAACCTCAGTTCCCAAGTCCAACCTGAGCATCAGACTTTGGCTGAGAGAAGAGCTTAGTCTCAGCCTTGAACAAGGCCTCCCAGCTCAAGCAGCCCCAAGCTTGAGTAGGCTGGAAGGACCCTCTAGGCTGTGGGAGTGGTCTTGAGGGGGGCTTAGAAGGGCGAGCACCAGGTTGCACCCAGAATGTGGCCAGCTGGACTTGGAAAGAGGTGGAGTCACCCCGAGCCAACTACAGCTGCCCTTGCTCTTCATGAGCTGTGCTGCCTTGCCCAGGAGTTCGGCACAGGGCACAGCCTTCCCCAGGGGAAGCCGGGGTTCCTGTCTGCACCTCCTCAGGGACCGTCCTGAGGGCGGCCTGCTGGAAGCTGGAGTCCCAGAACCGGGCTATGAGGCTTGGAAATCAAAAGGGGCCAATGACCCTGAACTCAGGGGCCTGCAACCAACTTGTTCTGGCCTCACCGGTGCTTTTAAAATCATTTTTGAGACTATAGCCTAGTAAGTAAGGAACCAACTGGCAACCCGAAGAGAACCATTCAAATCCACAAGCCACTCCACGAGAAAAAGATGGGAAATCTCCCATGTAATTTACAGCCTCTGAAAACATGCTGAAGGGTCAGCTGTGAGGCAGTTCTGGCGACATTGAAAACCCAGGAGATTTTAAGTTCAGTGATTCCCTTTCTCCTGAGATGTCAGAGATCTGGTGTTTGTGGACCCACGTTCCACTGTGGGTGTGGACCGGGGCGGAGGACAGCTGCCCCTGACACTAGCTTTCTGGGCCTCTACCCATGACCCGCGGCTCTGACAGCAGCTGTGTTTATGACGTTAGTGTCTGTGTTCATTTCCTAGGGCTGTGGCGACAGATTACCTAAACTGGGCGGCTTCAGATGACAGAACTGACTCTCTCATAGTTCAAAAGTTCAAGATCAAGGTGTTGGTGGGCCATGCTCCCTCTGAAGGCTGTAGAGGAGACTCGAGCTGTCTCTGCCTTTGCCAACTTCTGGTGGCTCCAGGGGCCATACGTGTGGCATTGTTCCGCCTTTACACAGCCCCCTGCCCCATGTCGGCTGTCTCCCTGCCTATCTCTCATACCTGGTCATTGCCTTCAGGGTGCATGCAGATAGTCCAGCATGATCTTGTCACAAGACCTTAGTCACATCTGCAAAGACTCCTTTCCTAAATAAGTTCACCTGCCTAGGTTCCAAGGGATTTGACATGGACTTAACTTTTGAGGGACCTTCATATACCTACAATATAGCGCCTCAGTTTTCTTCCTTTATTGAAGGGGCAGCATATGAGCACCTGTATCACAGGGTCACTGTGAGGCCCAAGTGAGCCTCATTTAGGGCCTTATTTAAGCCATCAAACCCAGCTCATTGCCTTCGAGTCAGAGGTGACTCACAGCTGACCCTGCAGATTTCCAAGGCTGTAAATTACGTGGAAGAAGCTTGTTCCTCTTTCTCTGGGGAGCCACTGGTGAGCTCAGACCACCAAAAAGGAGCTGCCTTTGGATTAGCAGCCTAACTTCCTGTGGACTCCACCACCGGAACCCCCCTTATCTAAGTCCTGTTGTCCAATCGTGATCCCTCCTTGAGATTGTTGTGTAGCACTGAGTCAGAACGGACCCATAGCTGACCCTCCAGTCGGTTTTCAGAGGCGGTTAATCACATGGGAGGAGATTGCCCCCTCCTCCCGCGGAGCAGCTGGTGGCCTTGAAACCTGTGCCTTCAGGATTGCAACACAGCTTCTTGCCACAAGACCACCAGAGCTGCCTTCTTTGAGATTAGGGATGGCAATAATAACATACAGTTCTTAGATGAGTTCTGGTGTCTTCGTGGTAAAGCAGTGCACTGCCACCCCAAAGGCATATGGTTCTAATTGCTCATCTCGTCCCAGGAGGAAGATGGGCAGTCTCCTCCTGTGCAACTTGCTGCCTCTGAAAACTCACTGGAGGGCCAGCTATGGGTCAGTTCCAACTCAGCAATGGACAGTAACACCAGTCTCCAAGGGAAAGATGGCTGGGAGGAAACTGCTAACAGCCCCCAGTGGACAGGACCTGGGAGGTCCCCCTTCAGCAGCTGCTGACATTGTCCCTTGGCTTTTCCCACAGACAATGGCCCAGTTGGCAAGCGACGCACAGGCACAGCCACCGTGTTTGTTACCGTTCTCGACGTGAATGACAATCGGCCCATCTTTCTGCAGAGCAGCTATGAGGCCAGCGTCCCTGAGGACATCCCTGAGGGCCACAGCATCGTGCAGGCATGTGGCCGGGTCGGGCAGGACTCACCTCACATGGCAGGAGGGGGAGGAGACAGTCCAGCAAGGACCCAGGCCCAATCCCTCCTGAGGGTGTGGACAGGTTGTGCAGCTCAAGCAGACCTGACTCCCCAAAACCGGAAGGGGAGCAGAAGCACCCTGGCTTCCCTTCCCTCTTTCCCTGCCCCACCCCAAAGGGTGTCCAAAGCAGGGAGGAGTCAGGGATGTCACATTTTCCCGGAAGGGAGTGGAGAAGGAGCCAGGCCCAGCCAGGCCTGAACAGAGCGCCTTTCATGGCTCCTGGCCCGAGCTCCCCTCTTGGGAAGTAAACAAGCCTGAGAAGAAAGGGCTCCTTTGCCCAGAGAGCAGAGCTCCTGGCCAAGGCTCCAGGAGAGAGGAAGGGCCCACAGTCGAGGCTCCAAGGGCCTCCCCCACTGGCCTGGAGGCCCAACTGCTGGGTGGGGAGGGAGGTCAGGAATGAATGACTCCCTTCTCCCGGCTGCGGGGGTTTCCGACTTGAGGCTGGGCCAAGCACAGCAAATCCAGACCTGTATTGGGAGCAGGATTGGGGTGCTGGCTCCTGGACTTGAGAGGAGTGGGAGGCTAGGAGTGCACCCACTAACCCTCAGCAGGGCCCAAACAGAGGCTGGGAGCAGGATGCTGACTCCCAGAGAAGGGACTGTCCAGGAAGTTGGGCGTTAGCAAGAATCCAGTGGCCAGTGGCCAGGAAAGGGGGGAAGGAAGAGGAGGTTTCATTGCTCTGGTCTTGAACTGGGTGTGTCCCAGCTCTCCTGATGGCTAGAGAACACCCCACTCATCAAAACTCATGATGCCCCACCTCTTGCTGGGCCTGATACCTGCCTCCCCAGGCTCGTTATCACATGACCCAGAGCCAGGGCCAACCAAAGGGTATGAGCAGACCTTCAGGTCATTCTCCTCCCATTCCTTCTCCTTCGGACCTCAGGGCAGCCTTTCCCCGAAACTCTAATCTCTATAAAGATAATGCTGGTGCTGAGCAGGGTGGCTGGCCCTAGAGGAGTGTGGGGACCCCCAGCTGACTGAATTCCACCTGAGTGCCAGGGAGCCCTAGGGGAGGTAAACCAGGAAGACGTTAACCAGCAGGCTGGGAGTGGGGAGTGAAGCCTGCTGGGAGCGGACGTGCCTGCTCTCCAAACCCCAAGGACCTGGTTTCTGCTTACACAACCCTGCTTGGAGGAAATCCTAGAGTCTGTCAGCAATAATGGACAACTCAACTCTGTTTCTCAGTGGGAGAACTCAGGGTGCTGGTGGCTTCCCAGGACGCTGTCATAGGTTTCTTACAAAGCTCCATTCACTCTGACATTGATGTATCACAAGGGAGGCTACGTGCGCCTCTTCAGGGGGGTCTGTTTGGACAGAGCCCCCACCCCAGACTCCCTCTGCCATGAGCCTTGGGGGTAGGGACACACCCAGGCATGGTCACACTTCTTCATTTAGCAAACAGAGGCCTTGGACTTTCTGTATAAAGCAGGCAACATGAAGTAAGGGGTCTGTGACCTTCTGGGTTTGTAGACAAGAATGGCCAGTGATAGCCATAGGAGAATGACCCTTGTCCATCCTTGGGCAATGAGAGAGTGTGGGCAGCACCAGGCCACAGGTGACTTTAAGCAAAGATGACTTCATACCAGAAGGCTACGTGACACCTGAGCCACAGCCAGAGGGTATAACAGTTTCATTGGCCTGGAGTTTTGGATCAGGGTGAAGCTGGATAGATTGGAGTCAGATCCCAGAGGGGGCTAAACACCGAGTTACGGAGCTTTGAACATCTCCCATGGAACTAGGGAGTCAATGAGGGCTTTAGAGCCGAGGACTGACAAGTCGGAGCCCACTTGGAGAAGATGTAGCTGGCTGTTCTCTGGATCAGAGCAGAATGGGCACCACTTCTCTGGGACAGAAACCAGGCACTTGCTCTCTGCCCAGTCTCCAAAGCTGAGATCCAACCAGTGTTGAACCCTGGTGGAGGGAGAAGTGTAAGATTTAGGATTCCTGGGTGGGATCTCAATGGGACAATCATAAGAACACATCCTGCTACTGAGGTGTCCCAGGTTCAAGGTCCCAGGTGTTTAAGGGGGAGCCTGAGGGATGCAGTCTAGACCCTCCCACTTGAGAGGACGGTCACTCACTTCCCTGGAAGAGGCCTGGAGCTGCCATGACATGCCCTTCTAGGGCCCAGGTGTCATCTTCTCTGGCTGGGAACCCTTGGCCTCCTGCCACTCCCATGCAGCCCCAGTCCTGGCCCTTGAAAGGAGCAGCCCCTTCCTGTTTGATCTGGTGTGAATATATTGAAAGAGGGTCACCTAAGCCAGCTGTGATGCAACTGGTGGCCATTCAATGAGTACCACTGAGACCCTTCGCTTGCCCCACTCTCTACAGGCACACAGGCCCCTCCAGCTTGACCAGAGCTGGCCTTAACACTGGCCAGAAGCCTCAAGGGCTAAAGGCTTGTCCTGGTCAAGAGACTTTCTGGAAACACCTCTCTGACACAAGCTCATGTGCTCACAAGGAGCTGCTGGACTATTCAGCTGAAATGCTTCTTCTCAGAGTTCATTTATTCCTTCATTCAACCAATACAGTGAGTTCCAGGAAGTTCATTTATTCCTTCATTCAACAAATACAGTGAGTTCCAGGCTCTGGAGATACAGCCATTAACAATAACAGATCCAGAATCCTGGCCTCAGGAAGCTTACGGTTTGGAGAATAGCTTTGAATGAGCAGTTCAAGCAGGGTCAACTATAAGAAAACCACAAGGTCCTTCCAGGGAGTATTGCAGGTGGTCCCGGAAGACTTCCTGGAGGAAATGACACTTAAACTGAGCCTGAAGGATAATATGGAGATTTCCATCTGAAATAAGAAGACAGAGTGGGTGGAAGGAACAGGGTGTTCAAAAGACTTGAGTAGGAAATAATGGGACATGTTGGAGAAACATAGTTGTCAAGAGGTGAGACCAGACATGGGCTAAAAGCAAGGGTCAGGATGCATGGCCTTGTGGACGCTGTTAAAAATTTCATGCTTTAGCCTAAAAGCTGATAGGTGGAGTAGGGCTGGAGGGACCCCGTGACCATATAGAAGCTTGCCTCAGCCTACTTGAGGTCAGACTATTGTTCCCCTGCCACAAAGGGATTTCCTGCTCCAAGCAGAATACCCCATCTGGTGAGACCTATTTAAACTGGCCAGCTAGAGAGGATCCAGACAGCTAGCCATCAGGGAAGTGTGTGGGAGGGGCACTGGCTGGACAGCAAGTGAGGGACCACCAGTCACTTGCCTGGATGCTGCAGAAACTCGGAGCAAAGCTGGCATCATTGGTGCAAACAGGATGTTCAGGAGGGCCCAAAGTGCCTGCCCTGTTCAGAGGACCTTTTCATGGCTGGCTTTGCCTGCCTTCAGCCAGAGCCAGGTCAGGTCCTCTGTGGTCCCTAACCTGAGTGCCTCCAGGTTGCTAGCACAACCATCTTCACTCTGGCTGTGGGGCAGCCATTCTCCTTTTCAGGCAGGACCCATGGTCAGCACCCTCCCTCATGGCCCTTGCTCTCACAGCTGTGTCACTGTAACAGGAAGGGAGCAGGCAGAGGACACAAGGACATCCCCACCATGGTCAGCCCAGAGCTCTGTCTAGGCTGGGCTGTTGGGAACAGCTGACCCCACAAACTCAGGAGCCACAAGGCCTAGAGTGCCAGCTCCTCCCACTTGACACTGGGCAGCTGCAGGCAGAGCCCAGGTGTCCAGCAGGCAGGGCAAGTCGTGCTGTCTGTGGCTTTGGGAACTGAGCACAGGTGACAGGGCAGTACCTTGTCCCTGCCATGGGCTGAGTATTTCACATGGCTGGAGAGAACTTTTGACTGTTTGACAACTTACACGGGAATTGGATCTGGGTGTTAGCCCCCAAAGGGTGGGCAAACAGGGGTGCAGCTTCAAGGGGGTGTCTGGCTGTCAGAAAGGGCCCTGAGGAGCCCCAGGTTGGACCCTGAGCCTCAGATCAAGTTCCTAGGTGACTCCAGGTATTCATCTTGGTCCAGGGGACTTCCAGCAGGGAGCAGCATGATATCTACAGAGAACAAGGTACCACCTCCAGGGATCATCTCTGGTGTCTATGGTATGGCTGGTATGACATGTGCCCTGGGCACCACTTGAAGGGAAGCCACTGATGTGAGAGAGGATTCAGCAAGTGAAAACTAACACTTTCCTATCTGAAAAGTTCTGTATGTCAAGGGGGAGCCCTGGTGTCATAGTTTGTTGAATGTTGGACTGCTAACCAAAAAGGTCAATGGTTCAAAACCCCCAGCTGCTCTTCTGGAGGAAGATGAGGCTATCACCTCTCGTAAAGATTTCCAACTTCTGAAACCCAATGGAGGGCAGATTCAGCCATGGTTAGGTTTGGGGTTGGGTGTGCTCCAGGCAGACTGGAATCTTGCTCAGATGAGGGAAGGAAGAGAAAAAAGGGGGTGGTGAGTAGTAAATAAAAAAGAAAAACTACTTTGAGCACATCATAGACCATTTTCATCCTTGAAAGCCATCAGGGTACTAATGTCATCATCACATAGTGCCATACGTGTTAAAAAAATGTGTTTGACTTATATTTCTGAGCTAAATTTATGCTAACGTAATCTAAAAGATGAGTGTCAGATGCATGGCCACGTGCCCAATTTCTGTGCTTGCTGTGGGGCTGTTTTCCAGAGATTGGTGATGCCTTGGCCCACGTGGCCACGAGGGGCGAGTGGCCCAGGTGTCTGCTTTTCTGTGGCCTGCGGTGCTGGTTCACGCCCAGGGCGGGAGGGTCGGTGGGATGGGGATGGGGTGGGATGGAGTGGGGCGCAGACACCCCTCACATCTTGGTAGATTCCACGAAGTCAGAGTTGGTTTTGCCTCGCAAGCCCGGCAGGGGGCGCCTCGGGCCAGCCGGCCGTCCAGGGCGGAAGCTGTGCAGGGAGTGGCGCAGGGAGCTCAGGCGCTTCCAGAGGCGCAGCTGGGGCTCGCTGGGACTCTCGGGGTGGTGGGGCATGCACTCGACCGACGCTCGCAGCTTCGTGTCCAGCGCAGCAGGCTTGCACAGGGTCATGAATAGCAGACAGGTGGCCAGCAGGAGGAAAATGCAGGCCAAGACGATGAACATGGGGAGCAGGTTGGTCCCCTCCATAGAGGCCTCCAGAGTGGCCGGCGCGCTGGTGAAGCTGGGCCCCAGGGTGCTGGTGAGGTTGGGCCCCTGGGTGCTGGTGAGGTTGGGCCCCTGGGTGCTGGTGAGGCTGGGCCCCTGGGTGCTGGTGAGGCTGGGCCCCTGGGTGCTGGTGAGGCTGGGCCCCTGGGTGCTCATGACTCCTGAAAATGGGAACAGAGAGCTCTCAGACACAGAGCAGCAGGACTTGGCAGGGAGGGGAGGACTGGTGGTATGGGACAGCGAGGCCCAGAGAGGTGACAGATCTAAGGTCCCAGCTCTGATAAGTGATGGAGCTGGGTCCTAACTCAAGTTCTTTCTGCTCCTGCCCACCAGGAAAGTGCTAGAAGTGAAATAAGTTCTCAGGAAATACTGTACAGGCAGCGCCCGCCTGGTGATACCTGAACTCCTTTCATTGTGCATCGTATAGTTAGTGATAGGTGCCGTATACAGTGTGGCAGTATGCTGTTCTTGTTCCACCCACCTCAGAATAATAAAGACCAGGTCTATGTAGATACTGATGCAAAAGGCAATGAGAGATTCGTCAGCATGCCAGTCACAAGAACATCAGTGACTGCATGCAGCATCCTAGACATGAAAACGGGCCTCTGGACCACCTCCATCGACACTGGTCAGGAACAAGGTATCGGGTAGGCTGTTTGCTGTAGCTCGCCGGGAACCTGGCATTTACCTAAAACCAAGACTGCAAATCGGGGAACCTGAGGGTGTATTTGTGATATCCTGAAAGTGTGTGTAGAAATTTAAAGTACTTGTATTTTTTACCTGTTTTTAAGTTTTTCCATTGTTGCACATTTTCTCCCCCTCCCTAGCCTGCCTCACAATGCACCCCTTGTTCCAGCCTGTTGTCATACATATTAAATTAGTTGTATGTTTTAAAGGTAGAAGAAACAATAGCTTTCACATGACCCTGTACATGTCTGAGTTCTGAAATCTCGGCATTTGAGTGAGGGCAACACCAGGCCTGCTTTCCTGCCGTGCGCCCAGCAACTGGAGCAAAGCAGGAGCCGCCCTCCTTAGAGGCCCCTTCACGCCTTATGATGTCTGCTTGGCCCTGTGGGCATCCGTGTTGTTGCTCCCTGACACACTGAAGCCTGATCTGGGACGTAAGGAAATTGAGGTCCAACCAAGAGGGCCAAGATCAGTCAAGCAAAGACTAGTCCAGGTTTCCTGGCTTCTGGCCCAGGGTTTCTCCATCCTTCTGAACCCCAAATCTCTTCTTGAAGTCACTAAGCTGTTTTTGGCACATGTGATAAATAGTCCCCAATTGCCAAAGGAGTTGACTAGGGGAGGCTCTGAACATTCCTCTGCACCCCTGACCCCAGTTACCAGTCTCCCAACCTGGTGGGGCATTTCTGATCACCTTCGGTCATCCTGCTGGGGGGAACATGGTCAGTGGCCCTAACACATGCAGAATCAGCCTCCTTTCTTGATTGACTGGGTCTGGGGTTGTAGATAAAAATGCTGGCAGAGCCTGGCCAATAGGTAGCATGGAACTGAAGAGGACAGGTGGGCAGGGAGCAACTGGAGAGAACCTAGAAGGAAGGTGGAGGGGCCCAACCAGATAGCTCCTCCAGTTTCTCAAGAGAAACCAGAAGTCTGGATTTTTATACAGCCACTCCTAACATTTAAATATTGGCAAATAATTCGGGGTTGGGGGGACCCATTGCCATCAATTCCATTTCCCTCTACCAAATTTCCACAGAATGACTGATGGATTCAAACCTCTAACCTTTACATTAGCAGCCCAACATGCATCACACTATGCCACCAGGGATCCTTAGATTAAAAGAGTGGGGAAAGAAAGGAGAAGGAAAAAAACATTGCAAAGTCCAAGCAAACTTGATCCTTAAAAAATGGAAATGTGTCTTAAGCTCTTTAACACTGCACCCAGGCCAAAAAAACCACGTCAGCAGGTTAAAACCCAGCTTGTGGACCAGTATTTGTGGTCTTTGATTTCTGTAAACAGAGGGTAGGAAAGCAAAAAAGATGGTAATAAAAAAATAATCCTTTCTTTTTGACATGGGATATGTCGGTGCAGTGGGGAAAAGTAACGTTCCCTCCTCCACAACTTAATCAAAGTCACATTTCCAGCACCAGTGCTTAGCAACAGGAGGGATTCCAAGTTTTTTTAGTCTCTGGATATAGGGTATAGAGAACCAGTGATCAGCAGGCAGTGGAAGAGGCTGTCCAGCCTCTCCCCGCCCCCAGCACTGACCCTCACCCCAATCACTCACCAGCAGCCACCAGACCTAGTTCCAGGCTCCCTGCACCCAGCCACCTCCTGCCTGCAGCTTCACCCTGTGCCAGTCAGGTTGAGGGCATCCAGAGCACCCACCCAGCTCCCACCCAGTCCTTACCATCACCCTCCCAACATTTGCAGACAGAAAAAGGGCCCTCCCAGCTCCGGACTGGAAACTGTGATGCCTGTCTCCCTGGACAGGCCTCTGCCTTTTGGGCATCATGCCTAGAGCACACTTTTGGCCAGCCAGCTGGGCACGGGCCGGCTCTACCTAGAATCTGAGCAGAGAGAGAGTGAGGTGTCGCCACGTCCATCCTCACAGGGAGCTCCATACGGTTCTCATCCACTTGCTTTTCAGAAGTAGATCACACTGCCCTACCTCGGGGAGTATTTGGCTGGGAGTAAGAAAAAGGCAGATCAAGCTAAAAAGGAGTCTCTATCTTGCTATGAGTAGTTAATGTTAGACCTTCAGATAGATCTGGAGAACAGCAATGCTAAGAGTAAGAAAAAGGCAAAGTGAACTAGGAAGTCTGTCTTACTATGTCTGTTGTTAGATGTCCAGATGGGCCTGGAGACACCTGTTGGGCTTGAGGCTTGCAGACCTGCAGACCTGCTTTAATGAAAAGCATCTGGAAGCATTGCTGGTTTGGCTTACTGGTTCTCTCCCTCTCTCCCTCTTCCTCTCCCTCTCTCACTTCCTATCCATTTCCCTCTCCCTCTCTTATGAGAGAAAGTGAGCTTAAGTCATAGGCACAAGGTACCTCACACCTGCCAATGGAGACTTCCATTGTTACTAGGGTGCTGAACAGAACAGCTTTCAGACTCAGGTGGTCTAGGAAGTAAGGAAGCCTTGGTGGTCTACTTCTGAAAACTCGGAAGATGAGAACCACCCTCCGCCAGTCATGGGGGCGGCACGAGACGGGCAGTGTGTCTGCATTGCTGTGGGGTTGCCATGAGCCCAGGCTGACTCCAAAGCAGCCAACAACAACAGCAGTTAGCCTCTGAGTAGATTCTCTGGAAGCAAGAGGTTCTCAAGTGCTGGAAAACAGGCCCCCCTCTTCTCTCATGCATATACACAAGTGGGTGCCAGACCTCTCCTGATACACCCTGCTGGCCAGCCAGCAAGCAGACTACCACACCAAGGCCTGAGGAAGTCCTCTCCTGTCCTGTCACAGCCTGGAGCACACTGAACAGACCTTGCTCTGGACACTCTCTCTGCAAACTCAATCTATAACCTTCTTTCCTCCTGCAGAGCTCTGGAGAGCAGGACTTATTGTGTGACCTGAGGCAAGTCACTGTCCCTGACTAGGTTTTGTTTCCACATTCTACACAACCCAGGGTATCCCCAGGTCTGAGCACACCCTCACACCCTCCCCAGAGCACCCCAGAAATGATCCAGCCCTCACTCTTCTCACCAGGCCTTCACAGGCAGTCTTCCTGGCCCTGGCCTCAGGTTCAGCCCTCAGCAGTCCCGAGCAAGTGGAGAGACTTCACAGATGTCCGAGGGAGGCCTCTGAGTGTCTGGCCTTGAGTGACCCCCGTGGACCCTGCAGTGCCCGAGCCCCTGTCAGCAGGCCTTCCCTCTCACTATACAGTGGACCTGGCTTTGTCGGAACAGTTTTGAGTTCCTGCCTTGGGGGAAGGAACAGCCTAGAGGGTAGAGATGGCAACTGGGCTGGGAAGTGGGAGAGGGCGTAGCCCTGAAGAGCCGGACACTCGGCCTTGCTCCAGCCTGTCTCCTCGGAGCCCTATGGAGGGCAAGAGGCTCTGGGGGGACCCAGGAGGAGGGTTTCTCTGCTTCCCTTGGCCCCAAGACTCTCTCACCTTCCCCCTTGACAGTTTGAATGGTATGGTCTGCTCAGCTAGCTGGTGGCTATTCAGTGTCTGCCAGCTCCAGGTTACCGGGGAAAGAGGGTCTCTATCTGCACAGTGCAAGGGTGGGGGTGGGAGAGCAAACCAGCTGCGGAGGCCCCTCCTGCAGCCCCTCCCGCAGCATCCCAGGGCTGCTCTCCTGGTCTTCTCTCAGTTTTCTAGAAAAATACCTTTTCTGTGAAGGTGTCTAGCTGCAGAAGTCCCAGCCAAAAGACATTTCAACAGGCAGAAAGATCACAGGATTGTGGGACAGCCAAACTGTGCTCCAGTCCAGGCGGACTGCCCAAGACCCTCCAGGCAACAGTACACACACACACACACACACACACACACACACACACACACTTCCCTCCCCCACCCTCCTTTCTTCCCAGAAGCCTAACCAGCCACCTTCTTAAGGAGCCCAGCCTGGGAGAAGCTTCCAAATCATGAACCCGCGTGCTCCCAGGGATACAACCCATGGAACCTGGTGGCTGTCCTAGACCTGAGAGCTTAGAACCCAGCCTATTTTTAGAGCCCCACTTTTGAGTATTTAGCTCTGGTGGCTTAGTGGTAAGGACTTGCACTGCCCACCTAAAGGCAAGCGATTTGAATCCACCAGCTGCTCTGAGGGGGAAAGATGGAAAATCTCTTCCCGTGCAATTTATGGCTTCAGCAAACCCACTGGAGGGTCAACCACGAGTTGGTTCCACCTTGATGATACATAGCAACAACCTTCCTGCCTTTGGCCTTCTGCCAGAAAAGTCTCAGCCTCTGCACAACCCCAGAATGAACAGAGCCCCCACCCCCTCCCCGCCCAGGGACTGTCAGAGCTGGAGAGACCCTTTTAAAGGAAAAGAATGCCTCAGAGTTGATTCTAAAGCACGACAACCCCACGTGTTTCAGGTTAGATCTCTGCCCATAGAGTTTTCAATGACTGACTTTTCTGGAGCGAATCACCAGGCCTTGCATCTGAGGCACCTCTGGGTGGATTCAAACCATCAGCCTTTTGGTTAGTAGCTGAATGATTAGCCACCTGCTCTTCTATCATCTGTGAGAATAAGAATGAAAGATCTGAACCTTGCCCTGTCCTGCACCATGATCTCAGCATTCTCAAGCCCATTGTTACTGTCACCGTGTCAATCCATTTCCTTGAAGGTCTTCCTCTCTTTGAACATCTGTCTTTCCCAGCATGACATCTTTTTTCCAAGGGCTGGTCCCTGCTGACAACATGCTCAAAGTGTATGAGATGAAGGTTCACCATCCTTGCTTCTAAAGAGGAGCACCCTGGATGTATGTCCTCCTAGACAGACATGATTTTTTGGTTATTGGTTTATTCGTTGGATAGTACTTGGGATATTCAGTGCTCTTCTCCAACACTCAAAGGTGACAGTTCTTCTCTCATACTTATTCATTGTTGAACTTTCAGATGCGTAGGAAGTAACTGAGGGATGGGGTGGGTGGAACCAATCATGGCTTGGATCAGGAGCACCTTAATCTTTTAACTGACATCCTTGCTCTTTAGCACTTTGGAGATGTCCTTGACAGCAGGTAGAAAAACTTTCAATACACCTATCTCAGAGGAAAGCACCATGCAAGATGCTTTACAATGATAATGTCTAAGTTATTTGCTTCCCCAGGAGAGTTGTTTCATTTATGTGTCTATTCTACAAATGAGGTAACTGAGGTTTGGAGATGAGAGTAAAATTCATTATTCATGGTCACAGCCAGTAAGTGTCAATGTCTGGATTCAAACATGATTCTGCCCAATCCCCAGCCCACGTTTGTTTCTGTACCATATTTCCCCTTCCCACATCAACATGCTTTTCAAATCACTTGTTGTTGTGTGCTAGAGTCAGAACTAACCCATAGCTGACCCTCCAGAGGGTTTTCTGAGGCAATTAATCACACAGGAAGAGATTTCCCATCTTTCTCCCTTGGAGTAGCTGGTGGATTCAAACTCCGTGCCTTTGGGTTGGCAACCAAGTACTTACTACTAAGCCAAGTACTTAGACCCCACTTATCTTAGTCTCTGGATGCCTGAGTCTGACCAGGTCATCTGCTGTAGGTTCATCATTCCATTGCAAGCCTCCACATTGTACTGAGGTTCCCACTGTTCCAAAGAGGAACAACCTTTGCTATTTATATGTATTTCAATTTACATCTCTTTTTACATTGTTGAAAAGAAACACTGCAGAACATAACAACAATTTCTTCCTGTACACATCAGTAACTTGGATTACACTCTTCAAGCTATGCAGCCATCCCCACCCTCATAGGCTGGTGGCACATGAGCCCATTTGCATTCATGAGGAGGGATGAGAATCTGGGTGGACCCGGAGCTACCCCTATGAGGTGATGGGCAGACGTACCACCAACTCCCGACCCTTCTCAGTGTTTCTCAGACCTGCTGTGCTGCCTACAGTGCTGACATCTCTGCTGGGTTTGAGGATCCACCGCAGTGGTCACAGACCATACATGTAAATATGTGGCTTAGGGAAACAACAGGCTGCAATAAGCCCTGGTAGTGCAGTAATTAAGCACTTAACTGCTAACCAAAACGTCAGGGAGTCAAATCCAGCAGCCATACCATGGGAGAACGACGTGACAGAAGGATGTGGCTCTAAAGATTATAGCCTTGTAAACACCCTCTGCACAGTTCTGGCCTATCCTGTAGGTTTCCTATGAGTCAGAATTAATCACAGCAAGGTTTTTCTAGCAGGCTATGACTCAGGATCAGAACCAGTCTGGAATAACAGGCTTTGCCCAGGAGACGGGACACAGTTTGTAACCAGGACTATTTCTGAGCAGCACAGCTCCCAGCTGCTTCTGGCTGAGTTCACAAGCAGCCGGGGGCCAAGCACTTCTCTCAGCCCCACCAGCCTATGACCCACTCAGCAGCGGCAGCCTGCTGGCCTTCAGGCCTCTGCACCGCTCAGCTCTCTCTCACACCAGTTTGGCAACTTCACCGTGGGTGTTTACTGGTCCCGTGCTTCTTGTCCCTTCTACTCCTGCCACCTTCCCTCTGCTGTGGTCGCAGCTACCTCTCACTGTTACAGTGTTACAGCTCTTTCTCCTAGATCAAGGAAGTTCTCAGTACAGGGACTTCAACTCCAAAGGATGTGTTCTGCCCTTCGGAGATTGGCTCTTATACTCAATGTCAAGATGTGATCCTCTCTGTCAGACCTTGAACTGAGCAATCTCCCCAGTAGATCACAGTTACTCAGTTCGCACAATCATCAACTCAATTCTCCACCAAGTAGCTTAATCTTGTTGGACAATTTTATGCAGTAACTTTGCACAGTACACCAACCAATCCCTTGAGAGGATGTAGCCAATCATGGTTAGCTAATCATTTTGGCAGATTTATAGGCCAGAAGGCTATAAATTGAGGAAAAACCTTTCACTCTGCCTCTTGCTTTTCCAAATTTATCTTCCCCCATTAACATAGATGTATTGACCCTTAAATTTCCTAACTAATCCTTCAAATTGCTGTCAATTTGGTCTCCTATACGTTATTGATAAAAGAGCTCAATACTCAGAGCACCCAGTCTTTATTAAACTATCATAGGGAGCTCTGGTGGCTTCATGGTCAGGAATTGCACTACCAACCCAAAGGTATGAGGTTCAAGTCCACCAGCTGTTCCATAGGAGAAAAATGGGTAGTCACCTCCTCCTGTATGATTTACTGCCTCTGAAAAACCACTAGAGGGTCAGCTATGGGTCAGTTCTAACTTGATGGCACACAGCAATCTTTAGTTTAAGAGAGCTCTCATGGGATAGTCCATAAAGGGTGCACTGCTAATCTAAAGGCCAGGCCTTGCTGATGTTTCAAATCTACAAGCTGCTCCAAAGGACTAAAGATGACCATCTCCTCACTTTAGTATCTACAGCCTCAGAAAACCCTCTGCAGGGTCAGCTATTAATTGGTTCAACAGCAATGAGGTTTTTTAAATATCATTAGTTTAAAGAAAACTCGTTATGTGCTGTCGAGTTGCCTGCGACTCATAGCGATCCTATGTATAACAGCCCTAAACTCTGCCCTATTCTGTGCCAATCTCACTATCTCTGACACACCTACTCCCATTACCCCAGTCACTGAATCAATCCATCTCATCGAGAGTCTTCCTCTCCTGCGCTGTTCCTCAACCCTCCCAAGCATGACCTCCCTCTCCAAGGACTGGTCCCTCCTTGCAACATGTCTAAAGTATGTCAGACAAAGCTTCAGAATCCTTGCCTCTAAGGAGCAGCCCAGCTTCACCCTCCCCAGAACAAACCTATTTGTTTTCTTAGCAGTCTATGGTATATTCAGTACTCTTCTCCAACACTATATCTCAAAGTCATCAATTCTCCTATCATCCCTAGTCATTGTCCAACTCTCTGATGCTTAGCAAGCAATTGCAAAGACCATAGCATGTAGCAGGAGCACCTTAGTCTCCAGACTGACATTGTTGCACTTCAGTACTTTAGGGAGGTCTCTAACCACAGACTTTGCCCTCGCATTACGTCTTTTAATTTCCTGGCTGCTGGTGCCAAGGGTGTTGACTGTGGAGCCAAGCAAACCAAAACTGTGAACACTCTCAATCTCTTCACCATCCATCCTGATGCTGCCAATTGGCCCAGTGGTGAGAATCTTTGTCTTCTTGACATTGAGCCTCAATCCATATTGAAGGCTGCAGTCCTTGACCTTCCACAACAAGCATTTCAGGTCCTCCTCAGTTTCAGCAAGCAGGGTTGTGTCATCTGCATAACGCAGATTGTTAATGATTCTTCCTCCAATCCCGATGCCACATTTCTCCTTATAGAGCCCAGCCTCCAGGATAATCTGTTCTGCATAAAGATTGAAAAGGTACGGAGACAGGATACATCCCTGGCGTACACCCTTCCCAATTTTGAACCATTCAGTGTTTCTTTGCTCTGTTCTGACAGCCTCCTGGTCCAAGTATAGGTTTCGCATTAGCACAATCCAGTGTTCTTGGATTCCCATTCTTCTCAGAGTTGGCCACAGTTTGTTATGATCCACACAGTCACATGCCTTCGCATAATCATAGACATTCTTCTGGTACTCCTTGTTTCAGCCAAGATCCATCTAACATTAGCTACAATATCCCTAGTACCACAACCCCATCTCAGAACAGGTTTGAGGCCTTGAACACTAATAAGTGAAAACCAGATGAGTTATGGGAATATATCAAGAATATCACCCAGGAAGAGTTCAGAACATCATTGCAAAGACAGAGGAGGAAGAAAAGACTAAAATGGATGTCAGAAGAGACTCTGAATATTGCACTAGAGAGCCAAAAAGCCAACGCAGAGGGAAGAAATCAAGAGAATTCAAAAGGCTGAGTGACAAGACAAAATAAAGTATTATAATGAAATGTGCAAAGAGCTGGAGTCAGAAAAAGGGGCTGAACTCACTCAGGATTTCTTAAGCTCAAGAAGAAATTCAAGCCTCGAGTTGCAATACTTATGGATGCTTTGGGCAGAATATGAAATGATCCTGTAAGTATTAAAAGAAGATGGAAAGAGTATACAGTCATTATACCAAAAGGAATTGGCAGACACAGAATAATTTAATGAAACAACATATAAGTAAGAGCCTGTGGTGATGAAGGAAGTTCAAACTGCTTTGAAAGAATTGGCTAAGAATAGGCCCCAGATATTGATGGTATACCAATTGACATATTTCAATAAACAGATGCTGCCCTTGATGTGCTCACCAAGTTGTGCCAAGAAATCTGGAGAACAACCACTTGGCCAACTGACTGAAAGAGATCTATTTTTTTCCCATTCCAAAGAAAGGTGATCCCACAGAGTGTGGAAATTATCAAACAATATCATTAATATCACATGCAAGCAAGATTCTGCTGAAGATTAAAGAAGACTGCAGGGGATTTTTTAAAAATTTAGTGTTTAAAGAGAATCTCAACTTTGATAGCTCTTCTAGCCACAGTAGCTTCAGAGTGTCTGGTTTCCATGAGAATTTGAAATTCTGTTCTACACACACCCCTCCTCTTGATCAGGGTTTCTATAGAAGCTTTTGTCAAATCGTTTAGTAATGATACTAAGCACCAACCAACTGAGCTGGCCTCCTGACAAAGGAGACAGTAGTTCATAGAGACAGTTAACATTCCAGTTCCCCGGCTGCTCTGGACTTTTATTCCCTGATCCTTTTTTATTCCTTAAAGCCCTTGCTTCACCCATCCAACCACATCTCTCTGCTCCATTGCAGTATGAACACTTCACTCCAGACAGATGAGGGTTTCAGTCCAAAACTCAGCTTTACTGCAGGAGCATCTACTTTTTCTCATGCTATCATTCCCTATCCTGTGTACTTTCTCCAGCTTTTCCTGCCAGGTTCTATCCACTCTTTTAGTCCCAGCTCCCTTCTTTAAAATCCTTTGTCCAATACAGTCCTGACCAGCCCCTGCCTTCTGATCTGTGCAAGCCAGGAAACCACATGGCTCTTCTCTCAGTCCCTGATAGTGGCTGGCACAGAGCTACGCACATACATGGTAGATGCTTGACAGAGTTTGTCTACAGACGTAGACAGGGAAGCCTGTACTGCTGCTGTTGCTGGCAAGCAACAAAAACTCAATTCCTATTAACTTGAGTAATAAAAGGAGGGGAAGGGCATGGCCTAAAACACTAGGATATTGTTAGGTGCCATCGAGTCGCTTAGGACTCAGAGCAATCCTGTGAACAGCAGACTTGAGTTTTGTCCTATCATATGCCATCCTCATCATCTCCGACACATTGAGCCCATTGCTAGTTACTCTGTTAATCTATCTTACTGGAGGTGTTCCTGCCTTTCTCTGACCCTCCACCTTTTTAAGCATTATAGCCATTTCCAAGGAATAGCCTCTCCTCCCACGTATCCAGAGTATGAGAGATGAAGTTTTGCCAACCTTGCCCTCAAGGAGCACTCTGACTGCCCCTTTTCTGAGACACATCTGTTCGTTCTTTTGGCAGCCCATGGCATATTCTGTCTCTTTCTCCAACACCACAACTCAAAGGCATCAATTTTTCTGTTGTCCCTATTCATTGTCTAACTTTCAGACACATAGCAAGTTATTGAAAAGACCATAGTCTGGATGAGGCACACCTTAGTTTTCTTTTCTTTTTTTTTTCCTATAATTATATTTTATTAATTTTCATAAACATTTACAGAGATTTTGGGCTTCCACTCATTCATTGTTGCACTATTCTCTCTACCCTCCTCCCAGTTTGTTCTTGTCCAAATGCCACAGTGCTTGTCAAAGCCAGTTCTGATTAATCTTCTTTGTCAGTGTGTCCTTTGCCATTCCCTATCACTCCTCCCTGAGAGAGACTTCACCCTGATTCATAAGGAAAAGGGGATGGCGTATTCTCTTAGCTACTTCCTGCTGAAAAGGGACGCTGTGGGTTTCAGGGTGAAGATCTTCTCTCACTACTCTAAAGGGCCCCTTTGGCAGTACACCTTAGTTTTCAAACTGACATCATTGCACTCCAGTGGACTTACCAAAAACAATATGTCTCCTCATCTCTTGACTGCTGGTAAAAGGGTATTCGTTGTGGATCCAAATAGAATTAAATCATTGAGTTTCAATCCTGTCTCCATTTATCATGATGTTGACTACTGGACCAGCAGCAGTAAGAACCTTTACCTTTGTTAATGTTGAGATGTAATCCATATGAAAGCTGTGTAGTCCTTGACTTTCAGTAGCAAACGTTTCAAGTCCTCCTCGCTTTGAGCCAACAAGGTTGTCTTATCTGCATAGTGCAGGTTGTTGATGAGTCTCCCTCCAATCCTGCCACATTCCTCTTCATAAAAGGCCAGCTTCATGAATCTTTTCCTCAGCATATAGATTGAATATAGTATGGAGAAAGGATACAACCCTGATACACATCCTTCCTGATTTTAAACCATATGGTGTTTCCTGTTCTGTTCAGACAACAGCTTCTTGGTCTAGGTATAGATTTTGTATGAGTACAGTGGGATCCCCATTCTTCTCGATATTAGCCACCATTTGTTATGATCTATACCATTAAATGTCTGGGTGACTTTTCCCAAACTCAAAGGGAAAACCAGAGAAAGATGGGGATATGGCCGGACATCTGGAGGACCAAGAACCCAGACAGAGCAGTAGTCGGTATTGTTCATGTTTTCCTCTGTGTTTGCCAAATGTCAGTTGTATTACTTCTCTCCAGAGATCTACTCCTTTAGTCATTGAACATAAAATGCTGAGCACCTGCTGGATCGAGATCATTGTTCTGGAGACTAAGAGAAAGCAGAAGCGAAGTCTTTTCTTTCAGTAGTGAGATGGTAATAAACCAATAAGTAAAGATAGGGTGTACCAGAGGAAAGTGTGTGTGTGGGGGGGGTGTAGATGTGTGGTCCATAGGCTGTTCTGCTGTTAACCAAAAGGTTGCACATCTCCAACAGTTCAGATCCACCTGTAGCTGCACAAGAGAGAGATGGATAATCTCCTCTCACTAAGGTTTACAACCTCTGAAGCCCAGTGGAAGATGGCTGTGAGTCAGCCAACTTGACAGCAATGGATTTAGTTAGCTTTCGTTCTTAAGGGCCAGGACATTGGAGGAGTGGGGTATATATACCAGAAGGAGACCTAAAAGACCTGATAAGGAAATAAGTATGTAGACATGCAGAGAGAGCTCTCACTAAGCAGAGGAAACCACGAAGGCAAGAGCTGAGAAACTGGCATGAGGCTGGTGTTCAGGAAATAGCCAGGAGCTCAGTGTGGAGAGGGCAGAGTTAGTGAAGGGAAAGGTGGTATTTGAGATCAGAAGGAAAGTAGTATTTGTGATCAATACACCGTTGACACCCTCTCCCGTTACTACAAGGAAGATGAACTCATTCTGAGCCCAAGGTAAAAAAAAAAAAAAAAGGTTAAAAATCCCATAGAAGGATGTGATTGGCCCAGCTGTGAACAGTACCCACTCCTAGCCCAATCACTTCTAGAATAGTAAGATCACACCACGGCAGCGCTAGTGCACATCTCTGGACTGAAGTGAGAGGGGCCATTCCAGAAATGGGAAAGGTCAGAGCTCCACAAAACAATTCATAAATAGTACAGCCCCGTTTTCCCAACCATCCAGCCTTGGCCTTATTCCCCTACCACAGTGCAGGGCTGTTCTCTACCTGCTTGGTTTAGTACTTGCCTTTTCAGGACTCATCCGGGGTTTAGCGGTGGTTCTGCCAGCAGCCTCAATGCCACTCTGAAGCAAAGTCTAAGCACTAGGTTGTGTCTCAAAGTGACAGTAAGAACAACACACATGCTAAATCCTATCTAGACACACAAGACAGAAGCCTAAGATGCAGCCAAGTCAGTCAGAGGTGATGGTGATGTAAGAGTAGACTGGAGCCATTGCATGGTGAATAAAGATAGAGGTAATATCAAAGTTGATGAAATATGCAGTATCCAGTTGGTAGCCAGGGTACCAGAATGTCTGCAGACCAAGAAAGTATGAGCCAAGAGGCAGCCATTCTAGACGGGACTCCTGAGGTCTCAGAAGGCTAGAAGGCTAGGGGAATTGTGAGTGTACAGAACGACCTAGTTGAAACCGGAGTCAGAGACCCTCAGTGCCATCAAATGCTTTCCCTCCATGTCCCTCAACATCTGAAGGAAGACCCAGGAGCAGAACCAGCAGTCCCTCGATGCGCCATCAACTATTGATGCCCTCCTGGGGGATGAGAAAGTCATACGTGTCCTTCTCCTCTCTCAGCACTGTGGGAAACCCAGGGTTGGGTGGCATGGAAGGAAGAAAAGAGGCTCCACAGCCATCTCTCCTTGGCAGTGGAGTTCAAACTGACCCTGTATCTCATCCTTCCACAGCTAAAGGCCACAGATGCGGACGAGGGCGAGTTTGGACGCGTGTGGTACCGTATCCTCCATGGTGAGCGGGAAACAGTGGACCTCTTGTCCCTTGGGGTGGCAAAGCTCATCTAGGGCTCTCTAGCATGGTCTAGAGGGTGATGCGCAGGCAGCCCCAAGGGCTGAACAAATTAGACAGGGCCAGATAAAAAAGATAAATCCTCCAGTATATTCTTCATTGTTTGTACCAAGTTCACCATTACGAAAGAGTGTTTCTTTAATGCTGTAATCTCCAAGTCCTTCACATCCCGCAGTGATTACCAAGATCATTACCCTTAGAGGTAATGAGACAAAGACAAAGAGACAAAGGCAGCCCCCAGCAAAGACCCCCAAAATTTAGTTTTGTTGGTCCAACTAGAATCATGTGCTCATCCCTGAGCCAATCAGTAATATGGCTTTTGTTGTTGTTAAGTGTCATTGAATCAAGCATAACTCATAGTGATCATAAACGAAAGACCAGAACCATGTTCGATAACTATCGTCACTTTTCTGAATTAATAGAGTTTCTGTTATTGTTGTTGTTGTTGTTGTTAAGTGCCGTCGAGTCACAGGCGGCTCATAGCGACCCTATGAAGGAGAGTTCGCAACACTTGGGTGCCTTTCATCCTCTCTCCAGGTTCATAGGGTTTCCGGAGGAAAGCTATTATGGAAGTGGATGCCACTCCTCCTTCCAAGCTTGTTTTAATCGGGGAGCTCCACCCCACTCTTGCCGCATTGGGTTGTTGTTGTTATGTGCCGTCGAGTCGTTTGCGACTCATAGTGACCCTATGTACAACAGCCCGAAACTCTGCTCTATCCTGTGCCAATCTCATTGCCTCTGACACACCTATCCTGATTACCCCAGTCACTGAATCAATCCACCTCATAGAGGGTCTTCCCCTCCTGCGCTGTCCCTCTACTCTACCCAGCATGATGTCCCTCTCTAAAG